>NC_041217.1:8678955-8706897 GCF_002837175.3 Physeter macrocephalus | reverse complement strand
TACCCTGAGAAAACCATAATTCAAAAAGAGTCATGTACCGAAATGTTCATTGCAGCTCTATTTACAATAGCCAGGAGATGGAAGCAACCTAAGTGTCCATCATCAGATGAATGGATAAAGAAGATGTGGCACATATATACAATGGAATATTACTCAGCCATAAAAAGGGAAACAGTTTTAAGGCTTTTTGTCTGTCAGTCAGGCTGAGAAAACACTTCTACTAAGGCAGGGGAGCAGTTGATGAGGGAGTGCTGAGTTAGATGACAGGTGAGGATAGCAGGACAGCGGAACGGGCTTGCCAAGAAGAGATTAGCAAGCCCACCTTCCTGCCGATGCAGAGCCTACCTTAAATACGCTAAGCTGGAGAGGTGTACAGTCCACTTCTTAATATTACACAAATGGAGAGGGCATCTTTTTGGTTACAGTCATTTTTTTGACAACCTGGGAACGATCTTGCATGGTCCAATTGCTTAAATATGTACAGCATTTCCTCACCACCCCCGTCCAGATTTTTTAACTTTCTACCAGACGTGAAAACGACAGTGGCCTGGCCCGCATCGTTTACGTGCATTTGCAACTACCTAGCTTCCCTCTCCTTTCCCCCACCCTGTTCTTCTGAATTGTCAGGTTCTCCTGAGTATGAAAACTAAACGCAATCAGTGCTCGTTAGCTTAAGACTGTAACTTATTATTTTTCCTAAACCATCACTGTTTCTAATGTCAGGATGTGCTAGTTTGATCAAAGGCTAATTTTCTAGGCCTGGACAGTTGATATAATGGGAAATAGGTTATTTTTTCTTTGAAATAAATGCCATTAGACAGGTGGTGCATCCTCCCAAGATGAATAATGAATAATGTCAAAGCAAGTTTTAATGATGCCTACTGTCTTCCCTGAACGTAAGGGGGGAAGAAAGAGGAAAATCCCTTAGATAGCTTGCACCCTCCTCAAGTTAGGTGGCCTGGTCTAGGACATCATCAGCCCAGAGAAAGGAGCATCCTCTTCTGATTTTCTTCCAACAGACAGTGCCCCTTTGCAATTTTTTCCCCTCTAAGGGGCTCTGTTTTGCAAAGCAGTTACTGAATTCCACCCCCCATTTTTCTTAATTATGAAAAATTTCAAACATAAATATAATTAGAGAAAATAGTGTATGATTTTTAAAATCTGCCCATCACACAGATTCTATAATTATTTTTTAACCACTTTTACTTCAGCTGTTCCACAGCCACCTTTTTTCCTGAAGTACTGTGAAGCAAAACCCAGACGCTGACACTTTGTTCCTACTTACTCTGCACTTCTAAAAAACATGGACTTTTTTTTTAATGTAGGCATTATTGCATATAACAAAATAAACATTAATTGTTGGTATCATCTAACACCCAGTTCGTTTTCCAGTTTCTTTGATTTTTCTGAAAAATCTTTGTTTGTAGTTCATTTGTTGGAAATAGGATCCAAACAAGCACCAATAGTTGCATTTAGTTGATAAGAGTCTTATATGTCTTTTATTCTAGATTAGAAGTTCATAATTTTTTTTTTTTTTTTGGTGCCATGGACCCATTTAGTAGACTGGTGAATCCTATGATTCCTCTCTCTGAATAATGTTTTTAATGCATAAAATAAAATACATAAGATAAAACCAATTGTATTGAAATAAAATTATCAAAATTTTGAGAAACATAACTTTATGACATGGTATTGTACTTCGTGTTGCTTTTACTAATGCATTATATAACAAGATCTAGGGACAAATCTAATAAATTCCAGAATTTTAAAGTATGACCATAACAGTATTTCAAGATATCTGTAAGAGTAATGTGATATGAAAATACTTGATTTCTGTTGGTGACAAAGTCAGAACTGTTGTTAATAGTACTGTGGTTTGTTGCCTTCATTCATGAAAGAAGGAAATGTCAATTTCTATTAGAGGTTGGTGAAAATAAAATTGTGAATTTTTTTCCCATCCATATTAGGGGCCCCTCTGATTTCCATCCACAGCTCTCTACTCTAGAGTTCCACTTCACTGGCTTTTTTCTGTTTTTCTACAGACATGTCAAGTTCTTCTCAACTTCCTGGCCGTTGTCTTTGTAGTTCTGTTTGCCTGGATCATTCTTCCTCTTGCTCTTAATAAGACTGGCTCCTCAAAATTCAGATCTCAGTTTAAAGGTTACTTTTCCAGGAAGACCTCCCACTTTTTTTTTCTGCTAGTAATCTTATTTATTTGTTTACATTAACGATTTTCTTTGAATATGAACTTCCGAAGGTAGGCAACGCATCTTGTTGCCGTCCACCATCTCCCCAGTGCTGAGAACAGGGTAGTGGGCACATAGGTGTTGCTTGAAAAGTATTTATTGAATGAATGATTTTTTTAAAAAATTAATTAGTTAATTTATTTTTGGCTGCGTTGGGTCTTCGTTGCTGCACGTGGGCTTTCTCTAGTTGCAGCGAACGGGGGCTACTCTTGGTTGTGGTGCGCGGGCTTCTCATTGCGGTGGCTTCTCTTGTTGCAGAGCACGGGCTCTAGGCACGCAGGCTCAGTAGTTGTGGGGCGCGGGCCCAGCAGTTGTGGTGCACGGGCTTAGTTGCTCTGCGGCATGTGTGATCTTCCCGGACCAGGGCTCGAACCCGTGTCCCCTGCATTGGCAGGCGGATTCTTAACCACTGCGCCACCAGGGAAGTCCCTGAATGAGTGATTCTTAAGCTCATATTATCCGTATATTTTTAGTTACTTTCCATCCTTTCATGTGCATGTAGAGTAGTAGTTAAGATTTATTATTGTTTTGTGTGTGTGTGTGTGTGTGTGTGTGTGTGTGTGTGTGTGTGTGTGTGGTACGCGGGCCTGTCACTGCTGTGGCCTCTCCCGTTGCGGAGCACAGGCTCCGGACGCGCAGGCTCTGCGGCCACGGCTCACGGGCCCAGCCGCTCCGCGGCATGTGGGATCTTCCCGGACCGGGGCACGAACCCGCGTCCCCTGCATCGGCAGGCGGATTCTCAACCACTGCGCCACCAGAGAAGCCCTATTATTGTTATTGATGCTTTGTAATATGTAGGCTCTCAGTGCCACTTGACAATCCTATACATTTTTCAGTGGCTCTTTATTACGTTACCCTTGGCTCTTTATTACGTTACCCTTGGCGAATCAGCTTCTCGTACAGCGTCTTCTCTCTCCTCACGCCCTCAGTGCCCAGGCCAGGATCTTAGGCCTTGCCACTCACGCCTTCTCCCTCACCGCGAGTGTCCACATGTCGTGAAGGCCTGTGGACCTCTCTTGCTAACATCTGTGGAATTCTTATCTCCAGATCACTGCCGTCCTTCCTGGTCCAACTATTTCTGTATCTTCCCTGGATTATACAGTGGTCTCCTAGTTTGTGTTTTTGTATTACTCATGCATCTCTTCATTCTGTTCTCATGTTGCAGCCAGGATGCCTCAAACACTGAAGAAGAGAGGAGCTGTTAGGCATGCACTAGCCTTAATTTTTTTTTCTATTTTCCAAGTATTGTTGTATCTTCAATGGCTTCCTATTACTCTTAGGATTAAAAGCCATATTTTAATAGGTACTACAAGTCTTCATGAGGGTTTACCTGTCTCTCTTTTTACTTTTCTGGCATCAGCTCATACCAATCTTCCTCTTTATTTTTGTGCCATGGTTTACTCCAACCTCAGGGCCATTGTACCTGCTGTTCCTTCTTCTTGGAACTGTTCCCCTTTTGCCTGATGAGCATCTAGCTATTTCTTAGATGTTAACAAACGTTTCTTCTGAGAAGGCTTTTCTGACCATAGGTCAGGTCAGTTCCTGTTATATGCTTGCAAAGCACTGTGTATCTTTCCGTCATGACAGATATCATAGTTGTCCTTTCCACTTATTTGTATGAAGATCTGATACATGGCTTTCTCTGTCAAAGAGTATCATGGCAGCAACTTAATGATTGTTGTTTATCATTGTATCTACAGCTCATGTCTTAATGCCTAGGCTCTCAGTAAATATTTATCAAGTGAGTGGACTTTTGGATGTTTCTTCAACGCTAAGGAGGACTGGACTCAAGAATTTCTATTAACCTAGTGTTAGAGTTCTGGAATATAGCATGGTAAACTGGTCTGTTTGGGAAATGATGCCTAGGGGTTTCATCTGCATTGAATTTCTATTGAGGAAGGTTAACACTTCTTGATCTTCTTCAGCATCATGGTCCCTGCTTAGAAATAAACTGTCATGTGAGGGACCTTCACATTTGTGGAACTGATTATAGTAATTATTTCCAGAATACTTGTACTTTCTTTTTGTCAACATATATTTACTTATATGTTGCTTTATTTGCAGTGTGGGTGAGCCCATATATAAGCCAGTGGTTGAGTTTTACTTATTTTTAAGGCGTCAAAATCAGTTTTTCACTATAGAGAAGAATTGATTTTGACGCCTTAAAAATAAGTTTCCTTACAAATAAGATGAGAATGCTGCACACCAAAAAGGTGAGGCTGTTTTATTGAGTCAAATTTCAGTTCACTGTTTCTAATCTAGGATTTTTTGTTGTTTGATTGCTTTTAAAATCAGTCTTGAGGAAGAGAGAGGATACATTATGGAGTGAAGTAAAAGGCAGCAGTAAGATCAAAAGATTGGGTAGAGACATTAGCTTTAGCAAGGAAGAGAGTCATTCATGGGCCCTGCCTCTATCCAAGCATTTCAGGGATTTTGGTATTTATCCTAAGAACATTGGGAATCCATTGAAGCATTGGGATGATGTGAATAGTTTTGTGGTTTTGAAAGTATCATTCTGGCAGTAGTGTATGGGAAGCAGATTGGGTGACTGTGAAGAACAGTTGTAAAAGTTTTGCTCACTTGATCTGCTAGAGCGGTAAGATGAAGAAAAGTGGGTGGATTCCACTGTGAATCCAGGTTTTGGGGACAGAGTGATACCGGTGATAGTAAGAGAAGGAAGTGGTGAGGGTGACTCGGTATTTTCGTGTGGCCACTGATTGGATATAGCCATTCACTCAGACAGGAAATGTTATTTTTAAAGGTTTAAAATTTGGAGATGAGAGAAGATAACTGGATTTAAATATACTGTTAAATGTGTGTACTTAAAGACACTCAGACATACAAATACTTTAAATTTGGGGTTATGCTTATGAACTTTGATTAAGAAATTCATTTTATTTTTGTAAAAATTAACTTTGCTTGTCTTTTTGGCCCAGTTACTAGCTTTCTCTTTTCAGTGTAGAGGAGTCATTCATTCTCTTCCCTCCTTTACATAAATCTACCAGGAAGAAGGTTGTAGCTTTTTTTTTTTTTTTTAACCTTATCAGGAGATGAAAAGATCTCTCATAAAGGAATAGTTTTAAACAGCAGATGTGAAGGTGTGGTCAGGCTTCTCTGTTCATTCATTTCTAAGCTCAAACACCATTTTGCAGTGCAGGGAGCTCAGGCAGCTGTGCTGATGGTTACTTCCCTGTTGGTGGCTACTTGGGAGACACGTCGCCTCTCCCCCATGGTGGTGTGACTGTAGAAACACAGCTCCCAAGCCTGTTTCCCTGATCCCTCTTCAGTAATAAGGTATCTATAGCAACATGCTCTCCGCTATATTATGTTATATGCACAAAAACTACTTTGTTGTTCTTGTGAGGCCTGGCTATGAATATGGATTATGAACAGCTCTAAAATTTTCAGCCTGTTTTCTTTAACAGAAAAGTTGTTCTTGGATCCCTTTACACTCCTGACTTGTTCAGGTGGCAAAGCACACAGAGGGCATGGTATTATAGAGCATTCTGAAGTCATCATAGAACCTAGGAACGACTTTATCACTGCAGCGTTTGCTAGTGGTAGGTTTTCTGTCACTTAGGATTCTTTGGTTAAAAATTGATTCTGACTAACTGAAACCAAAAAAAAAAAGTATCAGAATATTATAGGTGAGTTCAAACAATTAAAGAACCAAGTGGTAGAAGGGACAGGAACCGTAGCAGCTCTGGAATCTAGAGAACAAGAATCAGTGGGTAATTTCTGCAGGGTGCTGAAGTTCAAGTGAATCAGCTCCAATCATTTTCTTTGTCTGTGTGCGTGTGTTTGTTTCCTTCAGGATTCAGACTGCAATAAGAGAGGGTCTTTGGTTATCTTAGCTTGGCTAGTGCAAGGCAGGGTGTCTTGATTGAAAGTTTTCCTAGAACTTTCTTATTTGAGGGTGGAGTAGCTCCGCAAAGGAAATCTGCCAGTATGTTAGAAAATTCTCATTGCCATCAGAATCTCATGCTAATTCTGTTTGTTATCTATATTCAAATATATGTTTTTACTAGCATTTTAGGTATGACAGTGAAGCAAACAGCCCTTATTAGTTTTATTGTATAAATTAGTATCTTTTAAACATTTAATTAAAAACTTATACAAGCATGAATTTAAGATTTTGCATATAATGTTATAGCTTTCTGTTATTTAACATTTATTTTTTGTGATGCCGTTGATTTATTTTCATTTTTGAACGTGTAGGATACTGTCTCAAGTGAAATTCAGACTGAGAATCTGTAGGCTTCAGTGGGAAGTTGAAATAATTAGATTAATAAACAGATGGAGGCAGTTGCTTTCACTCTGGTTGTCCTTTAGCTCAGACATTTGCTGGTGGAGGGAGGGGAAACACTTCCTGCAAATACAGAAACGTTTTTCTTCCTTCTCTGGCAAATCGGATCTTGAAAGTAGTAAGGTGTAGAGTTACATCGTGCTTGGGGGAGGGCGTGTGTGTGTGTGTGTGTGTGTGTGTGTGTGTGTGTGCTGATGGAGTGCGCAGCCACAGGTTCCTGGCCGAAACTTAGAATGGCCCCTGTTAGTGTTTGATGCACATTACTTACCCTTCTTCCGAGAGTCATGTTAAGCGATACGCTGATACTCTGTGAGGTGTGTTAGAATGTAGGTATGGTAGAGATTTTTTGGGGGGGGCTTCTTAAATCGTGTTAATTTAATAGTCAAATTTTGTAGTTAAGCAGTAAAAACTGAAAACGAACCTGAACCAGCTGGATAAATCGGTTTTACCACCTCATCACAAAACAGTAGGTGACTAACCAGTAGAGTGAGTAAATGCGGTGCTACTTTTGTCTACTAACAATGATCAAATTGTACTTCAAAAGAAGCACCTTTTACATAATTTCTAAGTGCCACCTGCCTGTTGTTTACAGATGTGTCTCAGTGCCCAAAGGAGCAAGAGATAAGCAGTAATTCTTAGCTTTTCTGAGTTTCTAGCCCCCAGACATCAACAACTGAAAAGGAGAAGAAAAAATAACTGAGGGATCAGATTTCCTCTCCTTCTCCTCTCCTTCTCTTTATTTGCACCTGACATCAGGCGTCCGTCCAGTGTGAGAAAACAGTTGTGATGCCTGGAGATACTAGCAAAAGGTGAAGAATAAGCATGGAATAGATGAGAGGACAGACCGTTTTTGCTTAGCTTTTTAGACCCTCTAGCAGGAGTCATATGTGAAGTATGTAGCAGAATAGCATAATGGTTAAGAGTCTTTGCAGTGGAACCCTGCTGTTTTACTAGCTGTGTGATCTTAGGTATTTAACCTCTTGTACCAGTCTTATCTCTTAGTGTTACTTATAAGGATTATACGAGATATGTGTGTAAAGTTCTTTAACACGGTACCAAGCGCATAGCGTACTCTCAGTCAGTAAATAGTTCCTGCTTCTGTGTTGGTATTATTTTTATACGGATTTTGGTAATAGATATTAATAAGACTCCAGTTGATTTTTTGTGATTATACTGTATACTCAGAGGTGAGAAAGAAAATTTTTTTTACTTGAATTAGAATTTCATCACCTATATAATCTTGATCAAAATAAACTAGTGTAAGTATTGAAAGTTTTGGTATTTTTATCTTCCACAATATCTCGTAACACTTCGAGCATAAAGATTACATGGTTGTTCCTGTAATTTTTTTCTTTGACCAAATGCAAGTGCTGTCATTTAAAATTATATTTTCATGCATAGTAAAAATTACATAGTACTGGGCATGAATAAGGCACAATTAATATTCGGTGAGATGGTTAAATACTGTATTTTTAAATATAATATGAATTTGAAAATCATATTTTGCTGAAATCAGCTTGCATATTTAGAATAGAAGGTCAGAAATAAATTAATAGCAGAATACTTACTTTAAAATAAAGATTTTCAACAGTACTAAAACACTTGTTATTTGATTCAGTGCTCTTTGAGAACTTGGAGTGTCATGAGATTCCAAGTCATCTTTTTTAGACTTGAATTTTTCTGGAAGGAAAGTACTATCTTTTAAAGATACTATACTGTAATGATAATTTGTACACATAGTGTTTGGATTGTTTCTGAGTACATACCTGTGGATGCACACATGCATATACATATACTTTTAAAAAATAAAACTTGTGAAGTATTAATGCGAGGATTACTCTATACTGAGGGAAGGGTTCCTTTTGTTTTTCATCACACTTATCTAATTTGGTATTATCCTTTTATGTGTGACCTTTGTTTAGTAATTTTGTTATTTAGTAATTTTAGTCTTTTTATAACCATACAGAATAAATTAAGTGAAAAACAGACCTTACCAAGAGCTGGGGGGTTATTTAGCTCAGCATTCAGAATTATTCTATGTAGAATAGAACACTTAGACACTGAACTGAAAGTGGGAGATAAGTTGAGTATAAATAGAATTCAACGCATTAAATGATAAGTACTGAAGCAGTCTCTGTGATTCTGAACTGTAACATGTTAGAATTCTGTTTTGGTAGATAACTCTTCAGAATAGAATCAAGGATAAAAATGATTGTTATTAGAATTAGGATAAGTGACACCCTCACTGAGCAAGATTGATAAATTTATACACTTGTTTAAAGTAAAAACACTATTTTAAATGGGTTAGTATTTCCTGATTTTAAAATTTGTAATGGAGCCATACAAAATTATTGTGAAGTATTTGGACCATAGCACTCGGTAAAGGTTTTTTGTTTACCTTTTTTATTAAAAGCTTGATAAAAGTGCATTGTATACATTGTTCATCCTAGAATCAAGTGTTCATCAAACATTTGTAGTTTTCCCCCATCCCTCCCAAAAAAGTTTTTAATCGGTGGTGCAGAATATTTGTCATCCACCAAATTAAAAACTGCACGTTTGTAAACTTGGCACTCAGAGAAAGAAGTAGGTGCCGTAAAATGATTAAGTATTGGCATGTGTACACCTGCTGTCAGGAAATAAACTTCCCATATGTTGCAGTTTGGCAGACATGCATCTTAAAATGTATTGAATGAAACTGCCGCTGCACTCTTTATCCTTTATCTTTTTTCAACGGTGCATCCTCTTTGTGCCTGTAAGTAATCACTTTTGCTTCAGTTAGAGAAAAATGATAGATTTTTTTCAGATATGCTTGAAGTTAAGTGGTGATGCTCCTTGAGAGTGCAGCAACTGGTTGATTGAGTAAATCATTGAAGTACTAGCTTGGCCCTGAACACCAACGAGGGAACAGATGTTCTATTTTGAAACATTTAATTTTTTTTTAATAAAAACGTGAGCCTGAGACACATTGATTTTTTTTCACATTTTATCACGTCATGTCAAAATAAATTCCCCCAGTATATGTGCGTATTGATAAAAGAAAATGAATATCTCAATTGTTTTTAAAAAGTAAATACTTGGATGAGAACTGCATTGATGAAACATCTGAACTTTATAAATATGTTTATGGAATAATTCAACTAAATCTTATTGCATGGAATATGGTTTTTAGAACCCTAGAATAGGTCAAAATTTGTCCTTTGCACAATTATAAAGTTTCTTTAAAATTGACAATAATGTTTTATTTACATTTAATTATATATTGAAATGAAAAACTGAATCCAAAGTCTTTTGACTATATCCATTTCTTAAATTAAAATTTATGTGGAAAACATATGCAAATACACCTTCTTGGCCCCTAACGTAAGAGTTGAACCATTGATGTATGCACGCCTGTTATTGCATGTTAATACACAGAATCCCCTTATGTGGATTTTTAGTAGATTGTTTGGGATACCTTTTTGTTATATCATGTTGTATTTTTAAGAATTACCTTCTTCAGAAATTAAAAAAATATTTTTGGATTCCTATATGCGATGAGTTTTAACTAAAACTTGTCCTATGGATGTAATCAGTTTTAACTATACATGCTTTTAGCAATATTTTACAGATCGCACGTTTGGGAAAAAAAAAAAGTTGTCTTTTCTAGTGGAGTTTGCGGTGGCGATACCTGCCTGCCTTTTCTTTTGCTGCGTTGGCACAAGCGTTGTGCTTATTTTGTTGTAAATGGTTCCAGTATTTTATCAGTTCACTAGGCTGGAACTGATGAGAGGTAATTAGGTGGCTGTATTTACAGCTTGAATAAGAAACTCGCCAGTGATTGAATACAAACTCATTGGGAGGGGGGACAGGATCGATTCTCAACTTAGCAAGACAGATCCCTACATATACATCTTCCAAGTGCAAACGACGGATGCTTAAAGAAACTTTAAATATCTTCTCTGCCAGATCTCCAGAAAAAACATAACCAGTCCCGGAACAGAAGACAGGATAGCGCTCACTTGGGTAGAGGTCTGGTGGCATGTACCACTTGCTGTCTTTGTTTCGGTTGGGTGCGTATCCCCTCATTAGGTAACCAGTAAAATAGTTATGTCTAGGAGGCAGGTCTGGCTTCAGTAACTTAAGTATTAAATATTCGGTGTTGACAAACATGTCACTGTCAGTTTTCATAACATATGGAATATGTGGACAGTATGTGGCAACCCAGTTCATGCCCATTAGTGTTTTAATGGTCAGATTGTAGTATGTATCTAAATATTCCTGTTGAATTATATCGTGGTACTGTCTGCTTTCTTCCAGTATTGCACGTTGAAGGTAGCCATTCAACTTAATACTTACACCCAACAAAAAAATTCGTGTGATTTGGATACCAGGCGCTAGACTTTCATTGCCCCAAGTTTGCCGAATAGCTCTTCTAGCTTCTATCTGTCCAGGTTCCGCAGCTATTAGTAGTATTAAAAAAGGGCTTTTCTCCTGGCATTTTTCAGGTTCATTGATAAGGTATTTGAAATGGTAAGAATTTGGATGTCCAGTGCCTTTTTCATTGTAAATACTTCCATTGGCACTGAGTGTATTCTCCAGCCCTGTAACTCCTTGTGGTGACAAATCTGTGTTATTGGAGTTAGTTGCTGTTTGAGGCCTCAGAGTCTGCGGGACTGTTTCTTTCCAAATGTTCCGAAGAGAGCTGTGGTTTGTCTCACTTTTTGTAGAACGAAATCCACGGAAAGTGTATGTCACAGGGTTTTCTTTGAATCCAGTTCTGCCTGGCAGCCAGTCATGATGATTGAAAAACAAAAACATAGCAAAAAGAAACACGAGAGAAAGTACACCAATAAGATGGGTACGGAACAGAGACCTCTTGGCATTCCAGCTCATCTTTGCAAAGCAGCAGTGTCTTCTTCTCCACTGAAGCATGTTGTAAATACCCAGTAGTGGATGAGAGATCGCTGGCTGAGAACGTGTTCTTCTCCTGAATCAGTACTGTTCTTTGGTAATCATTTTCTGATGCCGTCACGTCGTCTCCCTCGCAGTCATTCTGTAAAGATGGAGCATAAACGTTTACAGAGTGGAGATACCACAGAACTGCTCGAAAGAGACTAATAAAATTAGGGCACATGGAAATTTTTAAGCTGTGAAAATAGGATAACCCAGGAACAACATTTATGATTTGTCTTCCCTTGGCAACGTAACATCCTGAGAACAGGATTAATTTCTTTAAAAATACACCTTTGGAGCACAGTGACCACTTTAAAGAGAGGTGAATGGATTGATTTTCTTCCACTTATTTCATCGTCTCAGTAGCTCTGGTCATTTGTACTTGTTGACTTAAGTTAAAGATTAAAAGTTGTATGCATGGAGAAGAGGAAAATGCTAGATCCCTGAGAGAGGCCATGTAAGGAGGCCTGAGAGCAGATGGAAAATTTATTGGCAGTAATTAAAATTGATTTGACATACCGTTGGTGGTATGGTGCACAGTCAGCGGCCTTTTTTGTAAAATGGTCATGTATCAGTTGTGGGACAGACGGTGGAAGGTTGATTATGGCAGAGTTTTGTTAGTCACAGTACACTGCTTGGCATGTTTCCGTTGGCCCCTACTGTGTCGAGAAAGTCAGTGAGAAGACGCACCTGTCAGAATTAATGTTCAGGGTTCAGTAACTTCAGTGCAGGATTTTAAGACAGTAATAAATGATGGACATTTGCAAGTACCCTTTTCTCATGTTAACCTTCCACTTCAAACATGAGGTATTCAGGAGATCATTGTCCTTACTTAGACTTAAGATTGATTTTTATAATATAGCAACTAATTATCTGTGGACTTCACAGAGTACTATCACGTATCAGTTGAATCTCCTTGTTAGAATTAAACAAAGAACTGCTTTGAACAGTCTTTGCAGATTTCTTGCAAAATATAGACACTAGGTATTATTGTATCCCCAACTATTTAAAATTTTAAATTTCACAGAATGCATCTTAAAAGATTTTCGAGTTATGCTGTGTTCTAAATTTGCATGTAGAGAATTTTTCACATTTTTAGGACTTCTGCTAGCCTGACACTTAATAAAGCCCTACATTTAGAAAAAAAAATTTATGAGATGTCAATATGGGAAGTTCACGATGCCACATATTAAGAATTGGTCTTTGAACAAGTTTTTTTAGTGCACAGCACAAATTTGTTCCTGTTTTTTCAGTTCTTAGTTTTTCTGGATCAAGGCGTGGGGGTAAAGGATGGGTAAGGAGCTGTAGCTTGAATTCTGTTAAAAGAGAAAAAAACCTTTTTGTGTAATTTTAATTTTTTCAACTTTTTATTGTGAAAATTATTTCTTTATGTAAAAGAAAACTGGTCAATTAAAAACATTGTAGGAGCGTTTACTTGAAATTATATATACACATATGTGAATGTGTTTATGTAGCCTATGATATTGAAAGGTTTATGGTTAATACCAAATTTGCTTAACCTTGATAAGAAATTTAATTATTTGGGGAAAATAATGGCATTTACATGGAAGTCCTCATATAATTGAATAACTAGAATAACACATACAATGTGAAGTATTTTGAAAATCTTGATGGAAAGTGTTAGACTATTGTTCTAGCAAAAGCCACTAGGGGGAGCAAGTAGGTGGGAGTTCAAACATTTCTAAAGTGTAATAGTACAGGCACCAGCTTTTGATAATTTCTAGTATCTGAAATTATGTAGTGCTTTTAGAAGTTATGGTATTTCTCAAATGTAAAAAATTATTTAATCATTTTGTGAGGTAGGAGCAGTGTTTGTTTCCCTTAAGTTTTCAGATTAAAAAAGATAGAATCTGGTTATTTGTTAGAATTTATTTACCTGAATTTTAATTTCACATTACTCTGATGAAGACTAAGACACTTCACCGTACCAGTAAAACATAGTTCTGTGGTGAGCTCAGTTGGAAATAACAGAGCTGAGTGTTCTGGTTTAGAAACTCACTTTTCTCCTCCTTTTATACTTGTAAATAGTTGGCCATTCTGTTTAGATGAGGAGACTCTAAGCTTTTATTTTCAAATGAAATATTAGATAAATAGTAATAATTCTCCCTCCACCCCATAAAGAAGCCAGTAGATGTAAGGGTTATGTGTGTAAATTTAAAAGAAACAAAAGTTGCTTTTAAAATTTATTTGATAATCTATTTTAAACATTCCGAAGCTAAATTGCATGTGTCAGCTTTCTCTTGATATAGAATGCTTGGAATCTGGTTGAAGTCTAATCATTTAGAGCTTTTAAAAGTGTAAATTTGATGGTTTAAGAAGCAATAAATAGAAGGGCAGATGTTTGAATGCATGTTTGAATAAAGGACTGAAAAAATGAATGAAGGTAAATATATTAGTAAATTATATTTTTATGAAAACATTACACCTGAAATGATGTTTCTAAAGTATTTCAATGTTACAGAAAACAGCAAATTATTATATATTGTAATCTGGCATACATGGAGTTTATGGTCCTATGTGATTTTGTAGCCACAGGTGATGGAGATGCATCTTAATTTAAATTCATGATATTTGTATGTTTGTAAATATCCAGCTGCTCAGGCTTGAAATCCATATATACTCATTTCTTAATCTCCCATTGCTAAATGTAGTGCATGTGTCTAGCCTTAAAAAAATTCTCTATTAAACATTTTTCAGATATTTATCATAATTTTACTGTTAAAAAGAAAGTACAATTAAAGTAACTGTTCCTTTTATTAAAAGATAAAATTATTCTCCAGTTACTGCCTGTTGTACATTAATTCTTAAGAAGTGGGAACAAGACCAGAAAGTTAAAATATTTTGACGTTCTAAATAGTTTTGCACTTTTACATTTTCAGTGTAGAAATAGCTTTGATTTATCTCTTATGGGTTTTTATGGTAATATTATCAAGTTATTAATATGTATTTACATCTTATGGATTGACGCTCATGGAGAGGATGTTACTATAAAATGTTCCGTTACTTCTCCCTCTCTCTTTCCTTCTCTCTCTCTCTCTCACCCACACACACACACACACACACACACACACACACACACACACACACACGCTGTTTTTATTATTTGGCTTTTAAAAGTGATGATATCTTTAGTCTGTGGAAACAGTTCTAGATTTAAGGGGTGCTTGAATAAAAAACTCTACACTCTTGTCTTGAGATGGCTAGCTTATAAAAATGTTTAATTGGTGACTTTAACATTGAGAGATAAAGGTACTAAGAGAGACTTGAGGTTTTTTACAACCATGTTTTTTTTTTGTCGTTTAATACCATCTGGTTTCATTCCTTAATGGAATAAAAATTCATACTATGAGTGAGAATTGATGTTGAGCTCTAATAATAATAGGGCCTGATAGACTTGTTTAATCTTAACTTTAGAATGGAATCCCTACATATGTCTTAAAAATGTTTGCCTTTTGTGATTGTTAAATAATAGGTTGAGTTGTGCTGTAAAATTGAGCAAAAATCAGGATCTTTGACGATCTGTAAAAAATTTTTAGAAATACCCGAGTTCCTGAGCCATGAGTTGCTATTCTATGATTGTTACTAAAATAGTTTATTACATTTATTTCTGCCCTGCACACACATACTATGCCAGTTAGTTCATCATTACATATTTATATAGCCTGGAAGCACAGTGGCTACATTTAAGTTTAATTTTTTGACCTTGTATTGCTGTTACCTGGATATTTTTATGACAGTATTTTCATATTATGTTTTTGAGTTTCACTTTAAAAATGATAATCAAAACCAGTCTTATATTTTGATCATTTAGAATCAGTCTGTTGCTTAAAATAAAAGCTGACTGTTGTAAAAGGGGGTAGTTTTAGCAAGTATTGATACTTCTTTGTTTCAAGTTGTATTCGTGAACAGGCAGATCTCCCGGGGTGGTGCTGTGAATGCACGCTGCCTTCTGCGACCCTGCGCGAATGCTTTCCTTTTAGTATCTTACAGCTCAGTGGTACTTAAAATTTGTTGATAGTCTCAGAGTTGGTAAGTTATCTTTATTTAGGGAGATGGGTATGGGAGGCAACATTTTGTTACTAAAAACTGTTCTATATTAAGATTTTGTTTTAAAAGGACTGAAAAAGCTCTTAATGTTAAGATCATCTTTGATACTATTTAATGAATTTCACTGCATTGACCTCTTTGATGGCCATTTTTAAGAGAGCACTTTAATTTATTGGATAAGGATTCAACTTGACTAAATTTGATAGAGGATTGCTATGCTTTCTTTAGAGGGTTTAGATTTTTTTTTTAAAGTTTAATTTCTCAGAGAAGCCTTTAAGCACATCTTGTTACTGCTTGCCTTTTCGGTAATCCATAATTACTGCAAGCTACATATTTACTTGAATAAAGCAGTGACAGCTTGTCTTCTAAACAATGACAGATTTTAAAATCATATATTTAGAAACCCTTTCATAGTTTCAAGGACAGTGAACTGTATGAACTTGTTTATTAGATATTAGTGCCTCCAGGGCTATAAAAAAGTAACAGACATTTAAATGAGTATCACACACAAGATATCGACCTACCTTCCTTGGTCAGGCATTTATGTGGCGAGGATTATGCCCACTGGAGATACTTTTGGCACGCCATCACTTCAGCCAAGATGCTATCGAACGTGCGCACCTCCCCCAGCAGTCTGCCTCCTGCGATTGCTTTTCACAGTGTCCAGAGTGTCCATCTGTCTGCTTGTCTTCGAGTTCCCGTTCTTGTTCATATGGGTCCTAGTCTTCTGAGGTTTTTCCTTTCTTTCATTTTCTTTTTCTTTCTTTAAACAAAAGAGCTGTGGTTGTTCGTTCTGTTTGGAGCACTGTGGACTCTTGCTGACAGTTGATACATGGAAGCTTTTTACATCTGCTGTTTTCCTGGCCGGACAATGCAGTGCTGTATTCTCTTCTCAGTATCCATATTTCTAGTAAGAACACGGAGCTGCAATCAAAAGCAGCCAGAGCTAGAATGGAGTGCTTCGATTGTATTGGAAAAGAACAGGATTTAACTCTCTTTCGTTGTTGCCTGGCAGCTGCAGGAAGGATTTTGAGCAGTTTTACCAGGGTTTTAGTCTGTAATATGAAATCCAGGGTTCCTCAGCTGCTGCACAGGCAGGCAGCAGTTTAAATGTGGGCTTGACAGATGCTCTCTCTGACAGAGCAGAATTTAACGTCACTGCTTGGCCGAATCCCACGTGATTGTTTTGCATTCATTTTGACTAAAAACCTAAGGTAGGGAGAAGCCTAGAGATTTGCTTCCATGTGCTAAATTATATACATTCAGTGTAAGTGTAGTGATGAGTGGATAATACAAAAATGGGATGATTATGAAATGAATGGTTATAAATTTCTTTTTTTCCAGCTTATTTCCTTTTTTTTTTTTCTTTTTTTACTTTATGCTCAAGCACGGGCTTTCTAAATGTTTTCAGTGTTAAATGTTGGTTTTCATGTTACGTGATTTTATAGGGCATAAGCAATATAAGCTTTGATATGTAACTTCGTGTAATTTAACCCCTTCAGTGCACTCCTTCCCTTGAAGTTTTTTTTCTCAAATTGTTCTGATTTTCGTTTTACTAATATCTAGTTGCGGCTCGTAGACCATTTTTAATCAGTAACGTAGACATCTTCCCCCCTTCTCCCCACCCTACCCCCCCCCGCCCCCGTTTTCTGGGATTTATGTAAATCAGCTGCTGTGGATTGCTTTACTGACACATGCTGTGATAGCCCACTTCTTTTTTACTCTTGTGTGGTTTCTAGTGTTCTTGAAGGCAGCAAAACTTTATTTTTAATCACTTTTTAATGTCAGCATTTATTTTTTATTTTTCTTTTTCTTTAAAATTACATGTATGGCGGAATTCAACAAAATGTTGTAATGGATAAAGCACATTTGTACAGGATCTTCTTGGTGGGTAATGAGGTTTTATTAATCATATTTATTTGTCCTAATATTTCAGGATTGTTTAGTAACTTGCCATCGAGCAAATTTTTCAGTAAACACTAGGTATTCACTCTGAAAAATTTTGTATGATTAGTCTGTTGGGCACCTTGCTGGTTTTTTTTCTGCAAGTACTGGGGCATTGTCCTTTTTTTTTTTTTTTTTTTTTTTTTTAAATAACCTGAATTATCAGTTTTTCCTCTGATACTTTAGGGACCTTAACTCATAGAAATTTACCATTTTGAAACTTACACTGTATATTTGGAGTCATATATTTTTCATCCCACCTGTCTTCCCCAGTAATGTGTGTTATTTCAAATATAGATTTACATTTTCTCTAATATTAAAAATTTTTTTGTCCTCATTATGTTTTTTAGTATAGCTGATGAAATGTGTTTTGTAGTTTTAGGAATCCTAAGACTTTTTTAAAGGAGTGTATGTGATTTTCCTAGAAATGTTAGAAGGAACAGTGAGAGTTTTATAAATGGAAAATGTAAGGCCTAGAGCTTTGACTTTTTCTGCTTAAGTGTGAAGGAGAGAACTAAAACCCAGGTTTCTTGGCATTTAGTCCCTAAGTCCACCCATATTACATGCTCACTACTCTCTTTTTTAAATAATTAATTAATTAATTAATTAATTTTTGGCTGCATTGGGCCTTCGTTGCTGTGCACAGGCTTTCTCTAGTTGTGGCGAGCAGGGGCTACTCTTCGTTGCAGTGCGCAGGCTTCTCATTGCAGTGGCTTCTCTTGTTGCGGAGCACGGGCTCTAAGCATGTGGACTTCAGTAGTTGTGGCGCGTGGGCTCCGTAGTTGTGGCGCGAGGGCTCAGTAGTTGTGGCTCACGGGCTCTAGAGCACAGGCTCAGTAGTTGTGGTGCACGGGCTTAGTTGCTCCGCGGCATGTGGGATCTTCCTGGACCAGGGTTTGAACCCTTGTCCCCTGCACTGGCAGGTGGACCCTTAACTGCTGCGACACAAGGGAAACCCACACTACTCTTTTTTTTTTTTTTTTAATTAAACTTAGGTGGCAGAGTAATGCTTAAGTGCCTACTTAAAATAACTTATTTTATAAAAGTATAAGTGGCTTGTAGTAGATCATTATTTATCAATAATTCCTGACGTAGGATTTGACTGTGCAACTAGCAGCAGTGACTACACTCATGTTGTGTGCTAAGCCTACTTGAGCTGTTATATAAATGACTTTTTTTCTCATAATGGTTTTATTATTGTAATACCCATTTTAAAGATGAGGAACCAGTGTTTAGAGTTGTAAACTAATTATCCCAAATATCAGATGATTAGTGATGAGAAAGAGTCCAGCTGGGAATCAAAACAAGATTAAGTCCTTATCCTCTCTTCTTAACTATTATGCTGCATGGCACTGCTGGAGAAATTGTGGGACTTTTTTCCTGTTACTAGCACAGCATACCCAGAGATCATTCATAGCAGTACAAATGGATGTTTGTATTTTTGCTTTAATCACTTGATCAGCAAATATGTATCTGATCAACTACTGTGTGCCAACATTTGCAGTTAGGCACAGCTTATTAAATGTTAGAGGTACAAAGATGTTTTAGTTACATGCCCTGCCCTTTCTCCAGGAAGGATAAAGCAGTTATTTGTGGCTGTTCTTTTGATTGGACTCCTTTTTGATGCCCACTGGATTTCTTATGGATCTTGATTATTAAGAGAACTCCATAGGTAACCTGCTGGTTAGTGGTTCCCTGCAGTATTAGGTGGAGCCCCTGAATTCCCAGTGGACTATTGTCTCAACTGTGCTTGCGTCGGGGAAAGTGTTTACACAGCAAAGGAGACTCCTGAAAGCTAATGAAAGGGTACCTGTGTACTGAATCAGAATTTGCTTTAAACTTCTAGGTACAACTGCATCCTGTTTCTTATGTTTAAGTTAAGCTGGTTAGGAACTTTACAGAGAAACAGTAGACGTGAGATAAAAGTTCCTTTAGTGACTTTTTCTAGCAACCTGCATGTTTCCAGCCAAGAGAAATGGTAAAAATCTTATGACAGGCAAGCTTGTAGAAGTTTTTCCTTTAGTCTAATTTCTTTTAACATCTGATTTCTATGGTTAAATTTTCTCAGTAAATGTGACAAATTTCTTTGTCAGACTCAGCAAACTGGCAGCTATTTTGTTAAGTTTTATAGTTACAAATGTCTTGTAATTTTTACTTGCATAGGTCTGTTTTTTAATTTTAGAACACATCCCTGGTGGGAAAATAGATGGATATTACTATTATATATGCATTATGGCCAGCATTGTCCAGGCTCATTTTAGGATCTTCCTGGGCATGTCTAGAATATCCCCTAAGGAGTCAGAATTTAAAGGCAGGATTTGCTATGCCTCCTAACTCTTAGTTTCTGCTGGGGACAGAAATAATTATTACTTTTTTATTCATGTTGTTAATAGTTTCTGAGTGATTATTACATGATCAGTCAGGTACAGATTTGTTCAATATGTAATAGGAAAGACAAGTATTATACTATTCATCTATCTATATAAATTCAACTAGATGTCCTTGGTAAAAAGAATAAGGGAGAAAGGGTTGTGGGGAGAACACTTCAACCATGGTGGATGATTTCTGTTCACTGAGAATGAGCTAATAGCCTTGAGTAATGTGAGGAAGGTAACATGAATCTGGTTTTCCCTGTATTAGTCTCCATTCCTGTTTGTGCTTTAGTCTGACTCTTTGGCCCCTAAATGCAAGCCATTTATTTCACCTGAAGAACTAGCTATCTTTTTCCAGTGCTGGAGAAAAATCTTAATGTTTTGGATTATGTGTAATTTCCAATGTAGTACTCTGAAAAATTCCATTTGGCACAGTTATTTAGATACCAATTTTAATTTTATTGAGATCAATCAGCAATTTTGCATAGCAGTGTTTGGTTGGAGTATATCTCTTGACGGTTTTGACTCAAAATCAGATGACATCTTTTTCATTACATAAAAGATCTGGACAAATAGCATATTTTTGACTAATTAATATTAGTAGTTTTCCATTTTTGAAAAAAATTATTGTGTTTATTAAGAATGTGGCGTTTTCCTTTGAAGTTAATATAAGATTTATGAACCAGTTTCCCTTTTCTTTGAACTCACAAAGCAGGAATTAGCTGATTGCAAATTAGCAATCTCAGAATGACCACAAGTGTCAGTGTTTGCCTGCCTTACTCTTTCCTTCAGTTTTCACAAGCTTGTGCTGCAGTTTCTCATGTTGTTTAAGAATTTCTTTGGACTTGAAAGCAGAGCTAAATTTAAAAGTCTCTTTCAAAACTAACTGTAGACACCTTTATCTGGTTTAATTCATACAAACTGTTAATGATCCTAAGGGAAAATGTAAGCATCTAAAATCAGCAGTAATTTGGCAAGTACTTTAATAGTAAAGGCAGGGACTTCCCTGGTGGTTCAGTGGTTAAGAATCTGCCTGCCAGTGCAGGGGACTTGGGTTCGAGCCCTGGTCTGGGTAGATCCCACATGCTGTGGAGCAACTAAGCCCGTGCGCCATAGCTACTGAGCCTGCGCTCTAGAGCCCGCGAGCCACAACTACTGAGCCCACGTGCCACAACTACTGAAGCCCGTGCTCCTAGAGCCCGTGCTCCGCAACAAGAGAAGCCACGGTGATGAGAAGCCCGCGCACCGCAACGAAGAGCAGCCCCCGCTCGCCACAACTAGAGGAAGCCCGCGTGCAGAAATAAAGACCCAACGCAGCCCCCTGCCAAAAAATAATTAATTTAAAAAAAATAGTAAAGGCATACTTCAGAGATATTTGGGGTTCAATTCCAGACCACTGTAATAAGCGAAATCGCAATAAAGTGAGTCACATGAATTTTTTGTTTCCCAGTGCATAGAAAAGTTATGTTTACAGTATACTTTGTGCGATAATAGCATTATATCTAAAACAACAATGTACATGTCTTAATTAAAAAATGCTAACCATGATCTGACAACAAAAAAAAAAAAAAGTGTGTCTGCAAAGTGCAATAAAACGAGGTATGCCTTTTTGCTTGTATATTCTTTGGTTTCTCAGTAGCATAGCTGTTTCTTTTTAGCACGAATCTCCTAGGATCTTTCAGTTGTTATTTGGCGCACATGGAATAGTCTTAGAGGTTAGAGCTGGGGTTATCAATGAAGGCAGTACTGGGCTTGGTACTCCTTTCCTAGGAGGTGTTCTAGAAGTTTATGAGGGAAGGTGTGTTTGGCTGACAAAATAATTGAAGGGCATTTAGTGAGTGTGGCCAGGGAAGGTAGTCTGTAGTGTGGGAGACAATCTTTGGAAACAGCAAGGCCTTCTGAGTGTCTCAGTGTGTGTGTGTGTGTGTGTGTGTGTGTGTGTGTGTGTGTGTGTGTGTGTGAGAGAGACCTTCTTTAAATGAATCTAAAACAATTGTAATACAGAGTATATTGCTAGGATATTGGTTTCCATTAAAAATTTTACATACATAGGTTAATGTTACCTGTGCATTTAATTTTAGATTGTTAGAGTGGTCAGTGTAAAATATTTCTTACATAGAGTTGTGAAGCCTACTAGGTCTGCACCTTTAAATTATTTCAGGCCTCTTACTCCTGACTCCCTGCTCCCCAGCACATAAGAGTATTTAAAAATATTAACACTGTTAATTCATTACAAAGTGTGACAGCTTGTAAATTCAGGTAGATATAATATGTTAGAACTTACAGGTCCCCTAAAACTTCACAAAGAAGCATAGTTACCCAAATATAAATTATTAGTATTGAAAAATGCTTCTTATTTAATAGCTTTAGTAGATAAGGAACGAAAGCAAAAGTCAGAAGTAACTAAATAGAATGTTTTCCCCAAAGGGTCTTTTTGAGGTGACCTGGGAGCACTGAGTATACTTGATTCTAAATTCATGTACGTAGCTGTCTTCAGAATGATTGTTT
This sequence comes from Physeter macrocephalus, assembly GCF_002837175.3. NCBI lineage: Eukaryota > Metazoa > Chordata > Mammalia > Artiodactyla > Physeteridae > Physeter > Physeter macrocephalus. The sequence continues at coordinate 8,684,521 of NC_041217.1, read as the reverse complement.
ATGGTCTGGTTGGCAATAGGGACTTTAGTATAAAGAAACTTTGCAAAGTTTTCAAAACTTTGCAAAAGAGACAGGCAAAGGTTATAGGATTAGGAAGGGGTAAGGGTTGACTTTAGGGTTTGATTTCTTCCCCTCCCTAATTTCTTAGAGGATGCCCAACGGATTCACTTATGTTCAGCAAATACATTAAGCATATACACAAATTGTAGGAGCATATGAGATACTGCATCATTAGGTTCCTTTTTTTCAAGGGATTTCTAGACTTGATGGGTACGCAAATCATTATGAAGATGGCACAGATAACTAGAAGTAAATGTTATATAGTTATTTACATTTTTTCCCTTCAGGTACAGTTTGTCTTATACAATTCACTGTGGTCTCACTCAGTTTCACTGCTTTGATACTTTTGATCTTCCCAATTGGAGTTGGGTTTTTTTTAAATAAATTTATTTATTTTTGGCTGCATGGGGTCTCTGTTGCTGTGCGCGGGCTCCCTCTAGTCGCAGCGAGCAGGGGTTATTCTTCGTTGAGGTGCACGGGCTTCTTATTGCGGTGGCTTCTCTTGTGGAGCACGGGCTCTAGGCACACGGGCTTCAGTAGTTGCGGTGTACGGGCTCAGTAGTTGTGGCTCGCGGGGCTCTAGAGCGCAGGCTCAGTAGTTGTGGTGCACGGGTTTAGTTGCTCCGCGGCATGTGGGATCTTCCCGGACCAGGGCACGAACTGTGTCCGCCTGCATTGGCAAGTGAATTCTTAACCACTGTGCCACCAGGGAAGCCCTGTAGTTGGTTTTATGTCACATTTTTATCTGTTTAATTTTTATGTATTTCTAATATTTTATCCCCTTTTGATAAATAAAGAGAGGGCTCTTGGGCTTCCCTGGTGGCACAGTGGTTGCGCGTCCGCCTGCTGATGCAGGGGAACCGGGTTCGCGCCCCGGTCTGGGAGGATCCCACATGCCGCGGAGCGGCTGGGCCCGTGAGCCATGGCCACTGAGCCTGCACGTCCGGAGCCTGTGCTCCGCAACGGGAGAGGCCACAACAGAGGGAGGCCCGCATACCACAAAAAAAAAAAAAGAGGGCTCACAGATAATACAGTTGCTGAGTTTTAGTAAACTAAAATTTAAAAAATGAAAACATATATTTCTGTTTGTACCCTCCATTTTTTTAGTGTCTCCCTGATTACTTATTAATTAACATATTGAGTATGTTTCTTTTTCATAAATATCCTCATAGTAGACTTTGAGTTTTATCTATATTTCCTCTGTAACTTTTCACGGAATTTGTATTTATTAACATCTCTGGAATTTATAATGTTTCACGACATTTCAGTTGCCTGTCTTAGTATGTGTGATTTCAGATAGTTAAGTATGTACAGGTCTGTGTTTTATTTTAGCTTCCTCAGTCAGTTTCTTGAATCATTAAATAGTAAAACATTGACTATTTCCTTTTAAAGCTTACAATATTGTTATTTCCCTTTCTACCTATATTGCTAGTAGCTATAATCTGTGGTTCCCAAAACAACGAAATTAATATAATTCCAAACGAGTAACCTTTGATAGAGGGAGCTGGGCAGGAGAATATTATTTATTCACACGAAACAAAAGAAGGGCAAATTTATAAGCTGTAGAGCAAAATTATAAGCTGTATGGGTTTGAAGAAAACTCACATTGAATTATGTCTTCAAACTTAATCAGTTAATTGGACCCTTCGGGTTGTACTGTAATGGCATTGTTCCTAGTGAAAAGGTATTACTTACATTAGAATAATGGAATTTCAGAGCAGAATTGGACCTTTGAGGTCATCTAAAAATCTAGTTTCCTCATTTTACAGGCAAGGTAACTAAGACCTTGAGAGGTTGTGATTTTTCTCAAAGGTCTACTCTTAATGTGGCAGGGCCAAAGCTAGAACCTAGAGCTCAAGACTTGTAAATCCAGCTTTTTTTTTTTTTGCACTTATTTATTCTGTCTCTAGTTAACATCAGTGTATTTGTTTTTAGTCCGTGGATCCATAAGCTACACAAATGAGCCTGTGGACCTTCTACCTTACCCATATCCCTCTGCCACTATAAAAACAATTCTGCCAGTTTTAAGTGAGAATGATAATGCTTTTATTAAAACTCAGTGAGAAAGAATTGTTCATTTGTACCAGAAGGTATGTGATCATTATAGACTTTGGTGTTAAAGGAGATCAGTACACATGCTTTGGTTTGTTTCTAATTACTGTACTATGATTAACATTTCATCTACATTCATGTGGGTGTAATTTTTTAATCTACAGATAAATAATTTTTAAAAACCTGACATTTTCCCAGTGTGAAAGAATACCTCTTTAAAGATTTTGTGTTCTGTCTCACTCTCTTTTCCTCTCTTTTGATCCAGATTTTTATTGCTGTATTAGTTTGGGTTCTCCAGAGAAACAATCAATAGGATAGATAGATTGATCATAAGGACTTGGCACATGTGCTTAGGGAGACTGAGAAGTCCCAGGATTTACAGTCATCAGGCTGGTGACCCAGGGAAGCTGATGGGATACTATAGCTTCAGTCTGAGCCTGAAGGACTGAGAACCAGGAGGGCCGGTGGTGTAAGCTCCAGTCTGAGGCTAAGGCAGGAGAATACCCATGTCCCAGCTTGACCACTGCCAGGCAGAGTGAACTCTCTTTTATTTTGCCTTTTTGTTCTGTTCAGCCCTTCAGTGGATTGGATGAGGCCCATCTCCTTTGGGGAGGGCAATCTGCTTTACTCAGTCTGCTGATGAAAATGTTAATCTTATCTAGAAACATCTTCACAGACACATCCAGAATAATATTGTAACCAAATATCTGGGATATTAATTTCTTATCAAATAAATGATTTGCAAGTATTTCCTCCTATTCTTTGGGTTGACTTTGCACTCTGTTGATAGTGTCCTTTGATGCATAAAAGCTTTTAATTTTGATGAAGGCCGGTTTATCTGTTTTTCTTTTGTTTCCTGTACTTTTTGGTATCATATCCATGAAACTGATGTCAAATCTAATGTCATGAAGCTTTTACTCTGATTTTTTCTGTAAGTCTTAAAGTTTCAGCTCTTAAATTTAGGCTTCTGATCCATTTTGAGTTAATTTTTGTATATGATGTAAGATAATGGTCCAACTTTATTCTTTTGCATGTGCATATCCAGTTTTCCCAGCATCATTTGTTGAAAAGACTGTCCTTTCCCCATTGCATGGACTTAGCACCTTTCATGTATGTGAAAGTTTACTTCTGGGCTGTCTTATTCCGTTGGTCTATAGGTTTGTCTTTAATGCCTTACTACAGTGTTTTGATTACTGTACCTCTGCAGTAAGGTTGGAAATCTGGAAGTTTTAGTCCTCCAACTTTGTTCTTTTTCAAAATTAGTTTGCCTCCTTGGGGTTCCTTGAGAGTCTGTAATAAATAAATAATAAATAATATAATAAATATATTATAATATATTTAATATATTTAATATATTTAATATATTAATATATTAAATATTAATTAATATATTAAATATTAATAAATAATAAATAATATAATAAATAAATTCTAGGATGAGTTTTTCTTTCTGCAAAAACACCTTAGGGATTTTGACAGGGATTGTGTTGAATCTGTAGATTGCATTGGGTAGTATTGAAATCTTAATATAGTTAATTCTAGCAGTCCATGAACATAGATGTCTTTCCATTTAGTTATGGCTTTAATTTCTTTCAGCAACACTTTGTAGTTTGCAGTGTACAAGTTTTTTTGCTTCTTGGTTAAATTTATTCCGGAGTATTTGATTTTTTAAAAGCCATTACAAATGGGATTGTTTCCTTCGTTTCTTTTTTAGATTGCTCGTTGGTAGCGTGTAGAAGCGCAGTGGGTTTTTGTGTGTTGATTTTGCACCCTGCAATTTTGCTGAAATAGTTGATTAGTTGTGGTAGGGCGTCTGTTCCCTGCACAACCTCCCCACCCCGGGAATCTTTAGGTTTCTACATATACATCTTGTCATCTGCAAAGAGATAATTTTATCACTTCCTTTCAGATTTTGGATGTCTTTTATTTCTTTTTTTGACTAATGGCTGTGGCTAGAACTTAAGGTACTATGTTGAGTAGAAGTGGGGAAAGTGGACATCTTGTTCCTGATCTTAGGGGAAGAATGTTGACTTTTGTCAAATGCTTTTTCTGCATTAATTGAGATGATCATGAAGTTTTATCATGAGGTTATTTTCCCTTCATTCTGTTGATGTGATTTATTACACTGATTGAGTTCCATATGTTGAGCCATCCTTGTATTCCAGGAATAAATCCCATTTGGTCATGGCGTATCATCTTTTCAGTATGCTGCTGAATTTGGTTTGCTAGTTCTTTTCTTAGCTTTGTATAGAGAATGTCTTTTTATGGAAAGAAGATGGTTTAACAGTTATTAGTCTCTATTTTGGGCAGTGAGCTGGACACACAGACATATACACACATACACACTTGCAGACAAATACACATATATGCACATTATGAATAATTAAATACATATGTAATTATATTTCTAATTTTTAAACTTCTGTTCATTCATTTATTCAGTCACTGGCTTCCTCCATTAGATTGCCAATCTCATAAGGACAGGGACCACATGGCTTCTGTTTATACTGCTGCATTCCCAGTTTCTTGTTTGGTACTTGATGCTCTCGATGAAAGTATGTGGAATGAATAAATAAATTTTGTTTCTCTCAGTAATCTTTTATGATATTTTTACCATCTTCATTTAACAGATTAAAGCAGTTTAACCAGTATAACACTAGTGAATTAGTAATGCTAAGGCATGGATTTGTTTTAATTAATTACTTAATGTATATTTATTAAGCATATATACCATGCATCAGGCTCTCTATAACAGGCATTGGACAGGTGATAGACAGTCCCTGACCTCAAGTAATTGATGGTCTGGTTGGAAGAAGTAGACAAGTAATTATATTGCATAATGAGAAATTTGATAGAGGTATCAAATCTATATATTTAACAGGCATACCTCATTTTATTATACTACATGCTTTGCAGGTTTTGCATTTTTTTCTTTTTTCAATAAATTGAAGGTGTGGCAACCCTGCCTTGTCAGAGGATGGCTAGCATTCTTTTTTTTTTTTGAGAGGGTATTAAATGGTTTATTTATTACACATGATAATGGATGATACACAAGCTTCATTCCCATCTATATCTGGTACCATAATCCAATTTAGATATATTGCATAGGATGTGCCAACAATCATATTAATAATCAAAAAACTCCATGACTTTGCTTGGGTGACCCTTTTCACGGTGAACTCCAGGTCACAACGCAGTAACTGTCAGTTCAACTACACCAAGGTTTCGGAAGACAATAGCTTCTCCACCAGAGCAGGTTGTTAATAAATTTTGAATGGAACCTGGCATCACCCTGAAGGAATACTAACTTCACACTGTTGGGGTAGTTTACCAAAATGGCTTCAGAGTAGACTAACTTTACACAGCACATTTTAAAAAAAGACACATTTATTCAGCGTCATGATCAGACTATTACATTTAGCAATCAACAGCATGGGTGCAAAAAAAAAAAAAA
>NC_041217.1:8668328-8678923 GCF_002837175.3 Physeter macrocephalus | reverse complement strand
GAACAGAAACTAAAATAACCTGTTATACAATTAGTCACAAATACAGTCCTCGAGTTTTTTTGCCCATACACATGAGTATTGTCTAAAACATGTCTTCTTTGTAGCAGCTAGGCCCTGCCACCACTGTGCTTGGCTGAGTTCACAAATCTGTTGTAACCTGTAGCTTCCCTGTCACTTCTCTGGCTCTCCTCTCCTGCTAAGCTTTGTTTCCTGGCAGTAATTAAAACCTTCTGCCACTGCCATAGCTACTGCTGCTGCTGGAACCACCATAGCCATGTTGGTTTCGGGGTTTGGCAAAGTATTGGCCTCCACCACCATAGGGGCCAGAACTTCTGCCTCCAAAGTTTCCTCCTTTCTTGGGTCCAAAATTTGAAGATTGATTGTTGTAACTGCCAAAATCATTGTAGCTTCCACCACTTCCAAAATTGCTTCCATCATTAACAAATCCATTATAGCCATCCCCGCTGCCACCATATCCACCACCACCGCGGCCGCCACCAAAGCCACCTCAACCACTGAAGTTTCCTCCACGACCCCCACCAAAGTTTCCAGAACCACTTCGACCTCTTTGGCTGGATGAGGCACTAGCCATCTCTTGCTTAGATAGGGCTTTCCTTACTTCACAGTTGTGGCCATTCACAGTGTGGTATTTCTGAATGACAATCTTGTCTACAGAATCATGGTCATCAAAGGTTACGAAAGCAAAGCCTCTCTTTTTGCCACTGCCTCGATCAGTCATGATTTCAATCACTTCAATTTTCCCACACTGTTCAAAATAATCTCTTAGGTGATGTTCTTCGGTGTCTCCTTTAATGCCACCAACAAAAATCTTTTTCACAGTTAAGTGGGCACCAGGTCTTTGAGAATCTTCTCTTGAGACCGCCCTCTTTGGTTCCACAACTCTTCCATCCACCTCGTGTGGCCTTGCCTTCATGGCCGCATCCACCTCCTCCACAGTGGCATACGTGACAAACCCGAAGCCTCTGGAGCGTTTGGTGTTTGGATCCCTCATTACCACACAATCTGTGAGCATTCCCCACTGCTCACAATGGCTCCTCAGACTCTCATCGGTTGTTTCAATGCTCAAACCTCCGACGAAGAGCTTCCGCAGCTGTTCGGGCTCTTTGGGTGACTCTGACTTAGACATGACGGCAGTGGAGGGGGGGGAAACGTCAACGATGCTTACTCGGCGGCGTCCACGAGCAGAAAGGAGTAATCTACCTCACGTATCTCTGGCTAGCATTCTTAAACAATAAAGTTTTTTTAAATTAAGGCATGTACATTTTTTAAAGTCATAATGCTATTGCACACTTAATAGACTACAGTATACTGTCAACATAACTTTTATATGCACTGGGAAACCAAAAAAATTTGTGTGACTCACTTTATTGTGATATTAGTTTACTGCAGTAGTATGGAACCAAACCTGCAGTATCTCTGAGGTATGCCTGTATAGATATACTATACTATATTTTAGAAATGTGTCAGCTATTTTCTGTATTGGCAAACATCGTATACATATGCCCCCAGGTTATGACAAGTCTACTTAAAATTTGTGTTAAAGTGTTTTGTTCCTGAAACCTTTAGTGCTTTTCAGCCTCATTGTGATTTGCTCAGAGTTGCAGTTTCCTTTTTGTACATAGTTTTTCCAAAATACTTGAAGACTCACTCAGTGAACTTAAAAATTCAGTTGCTGAAAGAAGAAAATCTTGATACTTGGGAATTCTGAATATCAAATCCAGATTTCATGGGAATGAAACATATTACTTTTCCTCTCATAAATACAGTAGTCAAAGAAGTAGATTATAAACTCCTAGAATCTGCATATATATTCTGTATGTTTTCCTCATTAAGCAGTTTCAGTATTTCATTAAATTTCATATAAATAGCATTTTTCAAAATTAAATGTATATTTTGCATACTGATACTTGTTACAAATATTCTTTCTTATGATATTTTATATTACGGTTTTATTTTCTACTTGTTTAAGCAGCAAATACCACTATTCTGTCTCCCAATCAGAAGATTTTAGGTTATCTCATTTGCTAAAAGAAGGCAAGGAAGGACTGTAAACAGTTTACTTTGTTTTTGTCTTGTTACATTTTGCAAATATGATTCTATCACTATTTCCCCCCATCCCATTTTATCAGTTACTTCTTTTCCAGAATGCCTCAAGTCTTAGTGAAATTGTAATGATTCTGACTTTTTAAGAGAAAGCAGGTTTTCCTCTCCGGTTAGCACTTGTCAGCTCTTTTAGTTGTTTTTGTGCTGATACTTTTCTTTTCCCAGCTGAGTAGTATTTTCCCCCCAATCCAAATATCTTTAAAAATATAGAACTGTCGGTTTACTCCACATTACTTCCAGATATTATTTCTGTTTCTTAATATATGCCAGATATACCACTATGTAGCCTTTGAAAAACTATTTCACCTCTGTCTCTTCATCTTTAGAGTAAAGAGTGCTGGGATTGGACAATATGGTTTCTGAGGTCCTTTATGCAATGACTTCTACAAATTTATTTCAAAATAATGCATGTCAGAGTAGAATGAGCTTTTAGCTCTTAGCATTGGCTAGGGCGTCCTAGAAATGGCTATGAACTAACGACGTGATTAGCAAAGGTCTCCCCGTTTTCATTCCAGGAACCCACAGCCTACTGAAGTGTCATAGCTGTGTATGTTTGTGTGCGCTTGAGCTTGTGTGTGTTTACTTCAGAATTAAGCAACGTTATACTGTAGTGACTTTTGGCAACTCAGAATTTTCAGTGAATCTGAGAAGACAAAATTAGATAACACTCTTCTGGTTGCAATTAACAGATTCTGCTCAACTAGTTAAGACAAAAATTGTTTGTGTGGGGTGCATAGAATGAGATGAGGGATTTTAATGGCTCTTAGAATCAAGAAGAGTTAGTAGGAGAATAGGTCTTACAGGCCATTAGAACTGGATAGATATTATGAGGGATATTGTATTCCACGTGTTTTCTTGTATGCTGGTAATGTTGCAGGAAGGGGGACCCCTTCCAGGGCCCGACAGTGGGCTCTTCTTGTCTAACACTCGGAAATGAATTGTCCGAGGAGACACGCGTGCTGACAAAGCAAGAGACTTTATTGGGAAGGGGCGTCCTGGCGGAGAGAGGAGGGTAAGGTGACCCAGGAGGACTGCTCTGCCACGTGGCTTGCTGTCTCAGGTTTTATGGTGATGGGATTGGTTTCCAGGTTGTCTCTGGCCAATCATTCTGACACAGGGTCCTTTCTGGTGGCACGCGGAACCGTTCAGCCAAGATGGATTCCAGTGAGGAGGATTCTGGGAGGTTGGTAGGACATGTGGACTGGCATTCTCTGTCCTTTTGACCTTTCCCATATTCTTCCGGTTGGTGGTGGCGTAAAATAACTCATGCAGATTGTTACTGTCCTTGCCTGGTCAGGGCAGGCGGTTTCAGTCAGTGTTTTCCCTAACAGTAACTTCATTATGTCCTTCTGCAGATGGGTTTTCCCCATGAGTCAAGAGACACGGTTATCTGTAATTTTAGACTTAACCTCCTTATAGCCTTGTGACTGGTGAGCTCCAATTTATAAAGCACATATCAAAGAAGAACTCTCAATAGACCTATATGTCTTGCCCAGTGACCAGGAACCAGGGGCTTATTGCCAAAAGGAATGATTTGGAATGGGAAAGGGTCATCAAGCAAAGATATCTTACTTGGTAAACATAAAATGCCCATTATTGATATTTAAAGGGGTCTAGTTTTGTAGACAGAAATACTTAAGGGTAATAATTTGTAACGGAAAAGACTTTTTTTTTCGTATTACATATATATGCTTGCCCCTTTGCTGACCCATGCTGTAAGAGCCATACTGTTTGTTCATATAGTGTAGGTATATTTTAGTAGTCAGCTGGATCAGTTCAGGTTTGGATAGTTCTCTTACTATGCACATAGTGCTGTATTCTAGTGATTTTGATCTAAGTCTTCTCTATTCCGGTGAAGCGGGCTTTGATTTGGATTCAAGCAGCCTTATAGTCAAAGGCAGACGGAAAGAGGTCTCTGTATGTGTGTGCTCATTGCTTTTCCTGTCTCATTTCCTTTGTTTTTCTTCCTTCTCTGTGTACTTAAACCATACCCAGTGAGTCTGTATTTACATGTAAGGATTTAAAAGTAATATGGTTAAAGCTTAATCTTGTTATTTTATTATATAATGTCTAGTTAATTTCTATTTAATGATTATCCCTTGGCTTCTGATTTTTAAAAGTCTAGACTCAGTTCAATACGACACACATTTGTTGAGTGTTCTAGGTACTAGATTTACAAAGATGAGTAAAAGCCGTTGCGTCCCCTACCACGAACTTAGAGAAAAATATAAATCAGAAATTTCAGCACGTTAAATGAAGTTAAGTGTTTAATATGCTCTCCACCTTAATAATAACTCACTTTCTTTACATTTAAAATTTTACCTGAATATAATTTACTCGTAGTGTAATGACCATACCATTAGTAAGCTTGACAAGTTTTCACAAACTTAACACATCCATGAAAGCAGCATCCAGAGTGACTCAGTTTCAACCACACAATGTATATCTAAATGCATAACAGTGAAAATATTGGAAAAGGATGTTCTGCTGTCTTCGGGTACCTTGTTTCCCCAAAAAGTTTTTGCTAGTTACCTCTTGCTGCTATTATTTTTTGCAGTAAAGAATGGTTCCTTCGGCTTTTTAACTGAATGCCAGGAATCCCCCTGAATTCCAAGTGAAATACATTGTCTGTGTTGGTACTAATTTTTATAATCATTTAAAAAAAAAAGATGCTTTGGGATAGCTTATCATTCCAAATGATTTTACCATTCCAAATTTTTGAAGAAAATTTAATATGATTAAAATTAACATTGTTTAGCAGGACTTTAGAAATGTTTCTGTGGTTGTAGTAGTGATTTTTATTATTATGGATTTATGTAACTTCCGTGATATTTATCAAATTTCCTTCACTTGAATACAACTAGAATAAAATCTCCATGAGTTACTAGTTGTTTCTGAAATTTACACTTGTAGCTTTCTATAAAGAAAAATGTTTTAATGAAGAATTTAGTGTGAATATGATTGAAACGATTGCACTAAATGTAGATAACTTTTGAAGTATCTTAAGCATTTCAGAGGCATTTATTCTTGAGTATATAATTGATGTACTTCAATACATAGCATATTTCCTTGTATATATTACATGCTTAGTAATTAGTTGAGATTTGTTATTCAGTTTTTAAGATATTTTCAACCACTCTTAAATGTAACAAATCTCATCTTTTTTTTTTTTTTTTTTTTGTGGTACGCGGGCCTCTCACTGTTGTGGCCTCTCCCGTTGCGGAGCACAGGCTCCGGACGCGCAGGCTCAGCGTCCATGGCTCACGGGCCCAGCCGCTCCGGGGCACGAACCCGTGTCCCCTGCATCGGCAGGCGGATTCTCAACCACTGCACCACCAGGGAAGCCCACAAATCTCATCTTTATAAATGGATTATTTCCCCTGAATATTTTAAAAGGCATTTAATTTGAAATATTTGCGGTTTTTTTTAATGAACTCAAAGTAACACTTTCATCTTTCTACTGTGAGATTATGTATCATTTATTCATTTTGAGACTCTTTAAGGGAAAAAAAAGATTGACTTGATTTTTAAACTGATAATGACATTTCTGAGAATATTATAATTGTCAGCAATTAAGCAAATCATTGAATATTTGAAAAATACTACCTACTTACAATAACTACTGAATGGTAACAATTTAAATATATTTCCACTAAAGGTTTCTCTTACTGCTTCACAACCAATAGCACAAAAGATAAGGGGAGGATTTTCCTTTTTTTTTTTTTTTTTTTTTTAGTGGAGTGACTGAGAGAGAGACAGAGATATAGAATTTCTTTGCAGTAATTAAATGAAAGTGTTTATTATGCAAAGGAACTTTAACATACCCATTTTTATTCTTTTAAAGGAGGGTGCCTCGGCCCGTAAGACGCAGACTCCTGCAGCACAGCCGGTACCAAGACCAGGTAAAAATATAAAACATTTTGATTTTTGTTTTTTTCTATAATCATGACTGAAAATTTTTGATAATGTATAATGCTTTGAAGGAATTGAAACTTTACTTAAAATACTTCAAAACTATTATAAGAACATTTACTTGAGTAAATAGGTATAGTTGAAGAGTTAAAGAAAATTTTTAAGAAAATGTTTTTAAGATTTTAGAAAAATGCTATTATTTAAAAAGCTTTTTATTATGTACCCATTCCCCCATCAATTCCTTGTTTGAATTCCATGATAGTACGGTGGATGTGATTTTTGTTTTTTCCTACAGAAGCATAGAACCATAATTTTAATAGACTGATAAGCAGCTTTGATGTTTAGATTTTCAGATATCTGTGTTATTGAGCATATTAGGTTCTATATTCATTTTTTTTTAATGTGTATGTTAATAAGGGTAGTATTGAAGTTACTGGGTTGGCCAAAAAGTTTGTTCGGGTTTTTGTAACATCTTATGGAAGAACCTGAACGAACTTTTTGGCAACGCAGTATGTTAGCAATATTTTCTTTTCTTCTTCCTAGTACCTAAAAAGATTGATCTTTATAAATGCATGTAGATATGAACGCTATATTCATTTTAGGTGTTTTGGGTTTGATTTTAGTGTTCGTTTCTTTTATTTTTGCATTTAGCATAGTATCAGTGCTGTTAAAAGTGGCTATGAAGAAAATGAAAAGAATTGAAAAGGCACAGTCAGGAATTTGACTGGGTGATCTTCCTTTTCAGTTTGTTAGTGTCAGTAGTGCAGATTTGTATATCTTTTTATTCATAGTACATTCGCACATAGGCTAATTCTAAAATTATGTAGATTACAGGTATTCAAATTTCTGGAAGCACTTTAAAAGCATGATGTTAAGAGGTTTATATTGGGATGGTTTTGTAGGCTCTTCCACTGTGTCTTGGATCCATAAACCTGGGTCTTGACATGACTAGTATTTACTTTTTTTTTAAATGACGGGTTTGTTTGAAATCTTTGTTAAATTTGGAGCACACTGGATGTAATTTCTTTCAGATGACAGGACCGTGGCACTGTTTTTCAGTAGAGAAGACCATACCGAAAGCTGTTAATGAGAGTATAAGGAAGAGCAATTAAATTTAATAAATATTTGAATGCCTTCCATGTACTCAGTGCCAGAAACTAGGAGAAGCTGAAGGAGCTCTTTTCAGGAGTGAAGAAAGGAAATAGGAATGGGCAGACTGAGTTGGACCCAAGGAATACAGCCTGCAAAGTAGAGGAATATTGTGGAGGCAGTTGAATGATAGGTACAGAATTATTTGTTTTCCCTTGGAAGGGAGGGATGGCAGGCTGTAGTTGGTCAGTCTAAAGAAGATCACATGAGAAATTCAGAAATGGTGTAAAAAGGAAGAAATCACCACCTGAGGATTCTACCTCTGTTTTGTGCCATGTGATAAATAACTGTCTCCATTTCACATTTTCTCAAAATCATTTGGCAGACAAAGGAAAGGGGTAGGGGTGGCACTGATACCTGAGTAAACCCGGTTGTTCAAATGTGCCATGTAATAAAGCGAAGGGAGCTGGGTTCTACCAGCTAGTTAGTTATGTGATCCTGGGGAAGGTCACATGTGAGGGAAGGAGCTGTGGGTCTTTTCAGCTCCTAATAGTCCATCTTTCTTTTTCACTTGTTCTGCCATGGTGATTAAAATGGTTGAAATTAATGTTATCTAATGTCTCATAACAAATACTGACGCCCATCCATGTGAGGTCTCCTCTTCTTTCACTCACTGATTGACTCCCATAGGTCCACAGTCCTTACCCACCATTCCAAAAGCAGTGATTATAAGTTTTTAATGCTCATTTGTCAGTAAGACCTGACTTGAGTGGGCGTTAGCAGTTTGTTACCTTTATTTGTCTTGATCAGTGAATTTTTGTTTTGCACATTGTTAAATGTATTTGCTTATTGGGTGATGCCCAATTTTGAAGGCATATTGCGCAATATATGGCATGTTCACCTGGATTATCTTTTTAAAATTGAAAAAAAAAAACCACACAAAACATTTCTGGCAATGTAACGTTATACATGAGACAGCATAGATCTATACTGTTATTTGTTAGGTAGAGTTTGAATTATTTGGAAATAGGGGACTGAACTACGTATTCTTTTTTCCTTCAGTGAAGGAACTCAAGGATGGTGTTCCTTTTTTTTTTTTTTTGGGGCCGTGCTGCGAGGCATGTGGGATCTTAGTTCCCCAACCAGGGATTGAACCCGCGCCCCCTGTACTGGAAGGCGGATTCTTAACCACTGGACCACCAGGGAAGTCCCATGGTGTTCCATTTTTGATCATTTTTTCTTATTTATTCTTTCATCAAATATTTATTTAGCACTAATTGTGCCAGGCAAGTCCCTGGGTCAATTTAATATTTTAAAGTGTTTACAATTATTCCCAACTTCTAAACATTCATTTAGGGAATATAACTAACAAGAGGCACATGCTTTCCAGTGAATTAAGAAACAAAAGCCTTTGATAAGCTACAGTCCTGGAACTTAATGTTGTTTCCTTTTATAGCCACATTAAATCGCTTGCACATATCCCTGCTCTTGCTGCCTCTTTCTAATGCGTGTACATCACATACTTCACTTCTCCAGCTTTCATTCTTTACTTCTGTTTCATAGGTCTTCTGAAATGGGTAGGTGAATACCCATCACTCTGTAACTCTAGTTTATCTGCTTACTGCTCATGTGAGATTGAGAGAGAGAGTTAGCCCTGTTCAGTGATCCACTTTGTAACCTAGGTGTTGGTTGGATTACCTCATTCCATAGTTTTAAGTCTATGTGCTGATGATTTTCAAACTTGTGCCCCTAATTCTTCCTACCTCTGGTATCATCTGTTAACTGTTTAACATTTGGATGTGCCATAGGCATCTTAAAACTGATTAAACCTTAAAACCTTTGCTCTTTGATATTTTTCCCAAGATGTCTTACTTCACATTCTTCTGCTTCTTCATGAATAAATGACACTGCTATCAACTCTGTTTCTTAAGTCCAAGACTTAGGAGTTATTCTTTATTTTTCACATTTGCTTATTCCTCTCATCTAATATGTCAGTGAGTTCTGTCAGATTTACCTTTTCTGTATTCCAGATTTATCTATTCTCTTTATCTCCACTGCCACAACTCAAGTCTAAGCCACCAGCATTTCTCTAGACTAGTGCATCTTAAAGTATTGATATTAGTCCATTACCTGTTTAGTTCTGGTCCCTAACAAGATACAGATAGGACTTGAGGGTACAGTACTGGCACAACATCCAGGTGCCTGGCCAGTTTTCTACCTGTTCGTTGTTACTGTATTTTATTCAGTTGACCTTGGAAAGTTTACAGAAAAACCTTATGCTTAAGCGCACATGATTTGGGTAGCACCACTATAGAATATTGGCGGTAGTCCTAACTGAGCTTCCGGCTTTCACGGTTGTCCCCCCTTTGATCCCTTATCTAAATTTATTGTTTTTCCCTTACAGAAGGTGTGACGTGAAAATCAAATTATGTCACTTTCTGGCTTAAAAGTTACAGGGTTTTCCAGTGGCACTTAAATAACGAACTTAACGTTGCGTAGAAAGCCCTACATAAAGTGGCTCCTGCGTGTATTTTTAACCTCATCTCCTGCCACTCTTCCTTTTGTCCACATGGTCTGTCTGCACATTTGCAGTTCCATAAGCATGACAGTTTCTTCCTGCCTTTGGCATTTGCCCACATTCCTACCTCTTATCAACACTGTTCTTTCACTTGTTCTTTGCAAGTTGGCTCTTTTTTGTCCTTCAAACCTCAGCTTAAATGCCATTTCCTTTGAGAGGCTTTTTCTAAGCATTTTGTCTAAAGGACACTTTAATATCAGTGTACATTCTCTTTGCTCCTTAATATTATGTATTCAAATTTGTTTATATGTGTTTGTTTGCCTATTTGTTATGGTCTGGTTCCCTACTTTACTGAAAAGTCTTTGAGGGCAGGGATTATTTCTGTTTTATTTATCATCATAAAAATAAGAACCTAGCAGAGTGCGTTGTACATAGGCTGTGAATAAATATTTAAGTAAAGAATATAATTATATTTGAAATCAAGCATAATAACAGTAGTTGCCTCTTCTCAGCTTGTAAACAATCGGTCATTGCGTTTGCGGAAGGCAGTGGTAGTGGTAGAGGCACAAGAAGCAGTAGCAGTTTACATCAGCGGTGGCCGTGAGGTTTAGTGAATGGTAAATATGCCCAGGGCCCAGGACCTGGACAACTTGCCTTGGTGTTTTTAAGACTCTTAAAACAGAATCAAGATGTAGAAATTGTTGTCTCTGATTTATGGTTGGGGACAACTGAAGCTGAGCAGCATTCATCTTAGCGTGCCGGGGTAATTTGCCTGCGAAGCGGCACAGTGGGGATAGAATCGAGGTCATCCGAGTACAGGCTCTTGCTCTCCATCACTCTCCTTGTGGACTCGTATTATTCTGCTCTTTCCTCCCCCACCCTTTATTTTGTTGTTGTTGTTGTTGTTGTTTTTGCGGTACGCGGGCCTCTCACTGTTGTGGCCTCTGCCTTT
>NC_041217.1:8626430-8667905 GCF_002837175.3 Physeter macrocephalus | reverse complement strand
GGCCTCTCCCGTTGCGGAGCACAGGCTCCGGACGCGCAGGCTCAGCGGCCATGGCTCACGGGCCCAGCCGCTCCGCGGCATGTGGGATCTTCTCGGACCGGGGCACGAACCCGTGTCCCCTGCATCGGCAGGCGGACTCTCAACCGCTGCGCCACCAGGGAAGCCCCTCCCCCACCTTTTAAATCAAACTTATCCTTAGCGTGTTCATCTTCATGTCCCTGTCTTGGTCCTTAATTGTATTTTTTTTTTTACTAAACACCTAAAGTTTATTTTTAATATGTGAGCTTTTATATTTTGTGTTTTTGCTACATTAAGTCTTCTCAGCCTTGATTTTAGAGAATCTTTTCCTATATTCCAGAGTCCATTGTGGGTTCCCTTAGCAAATCAGTGGTAGTTCAGTTGAAGATTTCTTTGTTCTCCTTAGTCATTCTCCCAGCAGCTCCTGTCTCCAGTTTATCCATCTCTCTGTCCATCCCACCAGCAAATTCTAAGTATTTATTGAGATTGTATTATATTCCAGATGACACTATCTAGCTGTATCCATGTATACATGTCAGATGTATCCATGAGTACTATTTCTAAAAATAATTTAAGAAAGTTTTAGAATTTTTTTCTCAGGAAGAAGAAAGATGAGAACACTATAATAAATATGTGTGTGAACTTGTATTTGTATATATCTTTCTCTGCTTTCTGTGGCTAGAAGAATCATACTTCTGGACTATATAATATTTTCTCACAATGAAATAGCTATATAAAGGAGTACAAAGTATTAGTTAAAATTTAGCATTTTAGGGGCTTCCCTGGTGGCGCAGTGGTTGGGAGTCCACCTGCTGATGCGGCGGACACAGGTTCGTGCCCCGGTCCGGGAAGATCCCACATGCCGTGGAGCGGCTGGGCCCGTGAGCCATGGCCGCTGAGCCTGCGCGTCCGGAGCCTGTGCTCCGCAATGGGAGAGGCCACGACAGTGAGAGGCCCGCGTACCGCAAAAAAAAAAATTTAGCATTTTACTGCTTTTAAAATGGAACAGATTCCAAAGATGTGTGTGGTTTCCTTTAAAAGTGGTATCTCTAAGAACTAATGTTGAATTAGAATTTTAAATTGTTGAATTTTTATTTTTTTGTGATTTAAAAAAATTAATTGTAGCACAGCACATGGCATGTAGAAGGCAGTCAATAAAAATTTATTGTATGAATAAATACTGAAAATTGAACATACAGCACTTTTTATCGTGAAATATGTTAATCTTGAACTAGGCTGATACTGCCATTATTATGCCAACAAATATTTTTGTGTCTTATAAAGTCCATTGTATATACAAATAATGAAAAGATACAAATATTCATGTTTTTATAACATGTATTCAAAATTATTGATAATACGGGCAATTTCAGAATAAAGACCTTTACATGACGCATTGCCTATAATGTTTTCTTCTGCTAATAAAAACCCAAAAAATTTTTAAAAAGAGAGAAAAAGGTAAATATTTTAGGTCTTGGTCCCCAGTAATGTCTTTGTTTTTCCTTCACAGTGGTTCAGTACATTTCCCTCTCCCAGCCCTTCCGCCAGAGTTGGATGCTCTTGTAGTACTCTGTTTTTGCATTTATTACAGCATAATCGGTTAATTCAGAAGTTATTTATTTGCTTCCTTTTCTAGATCCAAGCATCCATGAATGTGGATACTCAGTGCCTACCAATGCCCATATATCCCCTTTCCTTGTGACCACTGATTGTTGAAATGCTAAGGCTCTGTAGTGGTTTTGTGAAGCAGAGAAATAACTTAATATTATTTTAAAAGATTGCAATACATTTAAAAATTCGGCAACTAGTCATATGTAAATACAAATATTTTAGGCCTTATTTACTTTGTCGGTTTGAAAATAAGAATGTGATTTTCATAACAATATTTTGAATTTTTTTCTTTCTTACAGTTTCTCAAGCCAGACCTCCCCCAAATCAGAAGAAAGGTAAGGTTGTGCCTGTGACTCTAAACTTACTTTAAAAAAGTAAACGTGAGTAAGCTAGCTTACAAAATCAGGGCTGATTGCATGCTTGTGCAGTTATACCAAATGTTTGTGTTTGGTGTCTGTTCTGAGTAGTCAGTGCTCAAGTCATCCTGATCATTAAATATTCTGAGTATCACTGCTGACTAAAATATTTTTTAGCTCGAAAGAGTTAAAATTACAAATTTACAAACTTTTAACTTATAATTAGGAAAGTAACTATAATTCCTTTGAATAACATATTTGCTCCTTTAAAATTTTGTCCTTATAGGATCTCGAACACCCATTATCATAATTCCTGCAGCTACCACCTCTTTAATAACCATGCTTAATGCAAAGGACCTTCTACAGGACCTGAAGTAAGTAATTTGTTAAACTCTTCTTTTCATAGGACATGGAACTATTGTTGAGAATATGTTACTAATGCAGTATTTATTTTGAGAAAGCAAAAATTCAGTTTCAGTGCTACAGGCTTTACAGATAGTCTCAAATATAATTTTCAAAACAGTATATTCTTTTATATCTGAATCCTGTGGGGAAAATTATAGAAACTCTGACTAAAGTTTTAACAAAGAGGGTACTAGTGTATTAATTTTTTTTTTTTTTTTTTTTGTGGTATGCGGGCCTCCCCCTGCCGCGGCCTCTCCCGTCGCGGAGCACAGGCTCCGGACGCGCAGGCCCAGCGGCCACGGCCATCGGCAGGCGGACGCGCAACCACTGCGCCACCAGGGAAGCCCTGTATTAATTTTTAATGTGAATTATTTTGCTCCAGCTGAAGAGCTTGAAGAGGTTCTAAAACAAATTCGGGTTGTCTTCTCCTCACTTCCAAATTCTGGTTAAAGAACCAGAAAAATAATATGAACTTTAAATAATTAGATGTATATACCTCCTAGAGGGAGGAGGAGGGACCATACTTTTTTAACCTAGACATCAGTAAAAGATAGTTGAAGAAGTGAAGAGGAGATCTATATCCTGTGTTAAAATTTCCAGGTGCTTAACTTTCTCAGTAAAATGATGATTGTTAAAAAAGAAACAAAGCAACCTCACCTCCAAAAAGAAAATCATGCTGCTTCTAAATAACTTATGACTAATTAAAAATGAGTAGCAAAGTAAGTTGTAATACTTGCTGATTCCAGGTTTTACCAAATGCAGAATTGAATTTTGAGTGCCTATGACTTAAATAGCTGTATAAAAACCTGCGTAACTGGCACATACAAGTGTATTCGTATAGTATTTTTTCTTTAGTACTTTTGAGTGAAATTTTCAGTGAACCTTTTCCTGATAACAGTGTGGAAAGAAGGAATTTTTAGGTTTTATATTTTTATGTTTTATTAGGCTTTTTTTGTGAAGTTTAGTATTCCGACAGTGTTGTGGATTACTCAGATAATCTACAGTCTGCAGTTCCTCAAGTAATCTACAGTTGGATGAATATGAAATATAATTATTTTGGCCCATCTCTTTAAATGGATCTGATAATAATATAAAATACTATTTTATAATAAAGATAGCAAGTAGTGCATGGAAATCACAAACTAAATTTTAGCATCTTTCTCCTTAGCCTTACTACAGAGAAGCCAAACAATTTAACAAGACTACCTTCTTTGGATAGATCATGCCTAATTTTTCTTCTCAGTTTAAAACACTCCCTTCATTGTTTAACACCTCATTGCAGCTGACATCTCCCCTGCAGCTTGAGTCAGCTGGAGGCTTTGCTATGTAATTAATGCATAATTGAAACCTCCTCCACACAATTATAGTACTGGCTGTAACCCATAGCTCACGTTGGCATAGATTCTGTTTGGTTTCATGTAAAATTGAGGATTCTTCAGTTTTCTAGCCCTTCAATTAAATAAATGAAACAAAATAAAATAAAACCTGCCTTCACCTTTAACATTTTAAATAACAAAATTAAGGTTGTATCATGGAAGTATGAAAAAGCACATTTTACATTTATAAACATGATCTTGAGAGAAGTTTCACTGGGACCATAAGTTTATTTAAAATAAACTGATTGGATGGCACTTGTGACTCTGGCCACGCTGGTCCTCTCACAGGGCAGAGTTCCAAAGAGGAGAGATTGCACGGAGAGAGTGTTCCAGAGATAGGCAGAGGGTTCCCCTTGCATTAGTCAAATACTGTTCAGCACACGCACGTGAGGGAACCACTTAAGGCCTGGGGAAGAGCAGGCAGAACGGTTACTGGACCATAAATAGTTCATGTTCCCTGCTGCCACATGCAGCGCAGAATGAGTCAACCACTCTGGAAAACCATAGAGGAGTTCATTTTTTTCTTATTACATTGAAGGTATTATTGCACTACCTTCTGGCTTCCTTTGTTGATGATGAGAGGTCAGCTGCGGTAATCAGTCCTTTGAAGGAAATCTGCTTTATCTTGTTATTTTAAAGATCATTTTCAATTTGTTTATCTGCTGTACCTAGGTGTAGATTTCTTGTATATCCCACCTTGGGATTCAGAATTGAATCTATGGATTTGTGTTTTTCATCAGTTTGGGAAGTCTTGGCTCTTACCTCTGTAGATATTACCTGTGTGTTCCCCCTTCATCTCCCCTTTTTTCTTTCTTCTTTCTGGGATTTAAATGAGACATACTTTAGACTTTCTCATTTCATCATCCATGTCTCTTAAACAGTTCTACTTTCCATCTGTTTCTCTGTCACCTGCATTCTTGATCATTTCTATAGGTATAACTTGTAGTCTGTTTCTTTGGCCATCCCCTAGTCTGGTCATTCCATTTTAAAATTCAGATATCTTATTTTTTCTATTTTAGTGGTTCTGTTTAGTTCTTTTTCAAATCTTTGATCTCTCTCTCTTTTTTTTTAATAATTTCTTTTTCCCTGTACGTATTTATAGGCTTGTTTTACAGGTTTGGTCTTTGATAGCTGCATCACTGGAAGTCCTTACTAATCATTTTCTTTTGATTATTGTTTCATTCATTATAGCTCATTTCCTTGTGTGTTTAGTTTTTTTTGTTTTTTTTTTATTATTCATTTAATGGTTTTCATTTAGTAATTTCTGTTCATTTTCCTTGGAATTTTTTTCTTGTGGAAATTCTTTGAGTTCCAGAATGAAGATTTGCGTTTGTGTCTGCTAAGCACCTGGGAGCATAGCCAATCTAACATTGCTTTAAGTTAAATTCTCAGTTTGAGGTTTAACATCCAGAAATTATTGTTAATTCCCCCCCCCCCGCCCCAATTTCAACTTCTTTTATTTAGGAGAAAGGAACTATATATATATATTTTTTTTTTTTTAAGATTTTTTTTTTTTTTTTTTGATGTGGACCATTTTTAAAGTCTTTATTGAATTTGTTACAGTATTGCTTCTGTTTTCTGTTTTGGTTTTTTGGCCCTGAGGCATGTGGGATCTTAGCTCTCCAACCGGGGATCAAACCTGCAACCCCTGCATTGGAAGGTGAAGTCTTAACCACCACTGGACCACCAGGGAATTCCCGAAAACTATATTTTTAATCTGTGAAATATCCATAAGATTGTTCTGTTTTTCAAAATAATGTAAACTTAAAATCTGGAACTTACCTCGGTATATCAATTCATTTGCATTTTATACTGAGAAAATTATTTTACTAGAACTGTTGTTGTTTAAACAGTAGTGACTTTAATCATATCACCCATACTCCTTCACACTCATAGAATGCAAAGTGGAATAAATAAATTGCAAATATTGGATGAGTCAGTGGATATCAAAATATTTCTCCAAATCACAAATATCCATCCAATCAGTTGTGCATCATTTCTGGTTGTATTCATTAGAGCACTTTCTGTTTTAAGTATTAAAAACCAACTCAAAGTAGCCTTATCAAAAAATAATTTATTAGCTCAATATAACTAGTCCTAGCTTCTGACACAGCTGGACTCGGTGCTAAATGAAGTGATCAGGAGTTAGTCTCTCTGTCTCTTAGGCAGGTTCTCCCGCTTCAGGGGCGATGATGACCATCAGAAACTCCAGGTTACCAAAAATCCCAGGATTAAGTCTTATTTGCCTGGCTTGTATAACACATTTATTTCCAAACCAGTCACTGTGGTCAGGGTTGTTAATTCTTGCTTTAAATCCAAGTGAGGTCCAATTTACAGTTCCGCGATTTGCTTATCCTTGCACTTGTCAGGGTGTTGGTTAGGGCTGGGGTGGGCATGGGGGGCAAGAAAACGGGTGGGCCGTGGGTTTATTTCTAGTTTACGTTATTTATATTATACTGAACTTAAGCCCCAGAGTCCTGGCTTTATGAAAGAAGGAACTTCTGTTAGATTCTCTACCTTGAACAGAATATAGGCTTTGTTTCCTCTTGCAGGCGTCTAGTGAAATATAGTGTCAATAAAAGACAAAGCTTAAGTTTAATTAGTTTGCCAGTGCCTTCCGTGGATGGAAAGAAATCTGCAGTGTTATTCTAACCTCTTTGAGTTCCCTTCTTTACTCAGTCGTTGGCCCAAGAGTCCTTTACTTCTTGCTACCTAGCTCAGAGATGCCTTTAAAGTGTTCTTCATACTTTATCCCACTTTGGAAAACTTTCTGACAGTTTCTTTTAAAGTTAAACATACCCAGTGATCCAACAGTTCCACTCATAGGTATTTATATAAGAAAAGTGAAAACATACATCCACAGAAAGACTTATACCAGAGTATTTATAGTAGTTTTATTTGTAATAACTGCAATTTTGGAACCACCCAAATGTACCACAGGAGAACGTGTAAACAAATTGTGGCATATTCATACAATAGAATTTTATTCAGCAGTAAAAAAGAATTCATTGGTAGTTCACTACCGGTATACCCCTCAGCATGGATGAATATCAGAAACATTGAATTGAATGAAAGAAGCTGGGCAAAGACGAGTACAATCCTGTACGATTCTGCATATATGAATTCGTAGGACAGGCAAAACTCGTCTGTGGTGATGGAAAGCAGAATTGTATGGTTGCCTGTTGGGGGAGGAGGATGGGATTTACTGAAAGGTACAGGAGGAAACTTTTCTGATCTGTTGCACATGTTCTGTATCCTGATGGGAGTGGTGGTTACCATGTGGGAAGGGGTGTTTGCTGACGCTCCTGGGTAGACTGAGTCACCTAGCTAGCCACGTCAGCTCCATTTCAAGTGACCTTTGGTTTATAGTAAAATTTCCCTCTTACTAGCATTTGAGAAATCAAGGATTCGTGTGGTTGTTTATATAATCTTGAGGAATACTAAATGCTAGATGAAGGAATATAAATTGCGTGTCTGTGTCTGAGACTGACACACACACATACTGACTTCTGGCCTAAGTGAGCTTGAGTTCTACTTGGCATGGGAAATAAAGACCCATACTCTTCAAGCATTATGATCTGTACATGCAGAGTGGGTTTATTTCAAAAAAATAATGTTTTTGGTTTAAAACTATCATTATTTAAAAAATCATTTCAAAATACGATTTCTTTTCTTTTTAACGATTCCTGTGGAATCATTTCTGTTTTTTGAAAGGTTTGTCCCATCAGATGAAAAGAAGAAACAAGGCTGCCAACGAGAAAATGAAACTCTAATACAGAGAAGAAAAGACCAGATGCAACCAGGGGGCACTGCAATTAGTGTCACAGTTCCTTACAGAGTAGTAGACCAGCCCCTTAAACTGATGCCTCAAGATTGGTAAATTAATCTGTATTTTTCACATAGTCATTAATTTTTTGTGTAATGAATGAGTATCAAATTTTATCATGAGTTCTAGATAGAACCTATCCTTGAAACCTGTGTTAATGTCTAATTTGGTCATCAGTAATGTTAACATTCTAGTAATACCTAAGTAATATATTTTGGATGTCTAAACTTTATTTTACTTATAAGAAGAAACACAAACTTCTGGAAAACTTGGAGAGTAAAAATTCTTTCCACTTGTCCATTTATTCTGGATCAGCTTTTAGAACAAAATTTTCAAATAGACTAATGTTGTTTTAGAGGGCCTATGTTTTAGATTTTTGATTTGGAGAATTCAAATTTTTTGGTAAGAAATGATAAGTGAAAGCATTGTTACTTTTATTGTAAGGAAATAATTTAACAAAAATAGTAACATCACCCCGGTTCAGCTCTTTTATTGCATTAAAATGTCCTTTAATAAAATATTAAGCCATTGGTTTGGCCAAAAAGATCGTTCGGGCTTTTCTGTAAGATGTTACGGAAAACCCAAATGAACTTTTTGGCCAACCCAATATTTGTAATATAAAGTGCGTATAAATTCAGATACATGAATTACCTTGAATTATTTAATTAATCTAAAGCCAGAGTAAAAATACAAAGTCTTAAGTGTGCATCTGTCTGATAATAGAGAGTGTAACACATTGATGCATCAGCTGAAATTTACATTTGAACTACTCGTTAGTCTTCAGATGTTAGGAAGTCAAGCCATTGAGAATATTAGTATGTTAAAAATTTACTAAAGAATCAAGGGTTCTTGTATTAGAATTCTCCTTTAGTACCTAACAGAAATACTTTGAGTTATCTATGAAGTGTAAGATGAGAATTTCATATATCAAGTTTAAAACTTATAGGAAGTAGAAGGTTACGTCATTTATATGTTTGCAGTTATTTACAGAAAACGATAATACACACAGTGTGTACAAGTGCCATCACTGTGCTTAATGTTATACTGCTTTGTGTGTGTTAGCTTGGTCCTAGCCATTGGTGTCCTAACCTAGGGATAATATTTTCCTTACCTTTCTTCTATTCTCTGTTAATTGTCCTTTCAGGAGTTCACGGGGAATAGTATTTTTATTATCCTGCTCCCCTGCTAACCCTGTGAGACACACTAGGATCTAGGGGACCTCTGTCTAGCAAATCCTCTTTACTTTGGCAGGTACCTTGGACCTTCAACTATTGTATGGTGCAAGTTACATCATAAAATCAAGAGGCCATTTACTACTGTGCTCCATTACCAAAGATGGTTTAGGCAGTATGGAGCATATATCCCATGAAGGAGGAAATTTTTTATTTAAGATTTAATTTTAGCCTTAGAGATTTTGAGCAGGTTAAGAATTTTAAGCTGTGGTTTTTCATAGTAACTTTGATCACTGCTGTAAGTCTTCAACTTGAATAGAAGGTAACTTTGGCTTAATATTCTGTTGGATGTACAGAGTCTCCATCTAATGCAGTGATCATCAAAGTGGTGTGGTCTGTGGACCTCTGAGCATTCCCAGGACCCTTTCAGGGAGTTGTAAGGTCAAAACTGTTTCCATTGTAACACTGAGTTGGCTATCCATGTGGTTTCTTCTCGCCCGTACAGGACAATAGCATAACCAGTGCACAAGATCAGTCATTGATTTCCCTCCCTCTCTCCCACTCTGCTCTCTTCTCTGCACTCCTCCCGCCCCTCCTTCTCTCTTCTGGCTCGTGGGCTGTTCTCTGGTGTGCTTGTGCATTTCTGTAAAATAGGGGGAATAATAGTTTACCTCACAGGGTTGTTTTGAAGGCTAAATGTGTTAACGTAAGTAAACTGCTTAGACTAGCACTGGCACATAGTAAATGCTCGTAGTAAATCTAATGAGTGTTAGTTATTATTGTTGATGTTAAGATTTTGTTCCCACCTCTTTAGTTGTAGGCTTAAACTGTTTACAGCTTTTGTACTTATTATAATTTCTCAGTTTAATTAAATTTTCTGGAAGCTAATGAAATATGAGGGCCTAGAAAGAGATTTATGCTTTTTAGGAAAATGAAGTTGAATGGCTGGGAAAAACAAGTGGCTTTAGAAAAAACTTAGAGAATTTAGGGTGAGTGAAAAGAAACAGTTGTAAAACAATTGAAAAAGTTTAAAAGTTTAGGTGATTTCTGTACTCAGATTATTTTCCAGATAATCAGAAGAACTCAAAATAAGGCCTTTGAGCTTTATAAAATGGTTAGCAAATTATTATAATTTATAACATTTTTAATTAAAGTGAAATATTTAAGATACATTTGAATTTTAAATGATTTTCTTTTAAAACTAACTTTTTCAGTTAACAGATATACTACTGTTCCCTGTTGCATAAGCAAAATGGGCCCTTTAATTAACAGAAGGGGCAGAGATAAAAGGCTAAAAGGATCACGTATAGGACTGTGCATGTAATTATGTTTAAATGACTTAGGTGTAAAAAACAACGCATGGGAAATGTAGCAATCATTATGTACTCTAATGGTAACGTTATAATGAAAAGTTATGGTAATGCAGTACTGTGTTTGCCTCACAGAAGTATTGACAGGAGACTATTGCAGGAATAATGATGAGACTCTTTCCATAAGGATTATAGTAACCAAGAATATCTGAGATACTCAGCCTCCACTCTTCCCTTCCCTCTTTTCTATTTATAGGGACCGGGTTGTAGCAGTTTTTGTGCAAGGTCCTGCATGGCAGTTCAAAGGTTGGCCGTGGCTTTTGCCTGATGGATCACCAGTCGACATATTTGCTAAAAGTAAGAGTCTCTTTATTTTTACTGCTTATCTAATATAGAAATGCTTTTGCTTTCTATCCTTCCTTCCTTCCTTCCTTCCTTCCTTCCTTCCTTCCTTCCTTCTTTCCCTCCCTCCCTCCCTCCCTCCGGCATGGCTCTGCACATGTGATGTGTATACCAAAGGATTCCTGTTAAGTACCACGTATTTTAATTTTTAAGCACCTGTGAAATATTTTAAAGCCTTTTTGGAACATTAATATTTTCTGTGTACTTATATCTAAAAGTGAATTATTGCCTATCCCTCAACATTAATAAATCATTAATATTGTTGCGTGTCCCTACACTTTTATTCACTTTGTTAGCCAGTTTTTAAGTGGGTTGACTTTTGCCTGCTACTCCCACTATCTGGAGTGGTTGCTGCACGACTGGCCTTTTTCTGTTCATTTAGGTCCCAGCCAAGTAAGTACTCTGTCCTTTAGGGAGCCCTTCTCTGACCACCCAGGAAGTAGCCGTTACTTCCTCCCAGTTACTGCAGTGGTAACACTCACTGTTGCTTGACATTATCTTATTTTCATATCTGTATTGTAAGTCTTCCCTGGCTAGAATGCCAGTTCCAGGATGGGAGCAGCCTTATCTGCCTCGTGCACTCTTGTGTCATCAGCACCGAAGAGAGCAAGGCGTTGGGAAGCATTCAGTAGATACCTGTTAAATGGATAGATTTCATGGGTCTTGTGTCTTTTATTGACCATATTTTGGTATGTATTGATATACCAAAAGTAGATGAATTTACGCTTGTCTTTTTATTGGTGGGGATATTCTAATTCTCATTTAATTTGAGTACCCATTTAAGTTAGTAAACATTAGTAAAATTACTTTTTAAAAAGCATCCTCATGAAACAGCTATGTTTGTTAGAAATAACAACTTTAGTTATTATGAATGTAGATTATGCTGCTGTGAAACCCAGCTTTTTTTTTTTTTTTTTTTTTTAAATAAAGCAATTTTAGTTTTTGTTAGTGGTACCACTGTTCTTCCAGGCTGGAAACTGCCCAAGCTTGAAAGCTTTTAATCGCTTATTCTCCTGCCTTCATTCAGTTTTAAAAATGAATTCTAATATGATGGTAGCTTTTTATGTTATTTCAGAAACCTGAGTAATGCACAGGTTTGATAAATAGAAGTCAAAGATGCAGAGAGAATGGGAGTTTTAATGAAAGCAAAATGTCAGTGAACACTAATTTTGCTGTGTTTTACCTGCTTGCTTCCCTTGTTGAATAGTACTGTAATAAAAAATGATTAGACTGTCTTCAAGATATAAATGCTCTCTAAATTCATTGTTGTTTGGTTCAGATTGTTAGTCTTCAGAAATTGAGATAAGAACTTAGAGATTTTTTTGAGTTAACGATAATAATTTTCTTCCAAGAAGTACTCTTTCTCTTCAACCTTCCTTCTTTACTTATCAGCATTTACAATGAAAGTACTCTTGCCCCTTCCATCTTAAAAGGAAACAAAACCCTTTCCTCTTACCTCACCTTTTCTTCTAGCTCGCTCTCCTTTCCTTTCACAGCCAAGCCTTTGAAAGCACTGTCTCTGCTCACTCGCTTTCTGGTTGATTCTCAGGCTGCTGTAGTTGTGCTCTCTTGCTTGCCCACTAGACTCTTCCCGCCAGACTCACCAGTGACCCAAATACTGGAGACTTTTTTTTATGCGGTACACGGGCCTCTCACTGTTGTGGCCCCTCCCGGTGCGGAGCACAGGCTCCAGACGCGCAGGCTCAGCGGCAATGGCTCACGGGCCCAGCCGCTCCGCGGCATGTGGGATCTTCCCGGACCGGGGCACGAACCCGTGTCCCCTGCATCGGCAGGCGGACTCTCAACCGCTGCGCCACCAGGGAAGTCCCCAAAATATTATTTCTTATGCTTGAAATGGTTACATGCATTTGTTGATCAAGATTTTTAAATGATGATTTCTTCAAATTTTTTAGTTATCGTTCTGAAAACTTTTTCAATTAATAGTCTTCTGTATTATGTTGTCCCTTTGTCATTTGACATGCCATCATTTATCTACCGAAATACTATTTAAGAGCACCTTTCTATTTCTTTTCTTTCTTTGTTCCTGCAAAAAAGCATTGACAACATTCATGCAGTTTGCAAAAAATGAACAATTCTGAATTGTGTGAAGTATTTCGCTTTAGTGTTCATTGTTTCCCCTGGCTTCTTATAAAAAGAACTTTGTTTCCTCTATTTTTGCTGAGGCTTAAAAATTATGTCTTTTATGAGTCAGAAACACTGGACTTACTGGAATTCCTCCAGGGAATTCCCTAAACTGGCAGCTGAGTTCTTGCTGGGGCTGGTTACACCTGCACTGCCCAAAACAGAAGCCAGCAGCCACATTTGGCTGGTCCAAATTGAAATGTTCTGTCAGTGTAAAACATACACCAGATTTCAGAGACTTATACAGGACAAAAATAAAATATCTCATCAATAATTTTATTTTGATTACATGGCAAAATACATTTTAGATAAAGTAGCTTAAATAAAACCTTAAAATTAAAAAAAAAAGATGTTTTATGGTGTCTTGGTGTAAGTTTGCTTGCCACCATTGCTTCATGCTAATAACATACTTTGTATGATGAGAGAAACCTTATGTTTCCTCATTTGTGACTTAACCTTTTTGGACTCTGATACTCAGTTTTAATTTAAAAAGTTGTGTATTCTATTGGAAAAATAAATACTGTGTAAACTAAATCTATTGAAATTAGTAAAGGGGTTTATAGGCCTTTATATAAGGCTTTATTATTTATTTTTTAATTAATTAATTAATTAATTTTGGCTGCACTGGGTCTTCATTGCAGTGCGCGGGCTTCCCATTGAGGTCGCTTCTCTGTTGCGGAGCATGGGCTCTAGGTGCGCAGGCTCAGTAGTTGTGAGTCGTGGGCTCTAGAGCGCAGGCTCAGTAGTTGTGGCGCACGGGCTTAGTTGCTCCGCAGCTTTGCAGTGCGCGGGCTTCCCATTGAGGTCGCTTCTCTGTTGCGGAGCATGGGCTCTAGGTGCGCAGGCTCAGTAGTTGTGAGTCGTGGGCTCTAGAGCGCAGGCTCAGTAGTTGTGGCGCACGGGCTTAGCTGCTCCGCAGCTTGTGGGATCTTTCCGCACCAGGGCTTGAACCCCGTGTCCCCTGCATTGGCAGGTGGATTCTTAACCACTGCGTCACCAGGGAAACCCTGTATAAGGCTTTAGATAAGTCATTTTAAAACTTATAACTCATGTATTTTTAAGAATGATTTTTAAAGCAATTCTTACTGAGAACATTAGAAAAGAGAAACATGTAGTAAGCACAATAGAGAGTATTCAAATATTGACTTCATTTCATTTAAAAGTTTAAAGAAACTTAAAAAATATTTTTTACACATATAAATAATAATTATTTTGAAAGTGAGTTTTCTGAATCCATAATGGATAGCCCCTTTAATGGATAGGTTTAAATTGATTAATTTGAATTAAATTCAAAATAAATAATGTGCTCAATGAGGAGACCTTTATTTATGAAAGCAAATAATTTAGAAGTAATGTTTATGTGTTTTGGGGGGGCACAAATGGTTTATTTTGTTATTTGCATCAAGGAATTAGACCTTGATTAGTTAACCAGTACGTCTTCAAGCAGTACGGAACAAGCAATCTATAAATTAGCTACTTAAAAAAATTAACAGTCAATCATTTTCTCTTTAGAAACTCCTAATAGTAGATGATAATGGTGATAGTAATGATCATACCTTATATGTTAGAAAAAAAGTAAAAAATGGAAAGAAAAGATAAACATCTTCCATGTGCACAAGTAAAACTAAGACTCCACTGCTGATAAACTGATTGCAAATACAATAATAAACTGGTGAGGATGGTCCAGCGGGGATGATCAAGGAAGAAGATTCAGAGTCAGTGTTGATGGTCACTGTTAACGTTTGGCAGCAGACACTTGTTGGGAAGTTTAGTCCTAGAGTCTTTCATCTCCCCAGCAACCAGAGATGGCGTTTGAAAACGAAAATCAGGTCATTTCACCTCCTTGCTCCAATCTAGTGGTTTACTATCACATTCGGAATAAAATTCAGATTTCTTATCATAGCTGAATAGGTTCTGCGTAGAGGACATTGTGTACAAAAGTTGTTCTTGTTTGTAGGGCATTCCACGCTTCCTTCTGTCCAGGGGCCTTTGTATCAGCTCTTCCCTCTGCCTGAAATCCTCCTCTTCTAGATCTTTGCTGGACTCTCTTTTTATATCATGTAAATATCTACCTCCAGTTAACCTTCTCCAGAGACCTTCCAGTTGTTTCTTCCTCCTTTTTCATTTCTCACCAAGTTCCATTAGTTCTCACTTGCCAATTATCTCTTGAATCTTTCTTGTCATATGTGTATCTTCTCCCCAGTAGAGCAAATCTCTTTCTCCTCTAGATTACTATGCTGTATCATCAGTCTCTGCTATACACTCTGCAGTGAATCCCTACATCTCTTAGGTAAAAGTCCAAACTCCTGAATATGGCCTACAAGGCCGGCATTGCTCTGAACCTCTATGGTCTTAGCTTTTATTCATTCCCTATGTTATTTTTTTTTTCCCCTACCTTACTTTGCATGATGCAATTTTGTTAAATTTCTTTAGTTCCTAGACTAAACCTTCTTCTCTTTGAGCGTGTTCTTTTTGTTAACTGGATCACTTTTCTGTGTTTTGCCTAATTCTTACTCCATGATGTGCGTAAGGTACTATTCTCTTGTGTTTCTGTGATATTCTACTACCTTTATCATACTGTACGTGAGTAGTCTTTTTCTTATTCTTATCCTTCACTGGATCATATGCATTTTATTTTACCTCATTTTTTTATTTGAATCCCCAGTGGCTGGCATGTATAAGCCTCAGTAAATTTTTGTTGAATTGAATGTTTTGGGAGATACTACAGTGCTCAGCCTCTATTTCAAAGCTCACTTTGGTTATAATACAGATTTGTTTGGTGGAAGAAAGGTTGACTTTTTTTTTAAGTTTTGATTAATGTCTGTGTTTGGGTATTTTTATTCTTCTATAAAATATTTTTATAATTTTGGTTGCAGTTTGACTAAAGAGTATTATTTCTCCCGCCTGTAGTTAAAGCCTTCCATCTCAAATATGATGAAGTTCGTCTGGATCCAAACGTTCAGAAATGGGATGTAACAGTATTAGAACTCAGCTATCACAAACGTCATCTGGATAGACCAGTTTTCTTACGATTCTGGGAAACCCTGGATAGGTAATCCTGATCCTAAAATGCACTTAACTTCTGCCTTATTTTAGGAATTTTCCTGCCTCCTTATTGGATTTTAAGTTCCTTAAAGTTGTGAACCATATCCCCCAACGCCCCCTTAAAACATTGCCGAATTTGTTGTTGATCTAAAATAGATAATTAACCAATATCTTTGTTATACTGACTTGAACAAAGGGAGAAAGGGCTTATAGCTTGGTAGAAAGAGCACTAAATCTGAGTTAGAAGACCTAGATTTTAGTCTTGATTTTGTGATTCGGCTCTAAGGAACTGTGTGACTTTTCTGAACCTTGTTTTCTGTCTGGCCAGGGAACTTGGACTAAGTGAGTGATCCCTTCGTTTTCTGCCAGCACCAAAAGGTCTCTGACTCTGCACTTGAGTTATGGGTAGCTGGCTGCTCATGAAAGGAGTTCAGTTTTTGAATATATCGTAATTACTAGTATAAATTGAGTTCTTAAAGACCTTTGCAATAATATCAGTTTTATAATTGGAAATTTAACAACAGCATGTGATCACAGTACCACTGACTGAATCTGTGGTTCTCATTTCAGGTGCTCTGTAAAATCTGTAACTTTCTTGGTCTCTCACCGAATATTATGGGTTTCCTCAAAGTCATAGGTGATTGAATTAACCCGGTGGTTATAATTGATAATATATTAAAGAGAATCATTTATTATTCTAGCCAGAAGCTCTTAGATTATAGAAATTAATAAGAGGAATGTTTTTTCTGGCTTACTTCAGAAATCCTTATATTCCCAAAGGTTACAGTATCCGTTTTTTAGAAAGCAAAACATCCTGTTCCAGTGTTGATTTTAAGTTTTAAAAAATGTCAACTTATTTTTACATGTTATATTCTAAAAATTCTAGAATTCTTATAATCATTATAACCTATTATAATATTATTTTTCAGGTACATGGTAAAGCACAAATCCCACTTGAGATTCTGAATTACTTGTTTTCCCACTTTTCTGGAAATCTGGATTAAGAAGCATGGATACACCGTGATCTAGAGACTGGGACTCAAGCTTTATGAATTTATCAAGAACTTACAAATGAGGAAGGTCACAGATCGATCTTTTATAAAATCTTATTTGATGATTGATGCTTCAAAGGGGTGATGCCTGTCATATAAGCAAACTTTTTGGCTTACAACTATTTTTTTAATATTAGCCTTCTAGTCTGTAATGGAAATTGTATATTTTGATAGAATTTTTTTCTCCATTGGTTAAAGTAGCATTACTTAAAATTTGTTTCTTTAGAAAATAAATACAGGTTACAAAAGTGTGTATATGTAGAGGTTATAAGGCTCTCTAAGCCATGTTGCTTCTGATTTTTCATTGCTCTATAATTCCTTTTATTGAAAATACTGTGTTATGAATGGTATTAATTTTAGTCTCTGGAACTTCCAAAACCAAGCAAAGGGATGTGACTATTTTGAATGAATCAAAATGTCAGCCTTTATGTGTACTATATCTGTACTTTCTCTTTATTTAAAAAGGAATAATGAAAAATCAAGAACAATTCATCACCTTTGGTTGAACTGTTCGGCTTTTCAAGACTTCTTTACTTACAATGAATACATTTAATGAATGTACATTCTTCTCACTGACTTTGGTAATTTTAAAACTTAGAATGATATATTTCTATCTGTGATATCTTTCCACTTGAAAAATCTCAAAACACAGATTAAAAACCTAATAGGCTATAGTACTTTTTATTTTGGGAGCCAGAGTATGATTTGGGGGAAAGAAATGTATTAGTTCTACTGCAGTGTAACTCTGTCTTTTCTCATAAGTCCACCTTTGATTCTTTGTATGGTATAGGATTTTGAGTCTTCTGTTTCTAGGCATGTTCTTATCTTCCGTTATCTTTAAATATTGATAAACTCTCCCAGACACCAAAGAACATATTTGCTTAATTAAGTGTCTGAACAGAAACAAGTTAAAAACACTGGTATTTTTATGTGCGTATTCAATATCGTATAAAATATAAAACCTATATTTTAACTTAGTAAAATATTTTACTACTTCTGTACTTTAGACAGAGTGTTGCATCCAAGGTACAATGAATGAGCATTTTTCTTGAGTCTTGATCCATCTTTTATTACTTAAAAGCAGCTTGGAACCTTTACTCCCCTAAAGAGTTTTTGCCACTAGAATTGTTGCTGATCATTCATCTTATGTCATTTCCCACCCCAGGAATCTCTCGTAGGTTAACATATTTTATGTATACATTTAGCTCCTTCTTATGTTAAGCTGACATTACCTAGCCTCATTTTGAAATTTAATGCTATCGTAAAAATGAGAAGCACTTAATATTTATTTTTTAAGTAACCAAAAAAGTCCATGCCAATAATGAACAGAAAAAGTATTTATTCATATGGAATTCACTAGGTTCTTGAGGAAGAAAGCAGTCAGCGTTTTAAATTATTAGATTTTAGGATATTTATAAGGTTTGAACAGACTCTGCCCCCCACCCCTTTCTTCCCTTCTCTGCATCCTCTCTTCTTGAAAAGAAAACTCAAATTTGTTCACATTAGAATTTCTCAGCATATAAATCTTGTTTTCAAAATAAATTGTGTTGTATAAACTTTCTCCGTGATGAAATAGTCAAGGACTAGAATCTGTAATATTTTAATGTAAGATTACTTGTTAAGACTACTACAAGTGGACATGAACTACCTTTCTATAAAGATTTTTAGTATTTATACTTATGTATGAAATTTATAGAGTGTGGTTAAAATTGGGAACATCTACTTTAAACAGGGTTTATTTTTCTATCTTGAATTTGCCTTACGTGTATTCAGAGGCTCTGGAAATAACATTAGGAAAAGTACAAATATGCTGTTTCATGTATTTGAAAATCAAACCCTTAGTATGTACTTTTTGTCTTTTTCTTTTCCTTTTTTTTTTCTTTTTTTGACCTTCATTCCCTCATTTAGGTCCATGTAATTCATTTTATAGCCATTAATTCTAAGGAAAAAAGCTTCCAGCCCATCACTCTTCATCCTCTCATGGCTCCAGGTCCTGTAGCGGCACCTGTCACAGTGCCTTGCACACAGTAGGCATTCAGTACATATTTATGTGCACGAATGAGTGATGGATTCTCAGTGTAACTGATTTATTACAAAAAAGTACTTTGACTCTACTTGGTCTTGGAGTTTTAAAATACGGAATTGTAATTCCCTGTAGGGAATGAAGAGTCCTATGCAGATATTTTAATGGAAAGGAAGTATGCGTTAGTAAGTTTGACTTACCCATAAGTAACTGGAGAAACCCTTGTCTCCTCCCACCAGTAAAAGAAAGCACCTTTTCTTCATTCATAGGACACCTTTTCTGAGTCAGGCAAAAGCAAGAAGCTTGTGGGTTTTAGTCAGCAGCTCTCAACCGTGACTGTACGTTAGAATCATTTGGGGGCCTTTAAAAAATTCCGTTGCCTGAATCCTGTTTCTGATTTAATTTGTATGGGATGAGACCTGTTCATCAGTATTTTAACAAAGTTGTTCTTCAGGTATTTTATGTTCAGAAAGGATCGAAAATCACTGGCTCAATTTGTTACGAAAACAATGCCAGTATTAAATGTTGTGTCGTCTCCTCCTTTTTTTGTTTTTGTTTTTTTTTCTTTTGTGGCCACCTTTTGCACTAGACCATCCCCATTATTGGTGGTATTGGCCTGTAGTTCCACAAGACAAATTCAAGTCTTATTTATTTAATATACGAATATTTTGCTGTTTAATATTTAAACAATGTTTAATATATTTCCTTATAAACTAGTATTATAGTTTATGGTTTGTTTCCCATGTGTCCATATCCTTTACTAACTTTTTTTTTTAACAGCAGTGTGACAGCAGTCCATAAAGAAATAACTAATTCATAATGAGGAAAATTTCGTAATTAATTTTTAAGGTAGAAGGAAATAAAGTATTAATTTCTTATCTGCCATGCAGAATTAGACAAGTAGAATTTGCTTATGAAAGGAAAGAGGCATACTTTTTAATTGGTCTACACAGAAAAGTAAAAGTAAATTATTCATTTAAATAAGATTCATTATCTAATAAACATGAAGGAAATATTTTTCCTAAATAAAAAATTTTGTGACTCCTAATAAAATTAAAGTGATGACATTGTTCTTTTTTGGAGGGTGGGGAGGGGGTATTTAGTTGCTATATTTCTTACTACATAGCAATTTCATTTTATTGGTGTTAACAATAGGAACAGTGACGATAAGATATACATATGTGGCCAGGAATAAAGTGCCACTTTGCCAGATAACTATTATATGAGCCTTAGTTGTCAAACTAATTCGTTTATAAAATTTTTTGAGACCAACAGTTTATTTTATAGTATTACAAATGCAACCATTACAAAAGCTGGTCAAAATTAAAGGAAACGTGAAAAATAAATTTAATCACATTAGCCTTAATATTACATGACTGAACTTTTATGGTTCACTTGGATTTGATATTCAACTGATTACTCTAACCACGGTATATTAACTTTAGAAATAAAAAGGGGAGAAATGACTGAATTTGACGTAAGAATTGCATTAGAAATTTTGAAACGCCATGTCCTATATGTTCTGGCCACCTCATCGCCACGTTTGGATATATATTGACCCCAGCATGGTTTCTATATTAATATGTTGGAATAATACCTAAGGAAAAATTAAAAATGTATAATAGATGTATAAAGAATTATATTTAGTAAATGCATAATAGGTAATAACACTTTCAGGTTATTGATCTGTTTTCTATGTATTATTTTAGGTAGTGTTTATACGAGTATCTTGGGAGTTATAAATGCGTGCCATTTAAATGAGTAAAGCTAATGAAATAAAACCAGTTTTATTGCCAAAAATCAAAAAGCGGGGTGATACTATGTCAAATTTAAGTAAGTGACCTATCTCTCTGAGAATTTTGTTCGCCGTTGAATTCCATTTCTATCCACTTTAAATTTACTAAAAGCTACTTAACCTCCAAGTTTGATTAAAGTGCTTTAATATGTAATGCGGTTCATGTACGTGGTGTAGGCACTAGAAGTGATTGTCCAGCCACCAATTTTATTACTTCTCAAGCAAAGTGGTTCTTGAGTAGAGTTTAAATTTGGGCGGTGTAACCTGATAAAGCGTTGTACTCATTCTGATTTAATATCAGTGGATTTCTAAGTCTCTGGTTTAATTGTGAATAAAACATTTTATGGTACTTTCGTACTACCCCCCGCCCCGCCCCCATGCCCCACCAGAAAAATCACATTCAGCCAAGAAGCCAGAAACTGTACTGTGGGGTAGGATGTGGATGATGAAAGTCTTTACATAAAATGATCCATCAGATCTTTCAGGCATAGTATTCCTCTGTTTCAGAAATAAATACGGTATATAAGTTTTCACTTTGAAAACTACTGAGTTAAGTGCATTTATAGTCACCTTTTCTGTTAATGAGTTAAATAACATAGAGACTCGTTCTTCCTAAAGATAACAAGCTGTGTGCTGGGCTGAACTTCCAGCTTGGTTATGGCCACATTTCCTATATCCTTGTCATAGGATTAAGAGTGTATCCTGGTAATTACATTATCTTTACAGTTTGAGCATCCTGATTTTAACATTTAATAGTTTCAAAACAGACTCCCACCTAATCAAATCATTAGCAGCAGCATCGTATTGCCGGTGCCGGTAATAATGTGTGACTCTTCTGCAGCAAAATTTCTTTAATGAAGAGTTTAATGGGCCATATTCGAGCTTAATTTCCATCCAGTTCATAAGTGCCCACTAAATATGTATTGTATTCTGCTCTCTGTTCCTTTGATCATCTGCTCTTGGGTGAGCTTTCACCTAACTAAAATAGATACAGTCTGAGTTGTAAATGTTGAACTTTTTTAGGGCTTAAAGGTACTGGTATATAAAGAACAGCACATTGCCAAATAAGCCTTTTTTCTCTCATTTTCTAAAACACTTTTCCTATTATATTTGATTGTATAATGATCAGCATTTATGGTGGGTTAGAAGACTTTTCCTCTCAATTTTCTTAAATGACCATAAAAAACATTAAAAACAGCTCTGGAGAAGGCTGTGTGGTTGAGTCTGTCTCATAATTATTTGTAGATCCTTTGGCATAGAATTATTAATAGTTTATAATTCACCCTCATCTATAGAATGTTGATTTATATCACGTAACTCATGTCAGTAGGGCTGAGGCCATATGAAACAGAAGGCATCTGAGAGATTCTGTTTATCACATTTGGATATTTTACTGGGCTGTGCTTCATTTGCTACAAAAAAACCCAAATGGAAACACATTGGGTCATACAACATTCACTGTGATAAAATATGGTAATGTATACTCACAGAAGAGCTGCCGTCATGCAGTTCACAGTGTTAAAGATGTAAATGTGGTAATGGCATCGATTTTCCTTTTTAAATTTGTTAAATAATATGAACATGTTTCTCTTTAAAATGGAATAATGTGAAGGTCTGTCAAGTCAGTGTTGATGGTTGGGGAGATAAATGAGCTTGTTCGTGCTCGTTCAGTCATCTTAGCATGGTTGGGCATCGCTAATGTTTATGGTGGTTTTGATTTTAAAGAATTTGTATTCTTAGTTATGTATTTTTATTCCATAATGCACCACTGAGTACAAAAAGGAAGAATAAGGGTTACTGATGATGAAATAAAATAAATTGAGGAGCATTAATGTAGTTTAAAGCAAGTTGATGTAGGAATTTGAGGAGAAAGAAGAAATTATTTGGGAACTCCCCCCAGCAGCATTTACCTGCAGGTGTAGAGAAAGCAAATAGTTATAGATTTTTAACTTTTGATGGAAGTAGAAGCAGTCCAGGGAGTTGAAGATGCTCACAAGGTGATCATTATTGGACCAGAACATGGGATCTAAGTAAGCCCTTCAAGGATTAAATGATGGAAAGGAGGTGGTGGATCGGGGAAAGTGGCACCGACCGTGAACTGAAACCTTTAGTGAAATGAGGCTAAAAGTGAGCCTGAAAGATGAGAAGGCCGGAGGATGGGATGTGTGAAATCACGATTTCAGAGGTGTTAGAATATTGATGAGAAAAAGTCAAGACCTTGGAAGAGGCCGAGATAGAAGGAGATCTTTGAGGTAAAGAGTCAAGGATCTGTGAGGCAATGGTTATTAATGTGAGTGTTGAACTAATCTAGAATGACAACAAGAATCGGGGTGACAGGGAGGACAGCCACAGGCTAGGGACTCACGTTGATGGCGACAAGATCGTGACTAGATAGCACGAGCTTTAAAGAATCCACGCTGCAAACGAAAACCCTTGCCATTTATATCAAGAGATCAATGAAGTACATTTAGGTATCTTTTTGAGATTTAAAATAAAAAGGTATAGATCATTTCAGCACCCCCTCCAAGTTGCTTTAAAAAAATGTTATGTATTTGTCCCATTAGCACAGATTATGAGAGCTTTGATGTTCCTAAGTGCAAATTCTGCCTGTGGCCTTCCTGCCTACTCTGAATCTTACTTGTCTTCCCTCTTTGCTCCCCTGTGAGGCTAGTTCTCCTAGCTTCCTCTGGAGCCCAGCAGTCCTGAGCATGGTAAAGTCTTTGTTGGAAGACCTGAGCTCTGCCCTCTTCCGAGGTCACCCCCACCCCCTGCGGTGGTACTGGCAGCTCCCTGCTAAGGGAGAGCACTGAGATCAGTTCCCAACCTGTAGGCAGAGTGCTGGGAGAAGGAACCCCTGGGGGTACTCGTGGTTGGAAGGGGTTTTCATTCCTGAGGGGTTTTCATTGTTTTTTTTCTATGGGAGCCTCTTTATTTCCTCAGTTCGCTTTGTCATGGATTTTGGATGAGGGTTCTTCGAATGATGTCAGCTTTCTTTTCCTGCAATGAAGTGGGTTCGATGCTCATTTGAGCCTAATCTAAATCTTGCCTGAATCTGTTTTTTTCCTCGGTTTCTTTGTTAGCATGAGGTGTTACGCCTTCTCTTGATATTATTGCAAGTTTTTCCTCCTTCCTCACTTTCCCACCAAATCTTTAGTTGTTAAGTATGATCCAGCTGTGACCCTGCTTTACCTGATTGTCTCTACCCAGAAGTGACCCTACCTGTTCCTGATAGAGGAAGCAGAAGCCATGAACTTCCGGGACTGTATCTCACAAACAGGTGTGCACAATAATAAGCATTCTTTTTTTTTCTTCCCTTCTGGCAACGATGGTTTAAACGTCCTGTCACCCATCAGGGAAGCTGCCCATTCGTACGTGTTCTCCTACAACCTCCCCCAGTGTCGTGAGTTTGGCGTTCTTACTGTTTACTCCCTAGTTTGCATCTTCATCCTGTCACCTTGTACTTACCCCTTGCCACCCACGTTTAAACTTGGTTGCACCTTTCATCTTCAACGTGAAGGCGGTTCTAGGGGTATGGCTTGAAGATGTGAGAGCCTCGCTCTCAAGAGTTCCCCGGACTTGGAAAGCGGTGTGGTCCACACGGGTGGCACCAGGCAGACTCCACTCGCAAGTCCCTGTTGGGCTGCCGCGTGGCGGACTCACGTCCATGTCTTCCTGCGAGGCTGGGAGGAGGAGGTTCTTGCAAACGGAGGAGATGCGTCGGAGGAGACTGACCTCCTGCCTCTGCTCGGGGCTGGCAGCTTGCTGGCTAACCCCCCATCAGCCCACGGAAGCCCAGGTCACTGGTTTCTTTTGCTCACAGGTTTACGGCACTCAGAGTATCCCAGTTTGACATGTGCCGAAGGGTGAATGAGTTGACAAAGGAAAATAGTCTACATAAAACTTAAAAGTAGCCAGTATCTAGACAGAAGGAACACTCAGAAATGGGTAGTGGTAAAAAAAGAATTGCTGTAGAGATCAAGGACAACTTTAATTTTGAAAAAGCACGTGAGGCAATTCAATCGGTGTAAGATAAACTTTCCAGAAATTAAAACAAAAGCCTGACACATTGAAGTGTGGTAGGAAAGAGGGAAATGGCCCCTCTCGAGGACCAGATTAGTGGCCTGGAATATGTGTCGTAGTAGTTATTTATCTTTAGAAAAGCAAAACCCAAAGATATGGAGATGGTAGCAAAAATGAAAACACCTTGAAGACAAGTTTAGGATATTTAATGTGAAGAACCATAAGGGAAAAAATGGAAACAGACTCAGGAAGACACACTCACTAAATACTAGAGGAAAATTTCACTAGTTTGAAAGGGCTCTCACTATGTAGGTTCCAGGCAACTTCGGTGGGGTAAAAGACACTTGGCAGACGTTTCGGTCAAATATTTATTATCTACTTCGTGCCAGTGACAGGCATGGTTTTAGTCACAGGGAATACAGGGTGAACAAAGCACTGGGCCCATCCGTCAGTGAATGGGGTGAGATGGACGGGAATAAGTGATAGAGGAAAAAAAAAAATGAAGCAAAGTAAAGTGACTAGGCCGTGTTGGGGTAATCCTGTAGACGCAGGATTTGCTATTTTATGCAAGTGGTCAGAGGCGTCTCAGGCAAGGTAACATGGGAGCAGCATCCTGAAGGAAGCAAGGGAGTTGGCCTTGTTAATATCTGGGGAGAAACACTCCATACGGGGAACAGGAGAACCCTGCGGTAGTGTCCTGTGTGCTCTTTCAAGGGCTGGCTCGGAGGCTGCTTGGCTGGAGACGAGGCGTGGAGCACGGTCAGAGACGAGGGGGCCCGCAGCAGCAGGCAGGGCTGAGAGGGCGCTGGAGGCAGGTGGGAGGCCTTTGGCACACATGGGAGACCTGGAGGGTTTGGGGGCAGAGGAGGGACACCAGGTGAATTACGTGTTAAGAGCGTCTCTCTGCTCTTGGAGAGGAGACTGTGTACGCAGTAGGGGCAGAGGCGGGGAGACCAGATCACTGGATACTGCGGGAATTGAGATGAGAAATGACAAGGGCTTCGAGCAGTGTGGTGTCAGTGGAGGAGCGACAAGCGGTCAAATTCTGGGAATATTTTGAAAGGAGATGGATTGGGCATGGTGTGTGATAGTTATAGAGGCAACAAGTTTGCTCGCTTGTTTGGTTCTGCCTGAGTAGCTGGAAAGCACGGAGCTCCTCCTTCCTGGAACAGCACCGATTGTGTGCGGGTCCCGTCGCGGGCGGCAGCGGTTAAGCCTGGGGAATCGGGCTTAACTGGGATGTTGACTTTGGGGTGCTGGTCAGACAGGCTGGAGAAGGTGCTCAAATTCTTGAATTCCAGGGTAAAGAGAGGAATTTAGAAAGGAAAAGAAAAGAGAGGGAGAAGGGAAATCACATCTCCAGGCTTTAGAGAATGACTACAGCTAAGAATCCCTTTCCCAAATAAGATCGTTTATCTCGAGGACCCACAGAACGTTTCTCCCCAGGGTTGAGGAAAACGCAGCAAGAACTTTAAACAAAGACCCGTGTTCTGTGATAGAGAATTTGTAACGGGTGAAGTAAGTCCAGTACAGCGGTTAGTCCAATAGATGCTAAGTAAACATTATGGGTTGACTTGAAGCTTTGTAATACTTATTTAGATTTCTCAGAATGAGAGTGACGTTTAGCTAATGGTTATCTCTCATTTGATTCTGCAAATTTAAGCAACATATGGGAAGTGGAAAGTAAGTAAACGTATAACTCGTGGGTTTGGGAAAATCCTAATGTCAAGAAGAGACGCTCCCGTATCCTTAAGGATGGAATTAGTAGGATATCTTCTCTCCACAGAAAGACAGAAACCTGAGAAGAAATTTTAGAAGGAGTTTGAGTTTTGCCTGGTTTTCTTACTTCCCAACTCCTTAGGACTTGGCTGTTCTCATGTCTGTGAATTGTAGGCAAATCATAGCAGAGTGAACACCCACCTCTCCCTCCATCAACTATCAAGCAGGCCTTGGAGAAGAGGAGGCGTGAGCTGGCACGTCTTCACTTTTCTTATAAAAGGTGACTTTTGCGGCTTCCTCAGCTTAAACTTTTTATCTCCAGTTAGGACTTCAGCTTCATTCGCCAAATTTTGACCCGACTTGGTGTATAGAACCTGAGTCCAGCATTAACTGATTTAAGATAGTTAACTCTGTGTTGCCTGGGTCTGACCCTTCCTGGGCAGGTGTTCTGTTTATGGTCTCCACCTCATGCCAGCGTTTCTTCTTCCTGTCCAAGGTTTTGTTGCCTTTTGCACTCCTGACATTCCTTGACCCTGAGTCAGCTTATCACAAAAATTAGACCAAATAGGCAACCCCTCGGGGAAAAACAAACAAGAGGGTCCTGCCCTGTTTCACAGAGAAAGGCATCTCTTACTCCCTGGTCAAAATTCAACAGCAGAGTGCAGCTAAGAACATTTTCTTTTTTCCACAAGAAATGAAATCCTTAAACATGTGTAGCCCCTGAGTGCTTTCATAAGACAATAAGGTTTACGATCCAGCCATCATTTAGCCAAAAGCAACTTTTTAAAAGGCTTAGGCTCTTTGGTAGAGTGTGATTATAAATGTGTTTCAGCTCTCACCAAGGACATGTGGATTATGTAAACTTCCCTGGATTCACTGTGAGAGGATCTCACATGAATATGAAAGTGCAACTAATTAGGTATCACGAAGGGTTACTGCTCTGGACTCAGAGCCTCCCTGACTGTGTAACCTTGGCCAAGCTACTCAACCTCTCAATGCATCGGTGTCTTCTTTGCTAAATGGTAATGATAATATCAACATTATAAAGTGGTTGTGAAAATTATACATGTAAATATGATATATAGATTTAGTGTTTGGCTCTATTTGCCTCTACGAGAAAAGCAGAGGAATACTCATATATAAATTATAGAGATCCAATAAAGGGCTAAGAAAGGATTTTAGAAATTAAATGATTAGAAGTGCTTCTTAATTTTGTGGTACTTTTAAAACATGGCCCCCAAATTCTTTGAGACTCTTATCCTTAAAAGGCAGGGTCTGTGTCCCCTATGGTCACCTTGATTAGGGGTGGACTTGTAACTCTACAGTAAGGGCAGAAATGATGCTCTGACCTCTGA
The DNA here is from genome assembly GCF_002837175.3 of Physeter macrocephalus. Lineage (NCBI taxonomy): Eukaryota > Metazoa > Chordata > Mammalia > Artiodactyla > Physeteridae > Physeter > Physeter macrocephalus. Next base: position 8,640,278 of record NC_041217.1, on the reverse strand, counting down.
GGCTCAGTCATAAAAGGTCTGCCTTTTCTGCCTGGTTCCTTTGAAGCCCTCCCCTTGGAGAAGCTCCCCCTCAGAACCTAGCCCCATGCAGCAGAAGCCTGAGCCGCATGCAGAGACCAGAGCCCTGGTCAGTACTCTCAGCTGAGCCCAGGTTCCTGGCCTTCCCAGCTCTCCCACATGCGTGAAGGAGTCCCCACCAGATTCAGCCCCTGCTGTTTCTGAGTCTTTCCAGCTGAGGCCTCAGTTGCGGCACAATGAAAAGCCACCCGGCTGTGCTGTATCCAAATCCCTGCTCTTAGAACCTGTGAGCTTAGAGAGATGGCTCTTGTCTGTGTACTGAGTTTGGGGTGATTTATGACAGAGCAACACATAACTGGAGCAGCAACACCCACGAAATCATGGAAATAGTCCAAAAGGAAAGAAGGAACTGGGCTCATTCATATTGAATACTTTAAATGTGAGAACAGATAACATGAAATATCGAGATTCAATTATTCACATTTATAAAATGGTCCTGCCCCAATTTTTGAAGAATTTTCTCTGAAGCTATATAAATCATTACTTAGGCATCATGGAAGACTCTGCTTATCAAAGCCTAATGATTATTAATTGTCGTAATTCTTTTTACATAAATAAATTTCAATGATATATATTTTAGGAGTAACATTAACTTAATTAAACAACGATTCAAAAGTATCTAAACTACCTAGCACCCTGTAAGGCAGTGGGTTTCAAATTTTAGAGCAATGAGAATCACCTTGGATGACCCTTAAAAGTCTGATTCCAAGGCCCTTCCACAGATATTCTGATTCAATAAATGTGCATATTTGACAGGAGATTCTGTTACTGATGGGATAGAAAAAAACTTCAAAAACTACTCCTGGAGGGGTGAGAGGGTACACAAAAGAAGTATGTAACATAGCTTCTGCCTCAAGGAACTTAATGTGAATGAATAGAAAAGACATTTGTGTGGAACAATACAAAGACAAGTTGTGTTTTGGGTTCTAATCCACTACAGCCAACATTTTTCTTCTTTCATTTGAATTAGGAGGAAAACTAGGTCAGGTAGGAGGAAAACTAGGTCCAGGAGTGTGAGGTTTTTCCAACTGGCAGGAGAGCTTAAGCAATTAATTTAGTGATGGATCTGATTCACATAGTTTGTTTCCAACTTATATGAGTGATACATTCTATAGATTAAGTGAAGAATTCAGTATCTTAAAGTTTAATGTTACTTTCCAGAGCAATTAGCAAAGTTTTTTCATGAAGAATGAGTAGCCCAGGAAGAGCTTCGGACTGAATATACATACAGATCTTCCTTGACTTAACGATGAGGTTAGGTCCTGATAAACCCATCCTAAGGTGAAGATATCGTAAGTCTAAAATGCCTCTGATATACCTAACCTACCAAACATCACAACTTAGCCTTGCCTACCTTAAAGTGCTCAGAACACTTACATTAGCTTACAGTCGGGCAAAATCATCTAACACAAAGCCTATTTTATAATCAAGTGTTGAGTACCTCATGTCGTTGATTGAATACTGTACGGAAAGTGAGGAACAGAGTGGCTGTAAGTGTATCGGTTAATCACCCTCGTGACTGCATGTCTGACTGGGCTGTCGCTGCCCAGAATCACGAGAGAGGATTGTATCACATATCACTAACCCGGAGAAAGATCAAAATTCAAAATTCGAAGTACAGTTTCTAATGAACGCGTATCGCTTTCACAGCATTGTAAAGTCAAAAAATCATAAGTTGAACCATAAGTCAAGGACCATCTGTATATGTTTCTGAGCCTTGTATATAATGGCTCAAACACATAGAAGTTTATATCTCAGTCACATAGGAGGCCAAGGAGGGGGAGGAGGTCTCCTCCATGGGATGATTCAGGAATCCATGGTCATTCCATTTGGTGGCTCTGCCATCCCCTAGTTCAACACTGCCATCTGCATCCAGCCTATGGGAAAGGAAGGAAATATCAAAGGGAAAGTACACCTATTTCATAAAAGCCTTGGCCCCCAAACAGCACACATCACTTCTGCTAACATATACATTCGTGAGAATTAGTCATATGGCCACACTTAGTTTCACAAAGAACTGGAAAGTGAGGTTTCTCGTCTATCAGCCTCTTTGCAGCTTCGACTCTATACATGGAAGGGAAGAACGGATTTTGGTAGACAGCTAGTCACACACTAAGCCATACCCCCATATTTCAAATCACCTGAGGTAAAGAGCAGATTCTAAAAGCTTGCAGAGAGAGAAAAATAGTCACTTACAAAGAACTAGTAATCAGAATGCCATCAAATTTCTCAAGAGGAATATAGAAAGATGATGGAGGAAAGCCTACTTAATTCTGGATGGTCAACCTAGGAGTCTATACCTAGCCAGACCATCAACATGTAAATGTAGATAGACTTATGCAGACTTGTGCAATCTCAAAAGATTTACCTCCCAGATACTTTCTCAGGAAGTTACTGGAAATGTGCTCTACAAAAGCAAGAGAAGAATCCAAGAAAGTTGACAACATAAAATTCAGAAAACAGAGTATCTAAGAAACAAGGGTGAAATGAATTCTAATAACGATGATGAAAAGATACTCCAGTCTGACAGCTGAGCAGCAAACCTAGAGGCAAGTTCTGACTTGAGCAAGAAGATATGAAAGTTTCCAGAAAGGATGAGCCTACACATACACACACACACACACACACACACACACACACACACACAAATTGAGCTAATAGATTCCTTGGTGTTTTTGACTCTATTGAAATTAGTTTTAATGTTCTATCAGAGAATTTGGGGTTTAATTAGTTATAGGTACATAAAAATTAAGTAACTAAAAAGAAAAGAAATATATTCTAATATACTATATGACTCATCTATGAATTATATTTTGGTAATTATAATAATATAAACACTGATATTTATATGGAACATATAGAGGGGATAGTGGGGGAAAAATATATTGGGTGGGGAATGAAAATGTAAAACCACTAGGTCCTCATCTTTCATGAAAAAGTCAATTCATAATGTCTTAAATTGAAAAATCAGGAGATATTTAGAAATACAGAGAGTCTTAACCTGGGTTCCTCAGAAAGCAGACCCTTTCATGTGTTTTTCCCTGAGGGGTTGGTTATTTGGTCTAATTCTGTGAAAAATGCCATTGGTAATTTGATAGGGATTGCATTGAATCTGTAGATTACATATGGTAGTATAGTCATTTTGACAATATTAATTCTTCCAATCCAAGAACGTGTTATATCTCTCCATCTGTTTGTGTCATCTTTGATTTCTTACATCAGTATCTTATAGTTTTCTGAGTACAGGTTTTTTGCCTCCTTAGGTAGGTTTATTCCTAGGTATTTTATTCTTTTTGATGTGACGATAAATGGGATTGTTTCCTTAATTTTTCTTTCTGATCTTTTGTTGTTAGTGTATAGGAATGCAAGAGATATCTGTGTATTAATTTTGTATAAAATTACAACTTTACCTGCAGCTTTACCAAATTCATTGATGAGCTCTAGCAGTTTGCTGGTAGCATCTTTACGATTTTCTATGTGTAGTATCATGTCATCTGCAAACAGTGACAGTTTTACTTCTTCTCTTCCAATTTGCATTCCTTTCATTTCTTTTTCTTCTCTGATTGTTGTGGCTAGGACTTCCAAAACTATGTTGAATAAAAGGGAAGAAAGTGGACATCCTTGTCTTGTTCCTGATCTTATTGGAAATGTTTTCAGTTTTTCACAGTTGAGACGGATGTTTGCTGTGGGTTTGTCGTATATGGCCTTTATTATGTTGAGATATGTTCCCTCTATGCCCATTTCTGTAGAGTTTTTATCATAAATGGGTGTTGAACTTTGTGAAAAGCTTTTTCTGCATCTATTGAGATGATCATATGGTTTTTATTCTTCAGTTTGTTAATGTGGTGTATCACACTGATCTACATATTTTGAAGAACACTTGCATCCCTGGGGTAAATCCCACTTGATCTTGGTGTATGATCCTTTTAATATGTTGCGTATAGGCTCTGAGGAGGGAAAGAAAGAGACTTGTTCAAAGATCTAAGACAAAACAAGTGTGGCTGGAGCCTGGTGAGCAAAGAGGAGAGAACAAAGGATGAGCTGGAGAAAGACACAGGGGTCAGACCGTGAGGGCCTTTTGTGCCATCCTGCGGAGAAAGCAGAGGAAAATGAGGGCAGAAGATGTCCTGTGGTTTGGCAACCGCAATGTAATGGGTGTCGCTCGCCATACCTAAGTTCAGGAAAATAGTACAGAAGAGTCAATATCGACTCCCGCTTGGATGAGTAGGAGAGAAAGCCAGCAGGGAAAAAAACACATCTCTGTCTCGCTCAAATTCAGCTAAGAGGGGGAGATTGGTGGAGGAAACCTAGAAGGTTTGGGTTTTCTTTCCCAAAGACAGGAAAGATCAGAGCATGTTTGTATTCTGATAGGGATTGGGAATGGTCCAGGGGAGAGGAGTTATTGATGAGAAGCATGGCTGGGGCCCAGAGCACAAGTGAAAGATTGGATATGAGAGACAAGATAGGAAAAAAGATTGTGTGGACACGGGTCAAGGTGTGCAATTACTGGTAGAAGCTTCAAAAACACTGTCCTCTACCACCCTCACCTCCTCTTACCTCAGAATCTCTGAGCTATGCCTTCATGCTCATTTACACTTTACCTCCTGAATCTGTCTCTAGATTCAAACCATTGACACATCCCATCTGCTTTAAAATCCCTAAGAATTCCATGTAAATAATTTACTTTCTTAATACACAAGTGTTTGCAAAGATGGCACAGCCAAGTCAATAGAGGTTTTGTGTTTTTTTTAACAGAGTTGTCCTGCAATTTTATTTATACAACATAATGTGATAAGCAAAACGTTTTAGGACAAAAGATAAGTTAAAGGTGCCCCCCACCGAAAGTGGCGAGATTCAGCATCGCTACATATAGTTTTCCATACGTTCTTCCTCAGTATCTTTTTATTATATTACCAGGTTCTTGGAACTTATTTTTCCATCCATGCCACTTCCACTTGTCATATCAGTGTGACATTCAAATTCTTTCTCGGATATAATATCCCCAGTGCTTTGTAGAATGTGTCCCTTCTTTGAACACGTGTCTATTTATATATTCCTATATCCCCTCCTTTACTTTGCATTACTAAATTAAGAAAGAAATAATAGGAGATGTAACACAAAGCATATGCTGTGTTTGTCCAACTGGATAGATAGATCATTTTCAAATATAGTAGCAAATGCTGTTTCAGTTTAAAAGAGTTTTTAACTTTTCAAATCCAAATGCACTGAGTTATTTTAAATTCTGCTACCATCAGTCAGTTGCTTCGTGTGGAAGAACATATAACGCAGAGAAAGCTAAAGCAGCTGGAGCAACCACCACAAATCACCAGTTAGAAGGCGGCTGGCAGCAGTAACACAGGCTGAAGAGTCCCCTCTCCCCCAAAAAACCCATGAAAAAGTTGACGTCCCGTGGCTTGGCAACCGCAATGTAATGCGGCTGCCCATAGCTCACTGTTCTTCGGGTCATCTGTCATCTCACTGGACCACACAAGTAGGAGTAAAGAAGAAATTCATCTTTTATAATGACATCACACAATGTCTTTTTTTTTAAAATGGGCATTTGTAACTTTCATTTGATATAAAAATCCAGAAGTTTCTAAGTAAAAGAAGTAGTGAGAACGTTTAAAATGAAGTTTTAAATCTCACTAAATGACTGACAGTTATCTAAGCTGAAGGAGCATTTCTAAGCTTCTGTAGAAGAAAAGCATTTCTCCTATAGCGTGAGTTTCAGGTAATTTTGTTTGTTCAATGATTTGTTCAACTTTTCCTTTTTTCTTTGAGAAACATCTGCCCACAAAAGTTACGTCTAGGTTCACAAATCCAGGTAGCAGGCTAATTTAAATAACTCAAAACTTTTTCAAGTGTCATTAAACTCAAACTGACATTCTACTACATACCCACCAGGATGGCTAAAACTAAAATCAAGATAATATATGTTGGTGAGAATGTAGAACAACATGAATTCTGTATTGTTTATGGGAGTATAAATTGGTAAACTGGTAAATTCAAATTTGGAAAACTGTAAGAAAAGAGCTACTAAAGCTAGTGGAATGCCAGTAAGTACTGAACACCTGATTCTCAGGGGAGTGTTGGGAGGGGCTGGGCGTCTGCTGGTTTGTAGTATTGCCTGTGATGTAAATACTCCCCTGATAGCCAATTTCAAGCTACCAATGTGACATCACTGAAGAGGAAATTTCTGAACATCTGACCTTTGACTAGAGCTAAACATACATCTTCTCCACCGTCCTGAACATTTCCTCCTAATTATAATCCCCAAAGAGATGTATATATATGTTAACCAAAAGCTGCATACAAGAATTTTTATAGCAAAAAAATTTATTAAAGCAGAAACTGGCAACAACCCAATTGTCTTTCTCCCATCAAGCATCCAGTCACCTCAACTAAGCCAAAAGAAGGCAGAGGTATTGTCTATTACCCACTACTGTATCTTGCAGTACTAGAAAAATGGCTGGTAGATAGAAAGTTTTCACTAGATAGCTGTTGATTGAAAGAATAGATTAACTGATGAATCAATAATAGATGTCTTTTTCCTCCCAAAAATGAATCAATGTTTCCTTCTAGGATGTTCTCAATTCAGTCTGGACTGGAGTTGAAGAAAGGACCCTTTGGAATATTCTCGTACTTCAAAAGAGTTTATGAATCTGGAAGTATTTTAGGAGGAAATATACTGACTGCATTTGAGTCATTCAGTCTTTATGTGACAATTCTCATTTCCTTCCTATTTCAGACCTATCAGGACAAGTTAAGGAGCCACCCAAAGGAAAAGTGCGTTGTACACCTCACCCTGTCAAAATGCATTTATCTGACAGAATAAACTGTTTGCAATTGTAATCACTAAAGACATTGACTCCCACTCATGGGAGGCTGTGTTAATCTAAGACGTGATTTTTGTACCTGCATTATAACTTTTAGAAGACTGTGCCTAGTGTCCTTTTTCCCCTTGGGATTTCAGTGGAGAAATCCTAAAATCCCTGCCTTCCGCATGGCTCTTTTAAAGGCAATTCTTCTTGCTCTTCCTGGGAAAAGAGATCTTTAAAATCCTTAGTCATTTTCCCAGGTGTAAAATGAGTAATCCTTTCAGGACATCAAAAATATTGTTCATCTGCACAGTCTCCTGTCTCCTGCAGTCTGTGTTGTCTTTCTTACTGTCTAGTCTGGGGCTGAAGTAATTTATTGAAATTAAAACCAATCACCAATATGTAAACCAAATCATCAGAGGGAGATTTTTCAATATTTCTTTAAGCTGAATGTTTAGATCTGCCCTATTCAAAATCACTTATATTTGAAATTGTTTAAAATCACGTTTGATTTATTAATCCCCAGAAATATACAAATGATATATAATTATTCTACCAGTTATGGAGGCTGATAGATAAGATTTTATGTCACCTCACTGGGGGGCCATCCGAAGGATTACTGTTTACAACAACAAAGAATTATACTTCAAACTGCAATTTTTAAAAAAACTACATTATAAAATGGGGTTTTAATTTTAACACAAAAAGGGGATGCTTCCTTACAGCAATATGGATGGAGATGGACTGGCAGCTGGGAAGGAAAGGGTGCGGCATTGAGAAATGGAAACACGCAACAAATGATCCGGAAACCTTATGAACTCAGCCTGGTAGGGGTCTGTCTGTTTTAGAGAGGATTAGTAAAAGAGGAAGAAAGAAGTTGATGCCTTTGATCAATGAGAAACCTTGGAGAGGTGAGACTTAGAAAGTTCAGGGTTAAAAAGAAATGAAAAGCAAAATGCTTAGAGGAGATGGGGTGACAAAGAGAGCCAGAAATTCTCTAAGTCATGGGAGCCGGCAAGCACAGGAACCATGGTCCATCTCTAACTTCTCACACTTTGTTCAGTGCTTTCTTAAAACTGCCGAAGCGATGTGATTTCATAGCGTCTGTGCCAACTTTAACTATGAAGTATTTTTAAAACTGCCTCTCAAAGAATGAAATTTCCCTTCAATATCATAATTAAATAAATGTGCTTAAAAGGAAACTCTTAAAATGAGCTTAGAAACTAGATCATTTCTTTCCTCAAGAGGTGGCCTTCTCTTATGGTCCAGATGGCAATGTTGACCCTTATTAACGCAAACTAAATTGCACCTATCACCTAAATGGTGCCACATAGTTTTATCCAAGAAAAACAATTAATATTGACAGTCCAGCTGTACATAGAAGTTTCTTCTCTGATAAAAGAAAATTCATCAGAAAAGATTAATCTGACTCTCTCTTAACACTGAGATCTGAATTAGCCGTGTAATTGCTACATAAATGTAAAAATATAATTTTGTATCGAATATATGTTGGAGGTAACCAAACTAAACCTATTGCCCTAATGTCAATTGCTTTGGAGAATGATGTCACTGATACCACAGGGTGGTCCAGTACAGTTAAAAATTAATTTAAATGAATGAAAACATGTTTGAGATATTTCATTCGTGAAATCCAACAAATGAAAAAAATTCTCTTGATTTAAAGTAATAAAGTCATTTGGGATTGACACATACACACTATTAATACTGTGTATAAAATAGATAACTGATGAGAACATACTGTATAGCACAGGGAACTCTACGTAATGCTCATGGTGACCTAAATGGGAAGGAAATCCAAAAAAGAGGGGATATATGTATACGTATAGCTGATTCATTTTGCTGTACCGTAGAAACTAATACAACATTGTAAAGCAGCTATACTCCAATAAAAATTAATTTAAAAAAATTTAAAAATGGTAATCGTTCCCTGATGTATATAAATTAAATCATTATGCCGTACACCTTAAACTTCTAGAGTATGTCAATTATATCTTCATAAAAATGGAAGAAAAATAAAATAAATTTTTAAAAATTAGAAAAATCTCATCTTGGTTGGACAATAATCATGCTGAAAATTATTCCTTACACAATCGAGGGTGAGACGCTCTATAGAAAGAACGTCCTGAGAAGATAGCTACACAATCAGCAACATAAAATTCTGACAAAATCAAACCAGATGCAAAAAAAAAAACCAAAAAAACAGTTACAGTAAAAGTTAATACAGCAATATCCATAAGTACACAAAGTAGTGATTGATGAAAATTTTAATAATTTTTCCATAATGTAAAATGTACTCAGAAAATGACAAGAATCAAACTCTAGATTCAGGTTCCATCATCTGAAGGATAACATCAAAATGCCAGCTAGAGAAGCTGTGCAGGGTGGTGAGCTGCAGACTCTCTTTCCACGTCTGCTGCCGCCGGCCCTGCCCCAGGGACGTGACCCCTGTGCGACTTCCCGCATACACGGGGGGATATCGCAGGGAGCAGCAGCACTCGCTTTATATGCAGATGCCCCAAGGTCACACGGCCAGCCAGTCAGTTGTTCTCTGAATTTACCACAATACAGAGCCAGGTTTTCCACTTTGCAGAACCAGAAAGGGGTCTTTATCAATGAACCCAGAGCCCACCAGGTTCTCAGTAATAGCAAAAAACATAGGCGGTAGTAGGTAGCTTAGATGCCTGTCCTTGAAAGCAACTCCATGACGTAAACATTACGATACTCATTTTTCACAGGAGGAGACTAAGGTTTAGAAGTGTGACTCTCCTGTGACAACAAAGCAACTGAATGGCAGAGCTGCTCTTCAAGCCCTAGTCTGTAACTTTCCAATACCGCCCTGCAATAACGGTTCCCATAAATGTTCTTATTCCACAAGAAAGATGTACATATAACGATACCCGTGTTTTTATAATTTGGCGCAGTGGTTCACAAAGTGTGATCTGGGAACTCCTGGGGGTGCTCGAGATCTTTTCGGGGAGACCACCAGGTCAAAACTATTTTCATAATAAAAAAAAAGACATTCCTTGTCTTCTTATTCTCATTCCTTCATGAGCCCACAGTAAAGTTTTCCAGAGGCTGCGTGACCTGTGATGTCACAACAGACTGAATACAGAAGCAGATATAAGAATCCAGCTGTCTTCCATTAAGTCAGACATTAAAGAAACTTGCAAAAAAAAAAATGTTACTCTTCTCAATAAAGTTACTTTTTTAGTTTTAGAAAATAAGATTTTTTTTTTTTTTTTTTTTTTTTTTTTGCTGCACTGCACGGCTTGTGGGATTTTAGTTCCCGACCAACCAGGGATTGAACCTGGGGCCTCAGCAGTGAGAGTTCAGAGTCCTAACCGCTGGACCGCCAGAATATTCCCAAAATTATTTTTCGTTAAAATGTTATTTATGTTAACATGTAATGGGTTTGTTATTTTAAAATAAATTATCCTTATATTTAAAAAATTTTCTCAGATATAAGTTTGAATACACTAAAAATCTCTAGATATAATATACACATAAACAAAAGCTTTTGGGGGGGCCTCAATAATTTTTAAGAGTCTAGAGAGAGCCTAAGAAAAAAATTTTGCGAACTTTGAAGAACATTCATAATATTATGCCACTGTCAGTAGAAGAGCATAGGGGAGAAAACAAGATCATACAAGAAGTGTGTGTTTTGTTTTTAATTTTTATGGAGTATAGTTGATTTACAATGCTGTATTAACCTCAGGTGCACAGCAAAGTGAATCACCTACACACGTAGACATATCCACTTTTTTTTTTAGATTCTTTTCCCATACAGGCCACCATAGACCATTGATTAGAGTTCCCCGTGCTATACAGCAGGTTCTTATTAGTTATCTATTTTATATAAAGTAGTATGCATATGTCAATCCCAATCTCCCAGTTTATCCTCCCACCACCAGCCCCTGGCCACCACAAGTCTGTTCTCTATATCCGTGACTCTACCTGTTTTACAAATAAGTTCATCCGTACCCTTTTTTTCAAAGATTCCACATATAAGCAACATCACACGCCACCTGTCTTTCTGTGTCTGACCCACTTAACTCAGGCTGACAATCACCAGGTCCATCCATGCTGCCGCAGTGGTTTTCAATGAGCACCTAATTTAGCCTGACAGTTCTCTGGGTACCCTGAAATTCAGTGTCATTTTCATCCCTGCATCCACCCAAACTGAAGCCACTTTTCCAGGAAGCAGGACCTTCCAAGGGATTATTGTCAGGTGATACCGTGTGATTTTTTTTTTTAACTGTGTTGGAGTGAAGTATGAATTAGAATGTGAGAAGCTGAATGCTTTTATCACGTTTTATTGCATGCGTCTTAATGAGTCCATATTGTAAAAGACTGTCAAAGAATCCCTTCCACAGAGTACCCTGAAAGAGGATGAAGCACTTAGCTTACCATAAACTGTGATAGCCTTTAACTTAAAAAAAATTGCACGTGTATGTGTATAATAAAAATGTAGCCATGATGAAATCTTTATGTAATTTATATTATATCAGGATATGTTACATACTATGAGATAGAGATAGATATAGACAGTATATAGATAAATCTAATAAAGTTAAGTCTGACAGAGAAGAAAAATTAAGAGGTTCACTTGATCAGTGTGGCAACGTTCTTGATACATAAGTAGCTACCTAAATATTCAGAATACAAACTAATACCTCTGTATAGAACATGTATATTGAAGTGGAGTTTGCCATCTCTAGTCTATCTTCAAAGTAATCATAGAAGATTATTAGAACAAAATTTGTTTTCAATTTTTTAATTTGTATGCTAAATGGTTTAAAAAGCATAATTAACACAGCCTTCAAGAATGAAAATGATGATGACATAGGCATCAAGATGAAAGTATATTAACAGAACGATACCAATTGCTAAGCAAACTCTGGCAAATCCATGCATAATCTACATCATGGCAGAGGGGTAGGAAGAATACAGTAGCAAAAATATCTGCCACCTTAATAAAACAGGATCAAAATACCTTATACCAGGCATTTTGATTCCAAGATTTCTTAGATTCACTCTTTGACATAAACTAATTCAAATAAGTATAAAAGAGCAAAATACGTGAAAGGAACAGGGAAGTCTGTGGAAAAGAAACGTGTGAAGCATAAGGTCATAAACTACCTCTCAACCACAAAGAAAATACAATCTGACGCTGCTGAGTCTTCCACAAACATAGCCTTTTTTTTTTTTTTTAAAGCAGGTGGTGGTATGGCGGAAGGAAAGAGATTTGACTTTAATAGTATTACTCTAGTTAGCAAGCATTAAGACTATTCTTCTCTTTGATTTACATAAAGGTCAACCCCTGACTGAAAAATTTGAGTCGCAGGTAGGATATTTAATTTCCTAGATGACCTCTAGTGGTCATCCAAGATATGCATTGGCATGGGAAATAAGAGATGTCTATATTACAAAGTACAAAATGATCAAATAACAAGAAGGATCCTGAAAATGTCCTTTAAGGTGAAAGAAATTCTCACTTGATAAATTTAGAGTGTATCAAAACACTTAAAATGTATACCATTAATCCTGAAATTCTAATTTTAGGAATGTATCCTAAAGAAAGAATTTGGCAAGGACTCAAAAATGTTACAAATAGGGACGTTTATTTCAGGATTGCTTAACAAGAGTATAATGGCCAACAATGCCTAGTGGTTAAACAAAGTACGGTACATCCATGGAGTGAAATACTAATGCAGCCATCAAGAATAATAATGCCGACACATTTATCGCAAAGAAATGTGTTAGCAAAATACTGTTGAATTAAAAAGCAAGTTAAAATCTGGGTAAAAATAGTATAACTCTTGATACTATCTTGGCTAAAAAATTATGTGGAAGGTATGTAATAAATAATCAAAGGATGGGCTTCCCGGGTGGCGCAGTGGTTGAGAGTCCGCCTGCCGATGCGGGGAACACGGGTTCGCGCCCCGGTCCGGGAGGATCCCACGTGCCGCAGAGCAGCTGGGCCCGTGAGCCATGGCCGCTGAGCCTGCGCGTCCGGAGCCTCTGCTCCGCAACGGGAGCGGCCACAGCAGTGAGAGGCCCGCGTACCGCAAAAAAAAAATAAAAAAAAAAATAAAAAATAATAATCAAAGGATTAGAGGTTAACCTTTGGGTGGTGAAACTATAGGTTTCTTAAACAAATTAATTTGCTACTTTATTCTATAATAAGTATGCTTTGTAATAATGAATACATTTTAATAAAATTTTACATAAAGGGATATTGATCCATGAGATTATAGCCAACTTCATACAGAAGTTACTAAATTTTTTTTTCCTTATCCAACCAATTTTGTCTATAACAGGCTATGCAAATATCTCAGGACAATCTTTCTGACTCACTGACATATTTTTTCTTTCTCTCTGGTAAGTTGAAAGACAAAGCAGTATCCTGTACACACTTTTTTTCTTAGAGCTTTATTTTTCAAGTGCACCTAAATTTACCAAAACAAGAAAGCATGTCAGAGATTTATTTTTTTATTCTTGAAAGAATAAAGGTTCTTATCTAGGTGATTTTATAATAGAGTAATAAGTCTAAATTTAAATACACCAGAATAATTGACCATTTTTTTCCACCACTGTCAAATTACTTAGAACATGTGTTTCATCTTTTTTTTTTTTTTTGGCGGTACACGGGCCTCTTTCTGTCGTGGCCCCTCCCGTTGCGGAGCGCAGGCTCCGGACGCGCAGGCTCAGTGGCCATGGCTCACGGGCCCAGCCGCTCCGCGGCATGTGGGATCTTCCCGGACCGGGGCACGAGCCCGTGTCCCCTGCATCGGCAGGCGGACTCTCAACCACTGCGCCACCAGGGAAGCCCTTCATCTTTTACGTAATGTTGGAAAGAATGGTTTCTTTCTTTTTTCTTTTTTTTTGCGGTACGCGGGCCTCTCACTGCTGCGGCCTCTCCCGTTGCGGA
>NC_041217.1:8622634-8626333 GCF_002837175.3 Physeter macrocephalus | reverse complement strand
CACGTGGGATCCTCCCAGACCGGGGCACGAACCCGCGTCCCCTGCATCGGCAGGCAGACTCTTAACCGATGTGCCACTAGGGAAGCCCGAAAGAATGGTTTCTTGAAGGTACCTGAAAGCAGCAACCAGCAGAAGCCTCTGTGAGAAAAGCAGACTTTGTCAGGATTACATGTGTCTGGATGCAGAAAAACTTGCTACAACTGACCGATTATAAGTAATCTGAGCAAGTAACAGATGATCAGGACCAGTGTTTCTCTAAACAGACAAGAAAGTAAGTAAATTTGACTCATGGTTTAATAGACTGTGTTTAGCCCATTGTTCATAGCAATAATGTCAAGAGCATTTATAACATTCCCCTGTAGAAATACAAACCAGTTATTATTAGGTCCAATTCTGGCCCCCATAAATTAATTTCTTTTCACTGTTGTATCTTGACCAGCATGAGCTAAAATTTAAAACCAGTTGCCACTTGATTCCTTTGTTAATAGGACCCAAACTAACATGGATCATTGAAATTAGCTGTTTTCTCTTAAATCCAATGCCCTCCTCCACGGACCCTCTTTATCAGAACAGGCAATAAGCCAAACCCAGAATAACCTGCACTTGCCTCCTGCAGCTGGTTGAAGTGCTTAATTGGTGTGCCCTAAATACAGACGCAGAAGAGAAGCTGTACCATACAAAACCTGCCCCTAAGCTAACAGCTAAATTATTTAGAATCTGCTATTTTCATCAGAAGATGAAAACCACAACACGTTAACAGGATAACTTCAAACCAAAACTATCCAACTTGCACAAAGCCATTATTAGACCTGGAGTAAACTTGAGGCCAGAAACACTGCTAAATTTCATTTCCTTTCTCTGGCAAAGTGAGTTAACTCAATAAACTTCAGCCTTACTTTCCTTACACAATTTCTCACTTGAATACATGAGGCCAAAGTTGTAGAAAGAAAATATGGCAAACTCCTAACCATACGCATGTAACCAATACAACTTTAATCACTTCTCCAGAATTCTACCTGCCCACAATATGCCTTTTGAATTACAAATTGCTTAGGGTGAGGGGAAGCAGTGAAAAATTTTATATCATGTAAATTCAAAGACAATTTTCTGTGACAGTTTCCAGCTGGCACGTTGCATCTGACAGAGGCCATCAGCGTTCTCTTGTGTGATGTAATGCCCTATGACTGGTGGATTCCAGGCAAATCATCTCAGAGGAGAACACCCCATGGGAAGTAACTTTTTCATGGGTAATGAAAGTATTAGAAATATATGCTATATTTCATGCTCCTTGACATGGTATAGCCTAGAGCTATGACATGCAAATAATTTTTGTCAGATTATTTTACTTTTGTCTTTTTACTAGTGAGTAATTATGTATAAAGAAATATTCTAATATCATATTTCTAGCACTGTGTGCAAAATAAGTAGATCACGAAGCTCAGGCTGGGCGTGGAGTTGGGAGAGGGAGAATTATTAGAAAAATATTGTCTAGTTTTTTTTAACTCTTCAGAGACATTTTATATAATATCTCAGATGATTGGAGTCAATTAACCTGATTGTATGTGCCCACAACCCAAATTTATCAAGCTAATATTTAGCTCTTCAATTTATCCATTGTTTCAGTTACCTATTTCTGCGTAACAAATTACTCCAGAGTGTTGGCTTAGAACATTTATTATCTCATCGTTTCTCTGGATCAGGAATCCAGGCACCGCTTAGCTGACTGCTCTGGCCCTGAGCGTCACTTGAGGCTTTGGTCAGCTTAAGGCCCACCTGGAAAGGATTCACTTCCAGGCTCACTTATGCGCTTGTCGGCAGGACTCAGACCTCAGCAGGCTGTTGGACCCAGGCTTCAGAGCATCTCACCACGCGGCAGTAAGCAGAAGAGAGGGCAAGAAAGAGAAAGCTAGCAACATAAACAGAGAAGCGACTCCTACTCGAGGGGAGGGCCTTACACAACTGTGTGACTCCCAGGAGGTCGGGGTCACTGGGGTCATGTCAGAAGCTGCCCAGCACATTCACTCACACCTTGGTTATACAAATGAATAGGCCAACTAATATTTTCTATCCCTGTAATTAACACATATGAAATCATGACCCCTGGCTAGACAGTCACATTTAAAAGGAAAATGATTTGTTTTACAGTAAGTCCAACTGATGTAATCAGCAAAGAGTCTGAACTCATGTTAAGGGAGAAAGTAAAGTTAGCAGCTGGTAACATAACATAGATATCACTCTCAAAGGTCATTCTTTTGGTTTCCTTTACCTCAATCATTTATGTCACTTTTCTTCCTTTCCCTGGCAAGATGATGTCAAAATTAACATTCAGTGCTGAAAGAATGGGTGACCTTTCAGCGTCTGATGGTTGTCCTTCACATGCATGTGCAGTACCAGAGTCGAAAGTTCCGTTTGACAACCAGCTACTTCCATGTATAACTAATAGAGCTGGATTTTCCTCTGCTTATTTTAATAAATGTACAGTTAAATAATATACAGATAAAACACCAGTATGTCCATATAATAATAACCAATTAATATTGAGTCCTTACTATGAGCCAAACACTGTTCTAAATCACTTAACTACTTAACACATGTATCTACATACATACTAATGTATGGATATCCACATGTAAACTCAAGAAACCGCATTAATTGATTAACATTATTGACGTATTTATGGTGTATTTTTAGTGCAATTAGATTAAAATTACTCAACTTTCTCAAAGCCTACAATTTCTATCATTCCTCTTCAGTCAGCACTGAGACCCACTAACTGATAAAAGATGTCAAAAAGAATTATAGTTAAGTATAAAGTGACTCTGCCTACCTTGTACTCAACTAGACTGGTTTATACATATTGTGAATTTGCTTCTTTGAAGAGAAAAAAAACAGCATGCCTGGAGTGTTGGTTATTTTATTTCTGCTAAAGGAAATTATTTTTAAATTCCCGGAATTGGTTTGTTTTTTTTTTTAACTCTGAGGTTATTTGTTTTTGTCCTCCTATCAATACATAGATGCATTCTTTTTTCGTAATAAATTTATTTATTTATTTTCTTTTTTGGCTGCATTGGGTCTTCGTTGCTGTGCATGGGCTCTCTCTAGTTTCGGCAAGCAGGGGCTATTCTTCGTTGTGGTGCGCGGGCTTCTCATTGCAGTGGCTTCTCTTGTTGTGGAGCACGGGCTCTAGGCGTATGGGCTTCAGTAGTTGTGGCACATGGGCTCAGTAGTTGTGGCTCGGAGGCTCTAGAGCGCAGGCTCAGTAGTTGTGGCACATGGGCTTAGTTCCTCCTTGGCGTGTGGGATCTTCCCGGACCAGGGCTCGAACCCCTGTCCTCTGTATTGGCAGGTTGATTCTTAACCCGTGAGCACCAGGGAAGCCCCATAGATGTATTCTTGTAGAATGTATGAATGCTTTTTCATTTACTTTTTCTGGTACAAAATGTATATTGATATGATATAACATATACACTAATGTGTATTATAATATTTTTTTAAAACTTTTAAAAAAGTAAGATAAATGCTATAATCATTAGCTCTAAATGTTAATTGAATGCCTACTACATTTAAGGTGCTCTACTAATGCTAAAATGTGCTTTAAATTTTTCTATTTTTAAAAGTTGTACACTGTTGAAAAGTTTAATACTGATAAGTTCATGTGTTGATTTTTTTTTTTTTTTTTTTTGCGGTACGCGGGCCTCT
>NC_041217.1:8618606-8622513 GCF_002837175.3 Physeter macrocephalus | reverse complement strand
CGGGGCACGTGGGATCTTCCCGGACCGGGGCACGAACCCGTGTCCCCTGCATCGGCAGGCGGACTCGCAACCACTGCGCCACCAGGGAAGCCCATGTGTTGATTTTTTTAAATAGCAGCACTATAAGAAAAACAAAAGTTAGCCTCTTGTAGATTACTGAGTCTTCTAATAGGGAAGCTTAAAAAGGCATTATCTTACCACTTGCCTTAAAGATTAGCTGGCTAGAGATTTGTTAACCAATCATAGCATCACTTTTTCTCCTGCCGTTCCTAATTGATTGTATTGTGCATATGCTTTTTTCTTCATAAATGGAACCATTTTACTGTGAACACCATCTATGTTTATACAGAACATAATTTCTACCTCTGCTTTCTTTTGCAAAAATTAACAAATATATATTACTGTATTCAACATTTCCAGTAGTTTCCAAATTACAGAAATTATAAATTCTTCTTTAGTGAGAGACTAATCTTAGTGTTTTCCTGCTCCTCTCACTGAAATACTTAGAGGTACAATGTAACAGATGTGACTGCTTATATGACTTTGAAGAGAGGCTTCCACCTTAAAGGACAAAAACAGAAAAGAACATTTCAGAGAATGAAGAGAAATGATTCTCCAGAGAAGTTAAAGATGTTTGTAGAGAATGTAGAATTAAGAGAAAATAAATAGCTTTCCAAGATCCTGTGGGTAAATTTTATTGCAGAAATATTTTACTTTTGGCCTCACTGCACACCAGCAGGATCCTAGTTCCCTGATCAGGGATGGAACCTGTGCCCCTGCGGTGGAATCGTGGAGTCCTAACCATTGGACCGCCAGGGAATGCCCTACAGTTTTAGTTGAAGTCACTCATGACTCCAGGAATTATTCCTGAAGAGAAGATGAACAGCCTTGGCCTACCAAGTTCTCGCAATAGTACAGGCTCTTGTCTTCTTGATTATATTTCCATCATACATCCTGATTTTCTGCAGATCTAAATCTCCCACAAAACTCTACTTGGAGGATTATGTTACTACAAACAAGCTGTTTGGTTTCACCTCTATTAATTTATTAACAGGTCTCGCTCCCTCCTTCTTTCCGGCCAGACTAGTCCTCTGAGCTAAGCCTCCTCCGGTTCGCTGCAGCTTCCTTGAGGGCAGCAGACCCAGGGCACCTCATGGGAGTCTCGCTCCAAGCCTGTGAGGCAGAATCACTAGGCATCCTCCAAGGATATGTTCTCTCTCGCTATGTAAGCTGCCTCCTGTTGGGATTATGCTTAAAAAAATAAAAACAAATTAAGAGCCATTATACCTCAGAAATCTAGGTGTTTTCAACAGACTGTATCCTCGCAACCCCCAAATTTCATATTTTAAAAATCAGTGCAGTGACTTCCAGCTCTCAGCTCCATACCCTAGAAAATCTGTAACCAGTGTGATGTCATTAGTAATGAGGGGTGTTGAAATAATTTTAATAGTAACAACTAGAATGTCAGTCATACAAATGATTTACTTTCTCCTACAAATTAGAATAGATTCAAGGTTATTCCCTGAATGGTACCGCTCTCACTCACTTGCTTTCCTATCTGCTTTCTAAAATTAGAAGAAATAGTTGCAGGCAGAAAGCATTGGACATAACCTGCAGTTTATTTCTCCTCTGCCACATCCTTTAGTGAGCCGTCATTAGTGATATGCCATTAATAACTATAGCAGTTATGAATCATTATAGTGCTTTTGGTGCTGATTTTGTATTTGCTTCCATTTTCATCTTAGTTTTACCCATGGATGAATTTTTGTTAAGAAAGGAGAGATAAAGAGGGCTTAGCAGTGCATCTGTATCATGGGTTTTCAAATATCTTCTTTGTAAAGGAAAAAGAAAAGCTTTTTTCAAAGGAAGACTTTTGTGGAACCCCAATATACAAAACAAATAAATGTGGAATTGCTCTGGTTCAAACATGGGAAGGAGACCAGGCTGCCCACTTAGCGTCTACCTGCCCGCCTTTGGTGACACCTGAGGCACATCCACAGAACCCCAAGATTCCACTGACCGTCATTTGAAAGCCAATGATCACCATTGACCTGAGGATACGTGTGCTCAGTGATACCATTGACATTGACTGACAGTCCAAATTACCAGATCCAATGAAGACCAATCATAATCTGGTGATATTAGCCATGATATGCTTCATGTGATGCGTTAAAAATCCATACATAGTTTTAATTGGCAAGAAGAATTATATAATAATAGCACCTTCTTGGGACTTCACTGGCCGTCCAGTGGTTAACACTCTATGCTTCCATTGTAGGGAGCACGGATTTGATCCCTGGTCGGGGAACTAAGATACCACATGCCGCATGGCGTGGCCAAAAAATCAAAATCAAAATCGTAGCACCTTCTTAAAGAGATGTCTGTACTCCCATATTTATTGCAGCATTATCCACAGTAGCTTAATACTGAAAGCACTTTAATGCCCATCAACAGATGAATGAATAAAGAAAATGTGATATATATATACACAATGTGATATATATACAATGTGAGATATATATATATATACAATGAAAAAACCTTTAAAAAGAAGGACATCTGCCATATGGAACAACATGGATGTTCCTAGAAGACATGCTAAGTGAAATAAGCCAGACAAAGAAAGACAAATACTGCACAATCTCATGAGGAATCTAAAAACGTCGATCTCCTAAAAGCAGAGCGTGGAGGGTGGTTGCAGCAGCAGGGGGCTGGAGGAGGAAATGGGGAGATGCTGGTCAAAGGTACAGTGGTATAATTGTGTACAGTGCTTGTTCCTTTATTTCGCTATAACTCTTTCATAGCGTCACCATCCGGATATGCCCATTTGAGTGTGTTGGGGCAGGAAAAGATCGTGTTGAAATAACCCATTTCCATTGATTGAGGTACTTATTCTTAATCTACCCTATCTTTATTATCCTTTTACTTAAGGCCTTGATTCAGTTGTTATGAAATTGATTCAATGAGTTACCAAAACAGAAAGATGTTATATTTTAAGGAATTTATAAAATTAACCACACACCAAAATGTATCAGGAAAGAAACTTTGTCAGAGAAGGGTTTGTTCTAAAATAAAATCTCTTGCATTCAGAAGTCAGCAGATTAGAAAAGCAGTACTGAGTTCTATAGTCTTCATTCTTTTTCTAGATCGTTTTTTTTCACCAAACTATACGGTCAAAAGTTTGGAAAAAATATCAATATGATTTTTCTTCTGCAGTACATCTTTCCGATAGCCTACTTCACAACATTCCCTTGGATGTATAAGCAGTCCCCATAGAAAATAAAGATCCAGCTATGCTCTGTACTTTTCAGTTTTATAAGGCAACTGTTTCAATCCACATACAATAAGAGAAAATAGGAAGAAAAATATTTCCCCTTAGTTTAAACCTTGCTTGGAAAATGGGCAGGGGTACCAATCGTAAATTATGAATAAACTTTAAAATGCAGATAGTAATTCTGTCAAGGTCTATCCAAATCTTCCTAAAGGTTCTCTCTCTCAAACTAGGGGCTAACTATCCTTTTTCCATATTCACTTTTGAATGGGAAAAGCAAGAATTACTCAAAGTGCGATGGAAAATCTTTGAGAAGTGCCTTACACTTTAATTTTCAATTCATCCTTTTTTGGGTTTTATCTTCTTGACTCCAAAGAAAAATTCCATTTCAGAGGAAATAGACTATGGCTAGTTAGTAAAAACCGAAAAGTGGATCCTGAATTTCACTGACAAAGTTGTATTTGAATAATTAGTGCTCAATACACACATTTGTTCAATTAACTAATTAGTACATTGGACTCTTTGTTTAATGTTTTTTTTTTAACATCTTTATTGGAGTATAATTGCTTTACAATGGTGTGTTACTTTCTGCTTTATAACAAAGTGAATCAGCTCTACATATACATATATCCCCAT
>NC_041217.1:8610419-8618106 GCF_002837175.3 Physeter macrocephalus | reverse complement strand
TAGTTTTTTAAGGAACCTCCATACTGTTCTCCATAGTGGCTGTATCAATTTACATTCCCACCAGCAGTGCAAGAGGGTTCCCTTTTCTCCACACCCTCTCCAGCATTTACTGTTTGTAGATTTTTGGATGATGGCCATTCTGACCAGTGTGAGGTGATATCTCATTGTAGTTTTGATTTGCATTTCTCTAATGATTAATGATGTTGAGCATTCTTTCATAGTACATTGGACTCTTAAGGGATATCCTCTCATTGTCTTCATGACAGTACATTGGATGGGAAAGAGACACAAAACACTCAGCCTAAGCTTTATTCCTTTACCTTCTGAGAAGCAAAAGGTAAAACTTCTTCACCCTTAGAATTACGCGTGAGATTCCTTTCCCATTTCACTCGTCTTTAGTGTTCTTGATGGTCCACATACACATTACTAAACTCTCAATATGTACAGAGATAAATTTTAGACTAAGATTAGACTATTTGTCTTGCTGTTATATTGGTCTGTTAGCCTTTTCAGTATCGTTGTTTAAAGTTCTGTATTTACTTATAACTCAATTCATCCAAAAAGGGTTTGAAATTTCTTACTCCCCTAAATCCTTTGTCTACCTGATTTAATTAACTGGATCCAAAACTGACCAGGCACTTTGGGGGGGGTCTAAAAGCATGAATGACAGGGTGTCTCTGCCCTCCAGGAAGTAAAAATCCAGTAGATTTAAGATATATGAACCTAAATCACTCTGAAGAGACAGAATGATAACTGATAAAATAGGTCTACGAGAGCACCTCAAAGAAAAGAGTCATTCTACCAGGAAGTCAGCTAAAATGCATGGCCATTCTACTTCTGTAATCTGAGAGCAGTTGCCAGTACCGATTCACCTCAATGTCCCACGTCTTCTACATCAGAATATAAATTTTCATGTTTATAAGGATGATTTTGAGTCAACAATATGTGGTTAAATTGTTTAATTTTATTATTTAGACTAAAGCTGGAAAGTATAAAATACAATTTTCAAGATCTCAATATAATTCATTGGAGAGCAAATCATTTTTTAGCTCAACTTTTACCTTTCAAATGTCCAGAAATGTCATTTATCCAGAATACCTAATTCCCAAGGACTCTGGAATAGCTGAATGTGGCTGTGTGTTCCTGTTCTTTCACTTTATGCTTTAATTCTTTTAAACATTATATCTTTAAGTAAGGATTCTCAATAGGATTATATACATTGCCTAATACAATTCTAGCCACATAATAAGCATTCAATTTTGCTGATATGTATACAGTTTTACGTATCTCAATAAGTATTTATTGTGCAAAATTCGGTCAGATAATATCAACAAGAAAATACAACTCAAAATGGATTAAGGACTTAAATGTAAGGGCAGACACTATAAAACTCTTAGAGGAAAACGTAGGCAGAACACTCTATGACATAAATCACAGCAAGATCCTTTTTGACCCACCTCCTAGAGAAATGGAAATAAAAACAAAAATAAACAAATGGGACCTAATGAAACTTAAAAGCTTTTCCTTTGCTGTGCAAAAGCTTTTAAGTTTCATTAGGTCCCATTTGTTTATTTTTGTTTTTATTTCCATTTCTCTAGGAGATGGGTCAAAAAGGATCTTGCTGTGATTTATGTCATAGAGTGTTCTGCCTATGTTTTCCTCTAAGAGTTTGATAGTGTCTGGCCTTACATGTGTTCCTCAAAAAACTACAGATAGAACTACCATATGACCCAGCAGTCCCACTACTGGGCATATACCCTGAGAAAACCATAATTCAAAAAGAGTCATGTACCACAGTGTTCATTGCAGCTCTATTTACAATAGCCAGGACCTGGAACAACCTAAGTGTCCATCAACAGATGAGTGGATAAAGAAGATGTGGCACATATATACAATGGAATATTACTCAGCCATATAAAGAAACGAAATTGAGTTATTTGTAGTGAGGTGGATGGATCTAGAGTCTGTCATACAGAGTGAAGTAAGTCAGACGGAGAAAAACAAATACCGTATGCTAACATATATATATATGGAATCTAAAAAAAAAAGAAAAAAAGGTTAGGAAGCACCCAGACGCAGGACGGGAATAAAGACACAGATGTAGAGAATGGACTTGAGGATATGGGGAGGGGGAAGGGTAAGATGGGACAAAGTGAGAGAGTGGCATGGACATATATACACTACCAAATGTAAAATCGATAGCTATCGGGAAGCAACTGCATAGCACAGAGAGAGCATCTCGGTGCTTTGTGACCACCTAGAGGGGTGGGCTGGGGAGGGTGGGAGGGAGGGAGACGCAAGAGGGAAGAGATATGGGGATGTATGTATATGTATAGCTGATTCACTTTGTTATACAGCAGAAACTAAAACACCATTCTAAAGCAATTATACTCCAATAAAGATGTTAAAAAAAAAAAGAAGAAGAATCCGCCTGCCAATGCAGGGGACATGGGTTCGAGCCTTGGTCTGGGAAGATCTCACATGCTGTGGAGCAACGAAGCCTGTGCACCACAACTACTGAGTCTGCGCTCTGAGTCTGCCACATCTGCTGAGCCTGTGTGCCAGAACTACTGAAGCCCGTGTGCCTAGAGCCTGTGCTCTGCAACAAGAGAAGCCACCGCAGTGAGAAGCCCTTGCACCGCAGCAAAGAGTAACCCCCGCTCGCCGCAACTAGAGAAAGCCTGTGTGCAGCAATGAAGACCCATCGCAGCCAAAAATGAATAAATAAATAAAAATTTTAAAAAATAAATAAAATATACCTTTAAAAAATGATAATACATGCATTATAACTCACTTCTAAAGAAAAAAATGAAACAACATAAATACCCTTCAATAGAAGAATAGTTAAATAAATTAACGGCAGATAAATACAAAATACAGTGCTTCCTTTAATAAAAAAAAATGAGATACATTAATATATACTTATATGGAAAGGTACCTGAAAGTTTTAGCTTCTGGACAAGATGGAGTAACAGAAACCAGATTCGTGTTGCCCTTCCTCCTACCCCCAAAAGAAAACAAGTCAAAAAACAGACAAAACATATGACATGACACAATGGTTTTTAACACAATGAACATCAAGCAGTGAAGGACAGGACAATGGTCCCTGAGGGACAGGTAACAAGTCCTGTGACCTCAGTGCAGAACATTTCCAGGCCATGCTGTAGGGTGTGGGAACCCAGGTGGAGCCCCTTAGTTCCTCTGAAATGAGACAGATCTGGGGGCCTGTGAGGCCAAAGAGGCTATGGTTTGTAGGGTAGGGTACCGTAAAGTAGAGAGCTGCACAGAAACAGAGCTCTGAAGATTGCAGAGGGTCCACCTCAAATCTTCAGCCGCATACTCACCAATACTGATATTATTTATTGACATAGAAAATACAGTGGATTCTATAAAAAGTTACTGGAACTAATAGATAAGTTTAGCAAGGTTACAGGATCAATACACAAGATCAACATACAAGCATCAAATGTATTTCTATATACTAACAACAACTAGAAACCGATAATTATAATTGAAAAAAATGTCATCATACCCCATCACCAAATGAGATTTATGCCACGCATGCAAAGCCAGTTCAAAATTCAAAAATCAATTAATATATATGACACCAAAAGTACACACAAAAAAGCAAAAATCTAGAAGTGGGACTACATCAAACTAAAGAACTTCTGCATAGCAAAGGAAACAATCAGCTAAATAAAATGCAACCTACATAATGGGAGAAAATATTTGAAAACTATATATCTGATAAGGATTTAATATCTAAAATATGTAAGGAACTCATACAACTCAATCAATCAATGAATAACCTGATTTTAAAAAGGGCAAATGACCTCATTAGACATTTTTGCAAAGATTACATACAAACAGCCAATGAGTACATGAAAAGATGCTCAGCATCACTACTTATCAGGGAAATGCAAATCAAAACCATGATGAAATATCACTTTATACCTGATAGGATGGGTATTATCAAAAAGACAAGAGATAACAAGGATTGCAAGGGTGTAAAGAAAACAGAACCCTTGTATACTGTTAAAAGGAACATAAATTTGTATAAGCATTATGGAAAGCAGTATGGATGCTCCTCGAAAAATTAAAAATAGAAACATATCCAGCAATCCCATTTCTGGGAATATATCCAAAGGAAATAAAATCAGTATCTCAAACAGATATATTCACCCCATGTTCATCTGCAACATAGCTCATAGTTTATAGCTAAGATATGGAAATACCCTAAGTGTTCTAGGTGTTCATTTAAGGATAAATGGATTTTTAAAATGTGATACACACATAAATAGAGTATTAATATTCCACCATAAAAAGAAGGAAATTTCACCATTTGCAACAGCATGGATGGATGTAGAGGACATTTACGCTAAGTGAACTAAGCTAGATACAGAAAGACGATTACTATGTGATCTCATATGTGGAACAGAAAAAGAAAAAAAGTCAAACTCACAGAACCAGAGAGAGAATGCTGATTGCCAGGGGTTGGAGGATGAGGGAAATGGGGAGGTGTTGCTCAAAAGGTTCAAAGCTTCAGTTATGCAAGTTGAATAAGTCCTAGAAATCTAATGTACAACATAGTGACAAGAGGGAGGGGATATGGGGACATGCGTATGCATATGGCTGATTCGTTTTGTTGTGCAACAGAAACTAACACAGTATTGTGAAGCAATTATACTCCAATAAAGACGTATTAAAAAAAAAAGTGATAACTCACTGCTGATAGTATGTCCCCTTGATGTGATGTGATGGGACTGGCACTTTACACCTGTGATCTTCCTCCCTAAAACTTAAACTTCCAGTCTAGTCATGAGAGGAATTTCACTGGAGGGACATTCTCCAAGGTGCCTGACCAGCACTCCTCGAAACTGTCAAGGTCATTGAAAACAGGATAAGTCCTATCTCAATAAATCTTAAAGAAAAAAAAAACAGAAAAACAAAAACAAACAAACAAAAGCAGGATGGGTCTGGGAAACTGTCATAGCCAAGAAGAAACATGACTGCTGAATGTGGTGTGGTGTTTCTGGAGAAGATCCTGGAACAGAAAAAGGACATTAGGGAGACTTCCCTGGCGGTCCAGTGGTTAAGACTCCGCGCTTCCAATGCAGAGGACGCGGGTTCAACCCCTGGTCTGGGAACTAAGATCCAACATGCCACGCAGAGTGGCCAAAAAAAAAAAAAAAAAGAAAGAAAAAGACATCAGGTGAAAAGTAGGGAAGTGTGAGTCATATGGATTATAGCTGATGGTAGTGTATCAAGATACATTCATTGATTGTAACAGATGTGCCTTTTCTATGTGGGATGTTAATAGAGAAAACTGGGGGTGAGGGGAGAGGGGATGTGGGAACTCTATTATCTGCTTAATTTCTGTGTAAATCTAAAAGTACTCTTAAAAAATAGTCTGTTAATTAAAAAAATAATAGTGTATTATATTGGGCAGAAGATCTAAATAGACATTTCTCTAAAGAATACACACAGACGGTCAGAAAGCACATGAAAAGATGCTCAACATTGCTAATTATTAGAGAATTGCAAATTGAAACTACAATGACGTATCACCTCGCACAGGTCAGAATGGGCATCATCGGAAAACTCTATAAATAATAAATGCTGGAGAGGGTGTGGAGAAAAAAAGAACCAAAGAACCCTCCCACACTGTTGGTGGGAATATAAATTGGTGCAACCACTATGGAGAGCAGTATGGAGGTTTCTTTTTTTTTTTTTTCTTCTTTTTTTTTTTTAAATAAACTTTATCTTTTAAAAACTTTACGCTTACAGAAAAAAAGTGACGATAGTACAAAGAGTTCTCATATACCCACACCCAGACACTTTACATTACCATGTTATGTTTATTACAATTAGCGAATCAATATGGATACATTATTGTAAGTTCATACCTGATTCCCATCTTTTCAGTTTTTACCCAGTGTCCTTTTCCTGTTCCAGGATCCCATCCAGCACCCCACACTACATTTTGGGAGTCATGGCTCTTTGGCCCCTCGCGGCTGTGGCAGTTTGTCAGATGTTCCTTATATTTGATGACCTTGACAGTTTGCTGAGTACTGGTCAAATTTTTTGTAGAGTGGGTCTCAACTGGTATTTGTCTGATGTCCTTCTCATGGTTAGTCCGGGGTTATACCTTTTTTAAAAAAAATTTAATTTAATGTAAATTTTTTATACAGCAGATTCTTATTAGTTATCTATTTTATATATATTAGTGTATATATGTCAATCCCAATCTCCCAATTCATCCCATCGCCACCTCCACCAGCCACTTTCCCCCCTTGGTGTCCATACATTTGTTCTCTACATCTGTGTCTCTATTTCTGCCTTGCAAACTGGTTCATCTGTACCATTTTTCAAGATCCCACATATATATGCATTAATATATGGTATTTTTTTTCTCTTTCTGACTTACTTCACTCAGTATGACAGTCTCTAGGTCCATCCATGGCTCTACAAAAGACCCAATTTAGTTCCTTTTTATGGCTGAGTAATATTCCATTGTATATACGTACCACATCTTCTTTATCCATTTGTCTGTTGATGGGCATTTAGGTTGTTTCTATGACCTGGCTATTGTAAATAGTGCTGCAATGAACACTGGGGTGCAAGTCTCTTTTTGAATTATGGTTTTCTCAGGCTATATGCCCAGTAGTGGGATTGCTGGGTCATATGGTAGTTCTATTTTTAGTTTTTTAAGGAAGCTCCATACTGTTCTCCATAGTGGCTGTATCAATTTACATTTCTTGGCCATCTGTATGTCTTCTTTGGAGAAATCTCTATTTAGGTCTTCTGCCCATTTTTTAATTGGGTTGTTTGTTTTTTAATATTGAACTGCATGAGCTCTTTATATATTTTGGAGATTAATCCTTTGTCCATTGATTCGTTTGCAAATATTTTCTCCCATTCTGAGGGTTGTCATTTCATCTTGTTTACAGTTTCCTTTGCTGTGCCAAAGCTTCTAAGTTTCATTAGGTCCCATTTGTTTATTTTTGTTTTTCTTTCCGTTACTCTGGGAGGTGGGTCAAAAAAGATCATGCTGTCATTTATGTCAAAGAGTGTTCTTCCTATGTTTTCCTCTAAGAGTTTTATAGTGTCTGGTCTTACATTTAGGTCTTTAATCCATTTAAAAAAATATTATCGGCACCTTGTAGAAGGTCTTGAACTTTAAATTTATTTATTTATTTGTTTATATTTGGCTGCATTGGGTCTTTGTTGCAGTGGGTGGGCTTCTCATTGTGATGGCCTCTTCCGCTACAGAGCACGGGTTCCAGGTGTGTGGGTTCCAGTAGTTGTGGCACATGGGCTCAGCAGTTGTGGCTCACGGGCTCTAGAGCACAGGCTCAGTACCTGTGGTGCCCGGACTTAGTTGCTCTACGGCATGTGGGATCATCCCGGAGCAGGGATAGAACCCGTGTCCCCTGCATTGGCAGGTGGATTTCCCAACCACTGTGCCACCAGGGAAGCCCCTTTAATCCATTTTGAGTTTATTTTTGTGTATGGTGTTAGGGAGTGTTCTAATTTCATTCTTTTACATGTAGCTGTCCAGTTTTCCCAGCACCACTTATTGAAGAGAATGTCTTTTCTCCATTGTATACCCTTGCCTCCTTTGTCATAGATTAGTTGACCACAGGTGCATGGGTTTATCTCTGGGCTTTCTATCCTGTCCCATTGA
>NC_041217.1:8608537-8610239 GCF_002837175.3 Physeter macrocephalus | reverse complement strand
TTTCTTTCATCAGTGTCTTATAGATTTCTGCATATAGGTCTTTTGTCTCCTTAGGTAGGTTTATCCCTAGGTATTTCATTCTTTTTGTTGCAATGGTAAATGGGAGTGTTTCCTTAATTTCTCTTTCAGATTTTTCATCATTAGTGTATAGGAATGCAAGAGATTTCTGTGCATTAATTTTGTATCCTGCTACTTTACCAAATTCATTGATTAGCTCCAGTAGTTTTCTGGTAGCATCTTTAGGATTTTCTATGTATAGTATCATGCCATCTGCAAACAGTTACAGTTTTACTTCTTCTCTTCCGATTTGGATTCATTTTTCTTCTCTGCTTGCTGTGGCTAAAACTTCCAAAAATTATGTTGAATAATAGTGGTGAGAGTGGGCAACGTTGTCTTGTTCCTGATCTTAGAGGAAATGGTTTCAGTTTTTCACCATTGAGAATGAGGTTGGCTGTGGGTTTGTCATATATTGCCTTTATTATGTTGAGGTAGGTTCCCTCTATGCCTACTTTCTGGAGAGTTTTTATCATAAATGGCTGTTGAAATGTGTCAAAGGCTTTTTCTGCTTCTGTTGAGATTATCATATGGTTTTTATCCTTCAATTTGGTAATATGGTGTATCACATTGATTGATTTGCGTATACGGAAGAATCCTTGAATTCCTGGGTTAAACCCCACTTGATCATGGTTTATGATCCTTTAAATGTGCTGTTTTTTCTGTTTGCTAGCATTTTGTTGAGGATTTTTGCATCTATGCACATCAGTGATATTGACCTGTAGTTTTCTTTTTTTGTGATGTCTTTTTCTGGTTTTGGTATCAGGGTGATGATGGTGGTCTCGTAGAATGAGTTTGGGAGTGTTCCTCCATCTGCTATAGTTTAGAAGAGTTTGAGAAGGACAGGTGTTAGCTCTTCTCTAAATGTGTGATAGAATTCTCCTGGGAAGCCATCTGGTCTTGGGCTTTTGTTTTGTTGGAAGATTTTTTAACCACAGTTTCAATTTCAGTGCTTGTGATTGGTCTGTTTATATTTTCTATTTCTTCCTGGTTCAGACTCACAAGGTTGTGCTTTGCTAAGAATTTGTCCATTTCTTCCAAGTTGTCCATTTTATTGGCATATAGTTCCTTGTAGTAATCTCTCATGATCCTTTGTATTTCTGTAGTGTCAGTTGTTACTTCTCCCTTTTCATTTCTAATTCTGTTGATTTGAGTCTTTTCCTTGTTTTTCTTGATGAGTTTGGCTAATGGTTTATCAATTTTGTTTATCTTCTCAAAGAACCAGCTTTCAGTTTTATTGATCTTTGCTATTGTTTCCTTCATTTCTTTTTCATTTATTTTTGATCTGGTCTTTATGATTTCTTTCCTTCTGATAACGTTGGGGTTTTTTTTGTTGTTCTTCTTTCGCTAATTGCTTTAGGTGTAAGTTTACATTGTTTATTTGAGGTGTTTCTTGTTTCTTGATGTAGGATTGTATTGCACTAAACTTCCCTCTTAGAACTGCTTTTGCTGCATCCCATAGGTTTTGGGTCATCGTGTTTTCATTGTCATTTATTTCTAGATATTTTTTGATTTCCTCTCTGATTTCTTCAGTGATTTCTTGGTTATTTAGTAGCATATTGTTTAGCCTCCATGTATTTGTATTTTTTACAGATTTTTTTCCTCTAATTGATATCTAGTCTCATAGCGTTGTGGTCGGAAAAGATAC
>NC_041217.1:8601651-8608424 GCF_002837175.3 Physeter macrocephalus | reverse complement strand
TTGGATGATCTGTCCATTGGTGTAAGTGAGGTGTTAAAGTCCCCCACTGTTATTGTGTTACTGTCGATTTCCTCTTTTATAGCTGTTAGCATTTGCCTTAAGTATTGCGGTTCTCCTATGTTGGGTGTATATATATATTTATAATTGTTATATCTTCTTCTAGGATTGATCCCTTGATCATTATGTAGTGTGCTTCCTTGTATCTTGTAACATTCTTCATTTTAAAGTCTATGTTATCTGCTCCAGCTTTCTTTTTTTTTTTTGTGGTATGCCGTCCTCTCACTGTTGTGGCCTCTCCCGTTGCGGAGCACAGGCTCTGGACGTGCAGGCTCAGTGGCCATGGCTCAGGGGCCTAGCCGCTCTGCGACCTGTGGGATCTTCCCAGACCGGGGCACGAACCGTGTCCCTTTCATCGGCAGGCGGACTCTCAACCAGTGTGCCACCAGGGAAGCCCTCCAGCTTTCTTTTGATTTTCATTTGCATGGAATATCTTTTTCCATCCCCTCACTTTCAGTCTGTATGTGTCTCTAGGTCTGAAGTGGGTCTCTTGTAGACAGCATATATATGGGTCTCGTTTTTGTATCCATTCAGCAAACCTGTGTCTTTTGGTTGAACCATTTAATCCATTCACATTTAAGGTAATTATCAACATGTATGTTGCTATTACCGTTTTCTTAATAGTTGCATTTGTTTTTGTAGGTCCTTTTCTTCTCTTGTGTTTCCAACTTAGAGAAGTCTTTAGCATTTGCTGTAGAGCTGGTTTGGTGGTGTTGAATTGTCTTAGGTTTTCCTTGTCTGCAAAGGCTTTAATTTCTCCATCGAATCTGAATGAGATCCTTGCTGGGTAGAGTAATCTTGGTTGTAGGTTCTTCCCTGTCATCGTAAACATATTGTGCCACTCCCTTCTGGCTTGTAGAGTTTCTGCTGAGAAATCAGCCGTTAACCTTATGGGAGTTCCTTTGTATGTTATTTGTTGGTTTTCCCTTGTTGCTTTTAATAATTTTTCTTTGCCTTTATTTTTTGTCTGTTTGATTACTATGTGTCTTGGCATGTTTCTCCTTGGATTTATCCTGTATGGGACTCTCTGTGCTTCCTGGACTTGGGTGAATATTTCCTTTCCCATGTTAGGGAAGTTTCGACTATTATCTCTTCAAATATTTTCTTAGGTCCTTTCTCTCTCTCTTCTCCTTCTGAGACCCTATAATGCGAATGTTGGTGCATTTAATGTTGTCCCAGAAGTATCTTAGGCTGTCTTCATTTCTTTTCATTCTTTTTTCTTTATTCTGTTCTGTGGCAGTGAATTCCACCATTCTGTCTTCCAGATCACTTATCCATTCTTCTGCCTCAGTTATTCTACTATTGATTCCTTCTAGTGTATTTTTCATTTCAGTTATTGTATTGTTCATCTTTGTTTGTTTGTTCTTTTATTCTTCTATGTGTTTGTTCTTTAATTCTTCTAGGTGTTTGTTAAACATTTCTTGCATCTTCTCGATCTTTGCCTCCCTTCTTTTTCTGAGGTCCTGGATCATCTTCACTTTCATTATGCTGAATTCTTTTTCTGAAAGGTTGCCTATCTCCACTTCATTTAGTTGTTTTTCTGGGGTTTTATCTTGTTCCTTCATCTGGTAAATAGCTCTCTGCCTTTTCATTTTGTCTGTCTTTCTGTGAATGTGGTTTTCGTTTCACAGGCTGCAGGATTGTAGTTCTTCTTGCTTCTGCTCTCTGCCCTCTCTGGAGATTTCTTAATAAACTAAGAATAGAGCTACCATATGATCCTGCAATCTCACACTTGGGAATATATCTGGAGAAAATCATAATTCGAAAAGATACATGCACCTCAATGTTCACTACAGCACTATTTACGATAGCCAAGACATGGAAGCAACCAAAATTTCCATCGACAGATGAATATATAAAGAAGATATGGTATGTATATACAATGGAATATTACTTAGCCATAAAACAAATGAAATGATGCCATTTGAAGCAACATGGATGGACCTAGAAATTATCATACTAAGTGAGGTAAGCCAGACAGAGAAAGATAAATATCATATGATATTGCTTATATGTGGAATCTTAAAAAAATGATACAAATGAACTTATATACAACATAGAAATAGAACCACCCACAGACATAGAAAACAAACTTATGGTTACCGAACAGGAAAGGCGGGGAGGGATAAATTAGGAGTTTGGGATTAATATATACACTCTACTATATATAAAATAGATAAGCAACAAGGACCTACTGTATAGCACAGGGAACTGTTCTCAATATTTTGTAATAACCTATAAGGGAAAAGAATCTGAAAAAGAATATATATATTATATATATGTATAACTATATATATATATATACATACACATATATATATAAATCTGAATACTTTGCTGTATACCTGAAACTAACACAACATTGTAAATCAATTATACTTTAATAAAAAATAAAATAAAAATACTGTATTATATACTTGAAATCTGCCAAGTGAGATCTTAAGTGTTCTCACCACAAAATAACAATAGTAATAATAATATAACTGCATGAGGTGATGGATATTTTCATTAATTTGATTGTAGCAACCATTTCAAAATGTGTATGTACATTAACTCATCACGTTGTACACCCTTAAAAATTTATACAACCTAAATATGTACAATTTTTATTTACCAATCATACCTCAATAAAGCTGGGGGAAACAAAGAAAATAAATTAATGTAATCCATCACATCAACATGCTAAAGAAGAAAAATCACAGGATCATATCAATAGGTGCAGAAAGAGCATTTGACAAATCCTACATCCATTTATGATAAAAACTCTCAAATTATGAACAGGGGTAACTTCCTCAACTTGTTAAAGAACATCTACAAAAAAATTGCACCTAATAGCATACTTAATGGTGAGAACCTAGAAGCTTTCCTACTAAGATCAAGAACAAAGCAAGAATTTTCCCCTCTCACTGTTTCTTTTCAACATCATACTGGAAGTCCTGACTAATGCAATAAGTCAAGGAAAGGAAAACAGTCTGGGAAGGAAGAAATAAAACTGTCTTTGTTCACAGATGACATGATTATCTATGTAGAAAACCAAAAAAATTGACCAAAAAAAAATCCTGGAACTAATAAGCAATTATAGCAAGGTTGCAAGATGCAAGATTAATATACAAAAGTCAGTTACTTTCCTATACACCAGCAATGAACAAATGGAATTTGAAATTAAAATGCAGTACCATTTACATTAGCATCCACCAAAATGAAGCACGGAAGTAGAAATCTAACAAAATATCTACAAATCTATATAAAGAAAACTACAAAACTCTGAAGGAAATTAAAGAAGAACTAAGTAAATGAAGAGATAGTCCATGTTTATAGATAAGAAGACATAATAATGTCAAGATGTCAATTTTTCTCAACTTGATCTATGAATTCACTGCCATCCTAGTCAAAATCCCAGCAAGTTATTTTGTGGATGTTGACAAACTGATTTTAAAGTTTATGTGGAGAGACAAAAGACCCAGAATAACCAACACAATATTAAAGGAGAAGAACAAAATCAGAAGACTGACACTACCCCACTTTAAGACTTACTATAAAGCTACAGAAATCAAGACACTGTGGTATTGGCAAAATAATAGACAAATAGATCATTGGAACAAAATAGAGAGTCCAGAAATAGACCCACACAAACATAGTCAACTGACTTTTAACAAAGGAGCAAAGGCCATACAGTGGAGGAAAGACAGTCTTTTCAACAAATGGTACTGGAACAACTGGATAGCCATATGTACAAAATGAATATAGACACCTCACACAATTCATGACTATTAACTCAAAATGGATGATAAATCTAAATGTAAAATGCAAAACTCTAAAACTCCTAGAAGATAACACAGGAGAAAACTTAGATGACCTTGAGTTTGGCAATGATTGTTTTAGATATAATACTAAAGGTATAATCCATGAAAGAAAAAATTAATAACCTGGATTTTATTAAAATTAAAAATGTATGCTCTGCAAAAGACATTATCAAGAGAATGAAAAGACAAGGCACAGGCTGGGAGAAAATATTTGCAAAACACATATGTGATAAAGTAGCGGTCCTCAACCTTTTTGGCACCAGGGACTGGTTTCGTGGAAGGTAATTTTTCCATGGACGGGGGTGGGTGGGGGAGGGATGGTGGTTCAGGCGGAAATGTGAGCAATGGGGAGCGATGGGGGGCGGCAGATGAAGCTTCGCTCTCTCGCCCGCCGCTCACCTCCTGCTGTGCGGCCTGGTTACTAACAGGCCGCGGACCAGAAACGGTCTGCGGCCCAGGGGTTGGGGACCCCTGTCTTTTAGAAAAAGAACAAACTGATAAATTCAATTTGGTCAAAGTTACAAACCTCTGCTCTTTGAAGAACATCATTAAGACAATGAAAAGTCACAAACCAGGAAAAACTATTTGCAAATCATGTCTGATAAAAGATTTATACCCAGAATACATAAAGACCTCTTAAAACGCAATAATAAGAAAACAACCTAATTTTTTTAATGGGCAAAAGATTTGAACAGACACTTCAACAAAGAAGATATGTGAATGGCTATTAGCACATAAAAAGATGTTCAACATCATTAGTCATTAAGGAAACGCAAAATAGAACCCCAGTGAGGTACCACTACACACCTATTAGAAGGGCTAAATTTTTTTTACAAGACTAACCGTAACAAGTGTTGGCAAGGATATGGAGGAACTGGAACTCTCATACAATGCTAGTGGGAATGGAAAATGATGCAGCCACTTTGGGAAGCAGTCTGACAGTTTCTTAAAACATTAAGCCTATCCATTCCACATGATCTTGTCTAGTCACTTCTAGGTATTTACCCAAGAAAGATGAAAGCATATGCCCTTATAAAAGCATATACAGGAATATTCACAACCGCTTTAGGTTCAATAGCCAAAAACTGGAAACAACCCAAATGTCTATCAACAGGTAAATGGATAAACAAGAAGTGAAATGAATTATTGAAACGCAGCAACATGGATGACTATCATAATAATTACGGTGAGTGAAGGAAGCCAGATGAACAGTGGTTGCATACTGTATGATTCCATGTATGTGAAATTCTAGAAAATGCAAACTAACCTGAGGTGACAGAAAGCAGATCCGTGCTTACTTGGGAAGGGGAGAAAAAAGGAACAAAAGGGAAGGATTACAAAGGGACACAGGAAATGTTTGGGGTGTTGAGTTTGTTCATTATCTTAATTGTGATGATTTGACAGGTACATAAATATGTCAAAATGTCTCTAGCTATGTGCCATTTATTGTACATCAATTTTATCCCAATCAAGTTGTAAAAAAAAAATTAATAAAGATTAAAGCCCCCTAAACAGTCATGTTGGTCACGCTGCCCTTCTGGGCCCCCCACTTATATTGGTCGCAGTAGCTACCAACTGGTTAAAAGCCTCCAATCTGTCAAGCGGCGTGTGAGATGCTGCCATTTAAGCCTCGCACTGGCCTTCTCTGCTCCCCTACAAGGTTTCCCGGACACTCCTTTGTGCCACCACTAGATTTTATTCACAGCTCTGCCATACAGTTCATCACTCTGAACTGCAATTAGTTTCCTATATGCCAAAGTTCACTGAGAACGATATAATGCCCTGTTCATCTTTATCAATACGGAACTAGCCTGGTGCCTGGTTGAGGAATGAATCTCTCAATCAGAGAACAAACCGGTAGAATCTTTGTGGAGTTTTTCCTTCCTAAAGTGCTTACATTCTGGTTGGAGAATTTATGATTCCTGGAAGATGCCTTTTTTTGTCTTTGCCTCACATAATACAAACTGTGCCAAAAATAAATTCGAAAGCTGAAGGCTAAACTAAATCAGAATTTAAGGGGTTATATTTAAAGCTCAGCCTCCAGCGATCTTTCACAGTCCCTCCACTCAAAATAAAAAAATTTAACTTTTGACTCTGTTGATACCACAGTGTTCAAAACACAACATGGTTTGAAAAGACATATTTGACACTAGGTTACTAAACAGCCTTTCTTCCTCCTTGTGTAAATGGGCCTTAAGTGGGTACCATTTTACCTTGGCAAAAACAGAGAGCAGGCAATTTTTTCAGTCAGAAAATTGCTGAGAGATATGGTTGAACTGTGTGAGCTGAAAAGCACAGAACTGACAGGCCTCACAGCAGTTGGTAAGCAATGAACACAAGAACCAAAGTAGAATGTCCAAAGAGAGCCGGGAAGGGCTCTTAGCTTATAGATGGGGAGGAGTGATTTGCCTTGTAATCTAAAAGTGCATTTGCCACGTTAGTGCCATATCAATTCAATTCAGTTCAATAAACACTTCTCCGAGAGGCAGACTCACCCTTCATAAAGGGGCAAAGAAAATTTTCATAGCACCAGCCATAAAGGTAAGCAGTTTGGACACAGTGAGACCATCTTCCAAAAAGATTGTTTTATACTTATTTTGTATGATACATACTCTATCATTTTCAAGGTATCCTTTTTTTTTTTTTAACATCTTTATTGGAGTATAACTGTTTTACAACAGTGTGTTAGTTTCTCCTTTACAACAAAGTGAATCAGTTATACATATACATATGTTCCCATATCTCTTCCCTCTTGCATCTCCCTCGCTCCAACCGTCCCTATCCCACCTCTCTCATGGTCACAAAGCACAGAGGTGATCTCCCTGTGCTATGCGGCAGGTTCCCACTAGCTATCTAATTTACATTTGGTAGTGCATATATGTCCCTGCCACTCTCTCACTTCGTCACAGCTTA
>NC_041217.1:8589563-8601276 GCF_002837175.3 Physeter macrocephalus | reverse complement strand
TTCTATTTGTAGTTTTTTAAGGAACCTCCATACTGTTCTCCAAGGTGGCTGTATCAATTTACATTCCCACCAACAGTGCAAGAGGGTTCCCTTTTCTCCACACCCTCTCCAGCATTTATTGTTTCTAGAGTTTTTGATGATGGCCAATCTGACCAGTGTGAGATGATATCTCATTGTCGTTTTATTTCAAGTGATCTTTGCCCCAGAGTCATGCAGAAAACAAGGCTGGTATGAGCATCTCCATGTTACAAGGACTTGGAGAGGCTGAGGGTCAAGCCCAAGGTTATGTTGTAAATGAGTGATTAAGCCTGAACTTGAGACAGATCTGATTCTTGCATCTGTGCCCTTTCCACTGTCTTCTTTATTCTTGCTGAACTCCAAGAAATGTAAGGATGTCATCTTCTCTCAATCTGAAAGTTTAAAAGCCCCCCATCTAATGTCCTTCAGCCTTCTGTCCTATCTCCCTTTCTTCTTCTCCACCCAGATTCTTAAAGGAGTTCCTGGTGATATTCACATTTCTTCAGCCTAGCCTCTATCCTCACCACTCATGACATGCTCGTTTGAAAATCAGCAGTAGTTACTAAATCCAATTACCTTTCTCAGAGCTCATTTTACCACTATCCTTCAGCGTTCGGCCCTGTTAACCAAAAACTCAAAACTTGCTGGATCATCAGCAGATAAAGCCTTAGGAAAGTTCAGTGATTCAGGGCCTTTTTAGACTTCGAATGACAATAGTGAACTGTTTTTAAAGAACATTTATTATAGTTTTCTGTTTTCTAAGTGAGTGCTAGATGATTTCGTATATTTGATCTCATTTTGTTTGCACAGTAATCCTGTGAAACAGACATTGCCATCTCTATCTTACACCTGAGAAAATGTAGATTCAGAGAAATGAATAAGCTGTAT
Organism: Physeter macrocephalus; assembly: GCF_002837175.3. Lineage (NCBI taxonomy): Eukaryota > Metazoa > Chordata > Mammalia > Artiodactyla > Physeteridae > Physeter > Physeter macrocephalus. The sequence goes on along the minus strand of NC_041217.1, from coordinate 8,600,370 downwards.
CCAATGTAACGGAGTCGTTAAGAGGCCCCAGTTTCCTGATCATAATGTTTTCTCCTCCACATCACAGCTACATCTCCATTGCATAACCTGGCACTGTTGGGGAATGAGATGTTTTGTATTAATTAATTTTCCAGATAACTGAAGTTTACCAGCAAAACAGAAATTTTAAAGGGTTTAAAAATCATTTTGTACAGAAACCTTTCCAAAAATGTGTTCTTATACAAAGATCATAAACATAATTTAACTTCTCCTTAATGCACAGTCTTTTTTTAAAAAAATAAATTTATTTATTTTTATTTTTGGCTGCATTTGGTCTTTGTTGGAGCACACAGGCTTTCTCTAGTTGTGGCGAGTGGGGACTGCTCTTTGTTGTGGTGCGTGGGCTTCTCATTGCGGTGGCTTCTCTTGTTGCGGAGCACGGGCTCTAGGCGCACAGGCTTCAGTAGTTGTGGCTCGTGGGCTCTAGAGCGCAGGCTCAGTAGTTGTGGCGCACAGGCTTAGTTGCTCCTCGGCATGTGGGATCTTCCCGGACCAGGGCTCGAACCCGTGTCCCCTGCATTGGCAGGTGGATTCTTAACCACTGCGCCACCAGGGAAGCCCTAATGCACAGTCTTACTGTGAATATCTATTGGTATATTCTGTGCAAAAATAAAGTTCTTTGTCCATTTTAAAAAATTTCTGCTTCCTTGTTCAGCATTAGACTCTTGTTAAGTCCTGCTGATATTTTGGCTTTTTATAATTATTTCATACTATATCTGATGTACCTTGGTCTTTCAAAAACTATTAACTAGGAAATAAAATAGAAAAAGTACTAAGAACAACTTGGAAAACATAAGTCAAATCCTTTCTGTGTCAGAATGTCAGGAGTATTTTGTCTTTGGTTAGGGGCTCCTTTGAGACACGTTTTTCTAGGTTTGGGAAGATTTTTAAATGTCTTCATTTTGGGGGATATTTTGCCCTTTTTGGTATTCCTTGGGGGCATTAATGGGTATTCCACTAAGAAAGAATCAAATACATTTGGAAAATGCTGCGTGCTATTCCTTAGTCTTGAATATTCACCAGACATTTTAGCTTTTTTAAAAAAATTGTTTAAAATACCCCAGTATTTCCCAAGCACAGTTGACTGCCAGACCCTTTCCTATCTCACAAGAATTATGTGGGAAATGCTCTTCTACAAGTAGGAGATTGTTGCAAGACCAGTCTCTGGATATGAAGAATATAAGAAGTTCAAACAATAAAGAATAGTTTTAATGTTATGTTCTTTCTGAGGAAAAAAACAAACTTCACTACCAATACCATTAAAACGTCTATGAGACCATAAAAATGTCTTCCATACTCCAATAATAATTTTCATTATCATAATCAATGAGTTTTATAAGATTTTATCACACTTTGTTCATTCTACTCATCTTTATATATAATTGTTTATAACTGTAGCTACCTATCTATAGCTACATGGATGACAGATACAGATACAGTTATAGATACTAGGGTTTCTGTCTTACTCTACCTCGAGAATAGTCTTACACATATCTTACAGTCAATAAATGCTAGTATAAATTTATAATAAATCACCACCGAACAACAGATATTTAGACAAACCATTTTTTAAAAAACAGTGAAAACAGGATGAAAACATTTTCTAGCCATCAAATTTTACCAGCTCACAGCATATCCACTGTCTCTTTAAATATTCACCATTATCATAACAATGCTGTGGTACTATTACTGCAGGTCTCAGTGACCTGAAGAATAATAATAATAATAATAATGGTAATAAGACTAAGTGAATCAGAGTATTGACTTTCTCACAAAACAACTGTTTAGATCTGAATCTGATCTGAATAATTTTTTAAAAATATTAAAATTAAAATAACACAGTAGACGGGGCAGGAGGGGGAAGGGGAGATAAGATAAGGAAGAAATATATCCTTCATCCAAGAAAGTTCTAGTGCCAAATGATCCCTAAGCAGGTAGACCAATGCCAGATAAAGAAAACATGGTCAAGGAAGTTAGGAATTTCCTAAAGTCAAACAACTAATAAAGAACAAAGTCAGGGCTAGAAGCCAGATCTATTGATATGTTTTACACTATCTAGTTTCCGAGATGGTTTATTAGCATAAAATTATAGTTCTTTATGTTTTCTAGGTTTTAAAAAAAAGCCCGAAAAAAAAACAACACAAAGAGTACAGCAAAAGCCCTCTTGTCTGATGCTATTATATCCAATAATTAGTCATTTTAAAAATATATCAATATTCAGTAAATATATTAATTTCATTTTGGCATCTTCAAAGGGACGTGAGAACGTATTACTTATTTAGCAAACATTTATACAGTGTTTCCTATGTGTCAGCACTCTTCTAAGTGCTTTTCAGACATTAACTCATTCAGCTACTGTATAATACAGAGTTCTGGTGGCCTTTGTCTCTGGCTCCTGGGAGGAAGCCTCTAAATCCTTGATATTTCCCATGTGAGAGGAGTACCTTTATTATTTATGGTGGACCTTGATGGTTTATGCTAATGAGGTGACTCATGGTGGACCCCCTAGATAATTTATATCAAGGAAATGACTCTGGATGGGGGCTGGGCATGTCCCAAGGACCAGCCATATGAATAGAGGGTTGGAGCTTTGGGCCAGGTGGTATCAGTCCAACGTCCAGGAAACAGAGAGGGGCTGGAGATTGAGTTCAACTATGTGGCCAGTTATTCAAGCAATCATGCCTATGAAATGAAACCCCAATTAAAACTCTGAACATCAAAACAGCTCAGGTTAGCTTCCCTGCTTGGCAATACTGTTGAGCATTTTCACATGTCAAAGTGCCCGGCAGAGGTAACGGTGTTCAGGACTCCGCGGGGAGAGGACAACAGGGAGCCTTGCATTGGGGCTCCTCCCAGATCTCACTTGTGCATCTCTCCCTTCGGCTCTAGCCTTTCACTGTAATAAAACTGTAGTCATAAGAATAGCACTCTTCTGAGTTCTGTGAGCCATTCCAGTGAATTATCAAACTTGAGAGGGTAGTGAAAAACCCTCAATTCATAGCCACCTGCTCAGAAGTGAGGAAGACCTGGGGACTCCAAACTTGTGGCCGGTGTCTGAAGGGAGAGGAGTCTTACAAAAGATTGTGCCATTAACCTGTGAAGTCTACCCTAACTCTGGGTAGCTAGTGTCATTGCAGCCACATAAACCTAATGAGATTGGGGCTATTTATTATCACTACTTTACAGATGAGGAAATTGTGGCACTGAGGCACCCAGCTGCCTGGTGGGTGAAGCAGGTTTCAGCTCAGGCAGGCTTGGCTCCAGAACCCCCAGTTTTATCCTCACTATGATACTGCACCAGCCTAAACAAAACAAAACAAACAAAAACCAAGTACTTTCAACGTTTTTTTTTTTTGAAGGAAACTTTCAATGTTTTGGTTTTTTTTTCAATTCTCTTTGCTTCTCTCAACCACATCGGCTTGGAGAGCAATCTTTTTTAGCAATTAAATGTTATCACATCTCTGTACACTATTCAACTTAAATTTTCATAGAAACAATATTCTTTTCTTTTTGCATTTATATTTTATCCATTTATGTAATATTTAAATAAATTACATAATTTCAGGTTCAACAGGCACAAACAGATTTGGGGAAAAACAATGCTCTCTGTAAGCAGACAGTTCAAATAAGGAAAGCAGATGTATCACAGTTTGCTAGACTGGGTCTAAACGTGAGTGTGTGGCATGTCCAGGCACTGGATTTATGTACTGTAAGAATTATGGAGAGAATGAGAAACACTAGTGAAACAGGAGGAACTGGGTTAACAGAGGTCCTAATATGTAAGGGAAAAAAGTCTGAAATGACCACCACCTTCAGTTGATCCCTTCCATTAGCTTCTGTCTGTGAGCCCTGTTCCCACACAGAATGGTATTTGTTCTTTTGGTCCTTCTTTGTTAGTCCACTCTATTGCCCCCTTCCAGATTCACATTCACCGAACGTTGACTGAGAGCCTATTATTTATTTACTTACGCACTATTCCATCATTAAGCACCACCATCATGCCAGGTGCTTTCACGCAGATCATCTTCATCAGACCCCTTTGACAGACAAGAGGCTGCAGAGAGGCTAAGGAGCGTACTGAATCTGTGTCCTCTCATTTCCCACCTACCACCTACCACTGTGGATTTCAGTCATTTCAGTGATGTTGTCACTAGCCCTCTGGAATCTGCAGACCTCTTTCGCCTAACTGGCCTTACTGAGCCCTGGAAAATACCCTGGGTTCAAGGGCAGGGATGTATAAGCCTCTCTACGCAATAGGCAATGACAAGTCTATGGCCAGTTTTTAGTTATTGAGCATTGCTGGAGAAAGGGTCAGCCTGCCCAAGCTATCTGAATCATTCCCAGATTTCTCCAACTGAAAAAAATTATTTCTTCTGGGGAATTAGCATAAGGTTTTCTAATTCTCTTTCAGCACTTATAAGTATTTTTGCACATATCTGCATTTTTAGACAACAGTCTCCTTAAAGCTACTGTCTTATCCATTCATTCAACAACTATTCAACTAATATTCATTCAACTCCTACAGTTCCTTGTCTATTAGTATGTGTGTGACCTTGATTAAATTACCTGCAGGAACAGATGGGAGAGCCCCTGCTTTCCGCTTTTCTACTTTATCAATATGTTCTAAGAATCACCACGGTAATGTTTTTCTGAGAATTATACAAATATCCTACCCACAAAATGGGAAGCAAATTCTTCAAAGAAGGAGTTGGGTTCCCATGAGAATTTAAGAGGCATATTTGCATTATTTTATCAATAAAGGGATGAAAACAGGTATGAATTTCTGTGTCATGATTTGAAATTAAAGAGAACTTAGTTGCATTTCTACTTTCAGGAATAAACATAACCAGTGTCACTGGAGTGTTAGTGATTTAGTTACGCTTGCTATCTGCCCCCCGCCCCCATATAGCCCATTTTAAAATTCCCCCTCTTCTTGATCCTCAGGTAGTAGAATCAAACCGTTCTAAAATATAACTAGCACTTAAATACTCTGATAGAACAAAAAAGCTACAGTAAGACCTTAACTAAGATTTCTTTCTAAATTTCAAAAGAGCACTCCTTAATCTCCAGTATCATAGAGGCTAGCAACGCCCTCCAGAAAACATCTTCTCTCCTCACACACTTCTTTCTGTAGATCCAGAAGCATGACACCCACCCCATGGAAAGATCTCCATACATATGTACCCACAGTTCTTGGCAGGACTCTCATGATTACAGAATGGAGTGACTCCCTTTCATGTGGCCCAACACAGCTGCAGAAAGTAGCTGCTGGTGAGAGACCACAGAATGAGGTCTAACCCTCACCTGTACCACATCCTGTCTTCAGTTTCCCTTATGTACTTCATATCTTTATTAACTGCTAGTGGAACATTTAAAAGGCATCTTAAGTTCACAACCTACATTAATTTTAAGTTCCAAATTTGGCACCAATTGTCTTAGAATTTAACCCTATTTAAATAAGAAATGGCATTTTTGGAGGCCCCCCCAAAAAGGAAGGGAAACAGGGAAGTCTTTTTAAAGGGTTATGAAACTCCTGGTACACTTCATAGACTAGCCTTTTATAGATTGTATGGATTAGGAAGAGATGGAGTAATTATTCTCCATGAAACAAAGGCTTAATCCTCCAGGGGAGAAATTCTTGACTAAAAGCAACTGATCCCTTGCCAAGTTCAATCTACTGAAAATATATCCATTAACTATTCTGCTGAACCCCAACTTTACCTGGCCTTACCATCCATTAAAGCTGACTCACAATGAAACCTAAGGTTCCCCATTTAGAGGGCACTGGCTCTGTTAAAAATGGAAGTGAAAACTCATAGGCGCTATTTCTCTTCATGGCTGAAGTGATGTTACTGACAATAGGTTTATTCCAAGACCTAACTGCATCTCGATCTGAATTAGTGATTGTGCAGACCTTTGACATACCGCTCAAGAGGCATGCTTGGGTGATGGATATTAACTAAACTTAGTGTGGCAGTCATTTCACAATATATACAAATATCAAATCATCATGCTGTACACCTTAAAATTATATAATATTATATGCCAACTATATCTCAATATATCACAACTATTTCTCAAAACTGGAAAAAAAATCAGCATGGCTGGTGGTGGTAGAAGTGGTGATGATGGCTGTACTGGAATTTATAATCTCAGTACTCCAGGAGAACACTTATTTTAAAAAAATTAGTTTTCATTACTGCGGTAGCCAGCCTCCATGAAGGCCCCTAGATATCTCTGCCCCCTGGTATTCACATCCTTGTGTAGTCTTGTATAGTCTCCCACATTGCATAGAACAGACATTTGTAACCAATAGGGTGTTGCAGAAATGACAGGGCATGACTTCCAAGCTAGGTCATGAAAGACACCAATCTTTCCTGGATCGCTCAGTCTGGAGGAAGCCAGGTGTCATGTCATGAGGACACTCAAGTAACCTGAGAGAGAAGTTCACATGATGAAGAACTGAGGCCCCCTGCCAAAAGCCATGTGAATGTGCTATCTTGGAGTTAGATCCTCAGACCAGCGAAGCTTTCAGATGACTGCAACCTCATACGAGACCCCAAGCCAGAATCACCCAGCTAAGCCCCTCTCAAAATCCCGAGCCACAGAAACCATGAGGTAACTGCTTGTTTTAAGCCACTTGGCTTGGAGAGAATTTGTTATGCAGCCTAGAACACTAATAGTTACCAACAGAAGGATGACTGACCAGGGTATTTGGCCAATGAGTAAATACTCCAGTCAGAAAACTACTGATGGTAGAGACCCCTATACTCCTCTTCCCTGATTAGTGGTATCATCTATTTTTTAGCGTTCTAACAAAATCCCTGAGTTGCTGTCCGAAACCTATAAAGATGAGTAGCAAATTGAATTGTGAGGACAAAGTTAAAGTGCACCCGGCGTTAAGTGTTAAAAGAAAAAAAAAAAAAAAGATACAGGATCAAGTTTGAATTGTTTTTGGTCCAATTGGTGTGAAAACCTTCCAAAACATAATGTATTTGCAAGTAACAGGAATCAAAAATGAATATTCTATTTGTACTTCAAAAGACATTTGATCCTTTATCTTCATTTCGCCAAGTGAAGCCAACGCTGGACTCTGCTTTCATCTTACTCCATACAGCCTAATGAATAAAAAGCAATTACATGTTCCATGGACAAGAATTCTTTATGGCAAAGGGATTATATTTGTTAATTTTACTTACTGGAGATGTACTTGGAAATTTTTAGGTTTCAGAAAATTCTAAGCATAGTCTCTCCAAAAATCCCAAGGCCTGACATTCGACTAAATGCTCATCCATCTTCTCCTAATTTATTATTTTTACCCCCAAGCATCATCAGTGTTTGTGGACCAATCTTCCAGACACCAGGCTTTTCTTTCCCCACAATCTACACGAGGAAGAATGTGGCAGAGTATAAGAGGCAGGTGAAGTTTCAGGACCTGGCAACACCTGATGAGGTTTCCCTGAGTTGGCATTCCCCAGGGTTCTGTTCTGAAATTTCGATTGTCTTTTTTACTTACCTTCTTGTCAGTGTCTCAGATCCATCTTGGCCTCTCTGCACATTCCACCCTAGTGATTCTTAAACTTTTCAGGGTAAAAGGCCCCTCTGAGAATTTCATGAAACCTCAGAATCATTGTCCCCAGAAAAATGCACATAAAAGTAAAATCTTTCCCACAAATGGTGAAGGGTCAGGATTCCCTGAAGCCCATATGTGTGCTCTCCAGCTAAAAAGCTTCAGCAATATATATTTTCCCTAGATGAGCTTAACTAGTGTCATGGCTTCCGTCACCATCCAAGTCTGTATTTCCAGCCCAGGCACCTCTTGTAAGTCCTACAACTGTTATCTCCAAAGACTCAGTGGACATCGTTGCTTAGAGACGCCATCCTCAAGTCAAATTCCAAACTTTCCTCCTCTGCATTCTCTATTCAGTGAATAAGATCAATGTCCATTCAACTGCCCACAAGGGAAATCTTGTTTTTTTCTTTCCTTTTTCCTCCACATATAACCTATTACTAGCCAATTCGGTCTTCTTAAATCCACCCTCTTCTTTCAATCTCAGCTTTCCCAGTTTATAGTAATAGCCTTCCAACTGCTCTTCCTGCCTCCAGACTTACTACCTGCAAACCCATCTGAATCCTAGACTACCATTTTAAAACCAAAAGTAATCACATTTCCCCACACCCCAAATAACCTTTAACCTATTGCCATTTGTTTTAAAGTTAAAAGTCTCAGAGTGAGATTCCCCCACCCATGCTCTCATTGTAACACTTAATATTGCCTTAAACATGTTACATGTTCTTTGTTTCTCTTCCCTACAATGGAAACTATTCTTAAAAATAACATTTTTAAGTGGCATGGACTTATATACACTACCAAACGTAAAATAGATAGCTAGTGGGAAGCAGCTGCATAGCACAGGGAGATCAGTTCGGTGCTTTGTGACCACCTAGAGGGGTGGGATAGGGAGGGTGGGAGGGAGACGCAAGAGGGAAGAGGTATGGGGATATATGTATATGTAGAGCTGATTCACTTTGTTATAAAGCAGAAACTAACACACCATTGTAAAGCAATTATACTCCAATAAAGATGTTAAAATTAAAAAAACAACATTTTTTATTTAAAATTACAAAAAAATCAATGTGCCCATTTCAATGTGTGACACAATACAAACACAATACAATACAAAGCAGAAACTAACACACCATTGTAAAGCAATTATACTCCAATAAAGATGTTAAAATTAAAAAAACAACATTTTTTATTTAAAATTACAAAAAAATCAATGTGCCCATTTCAACGTGTGACACAATACAAGCAAGAATAAAAAGAATAATGTCGCCTTCTCTTTCCCCAGCACGCGCGCATGCAGGAGGGCACATCTAGACCACACGGAGATTGTACGTTTCCATGTATTTGTCTTCTGTATTGTGCACAGTGTCTGTACGTTGGAGGTGCTCAATAATTATTTTCTAACAAGTTGGTTGAGTCGTATGACATTATGGGGTCAAGGTAGATTCTAAATCAGAAGGATGGTCTGCATTCACTCTAAGCCCTTTGCCATTGGAGGTGTGGTCTCTGCATCAGCAGCCCCTGTGTCGCCTGGGAGCATCTACGTTGAGACGCACAGAATGTCAGCCCCAGCTCAGACCTAGAGCTTCACAAGATCTCCAGGGGTCGCAAAGCACGTTAAAGTCTGAGGAGTATTGCACTCAAGTTGCACACTTCGGAGCAGCTGCCCTGACCCACCCTCGGTCACTCTACCTAAAAGATGCTGATAAGAACCATCTCTTAATGACAGAAGGCAAATATCAAAAATTATGCTGATCAGATTATCCTAGTGAGTACTAACTATACTGCTTTTTTTGGTTTGTGTGCTGAGTCAAAACACTGCATTCTCTGGTAAGTGTCTTTCAATTTGGGATTTTCAGTGAAAGCTGGCCTTGAATATCAAGTAGACTATGAAGCTTTAGCAGGGAGCAGAGCCACTAAAATCAGAGACTTCAGCTCTCGCTTTTATCCAGGAGTTGGGTTTCTCTCAGTTAAAACAATTGAAATTTAATTATTAAATCAACACTTTTTTAAACAGGACACACTTCGGAGGAACTGTTATATATATGTATTTTCTAAAACACAGGCAGCAAGGCAAAATGGAAAACATGACGACCAAGACTTCATTTGTTGGTTCAGTCATGGCCCTAACCCAGATAAATCTTCAAACCCTCACCTGTAAATTGGGGATAAGAATCTCGACATCATAAGGTTGCTGTGAGGATTAACCCTACTACTTTTTAAACATGTTTTTCTCCTCTCTATGGTCCACTCTCTAAAGTGAGGGAGTAAGACTTTTTCTCTGGAGAAGCCCCATATCTGACACAATTCTTGACACACACTGAGCAGTCAACAAATGACTGAGGAATGTGTTTATGAATAAATATCAAGCCCTCCAGAAACTTCCTTCGGAACTGACCCACGACCCCCGATTGCTCTTTGGTAGAAACTCATTACCAAATTCTCTTTCTCTCCTGTGGCAACGTCTTTGGAAAGTCTCTGCTTCCTTCAGCTGCATGCCCACCTGCATACCCCAGCGCCTTTCCCCACGTGCGCCCCACTCCCAACACACACACACACACACACACACACACACACACACACACACACACACGCCTGTCTCTTTATTTCGCTCCTCTCTTGCTCTTTGCTTCCTACAGAGTTTAAATTCTTCAACTGCAAGGCACTCAGTACACTCAAGTCAGAAATAAAGCTAACAGAGGAAAATCTCTGCAGAAGCTTCTTTTTGCCTGGTTTGTCCATCACTTAGTCTTTTATTAAAGTTCAGATGTTGGGGATTTTTTTTGCTCTGTTTTACTTTGTTCTCTCTGTCTTTCACCCCTGCACCCCCATCTCATTGGCTTCTTCAACTGATCCTGAAATGAGTTTAATTTCATTTCTTTTTAACATCTTTATTGGAGTATAACTGTTTTACAATGGTGTGTTAGTTTCTGCTTTACAACAAAGTGAATCAGTTATACATATACATATGTTCCCATATCTCTTCCCTCTTGCGTCTCCCTCCCTCCCACCCTCCTTATCCCACCCCTCTAGGTGGTCACAAAGCACCGAGCTGATCTCCCTGTGCTATGCGGCTGCTTCCCACTAGCTATCTATTTTACGTTTGGTAGTGTGTATATATGTCCATTCCACTCTCTCACTTCGTCACAGCTTACCCTTCCCCCTCGCCATATCCTCATGTCCATGCTCTAGTAGGTCTGT
>NC_041217.1:8584943-8585429 GCF_002837175.3 Physeter macrocephalus | reverse complement strand
CACTGTAGGTTGCTGGTCGTTGAGTGAAGCTGGGTCTTGGTGTTGAGATGGAGATCTCTGGGAGATTTTCGCCGTTTGATATTACGTGGAGCTGGGAGATCTCTTGTGGACCAGTGTCCTGAGGTTGGTTCTCCCACCTCAGAGACACAGCCCTGATGCCTGGCTGAGGCACCAAGAGCCTTTAATCTACACGGCTCAGAATAAAAGGGAGAAAAAATAGAAAGGAAAGAAAGAAAGGAAGGAAGGAAGGAAGAAAGGAAGAAATGAAGGAAGAAATGAAGGAAGAAAGCAAGAAAGGGAGGAAGGAAGGGAGGAAGAAAGGAAGAAAGAAAGAAAGAAGATAAAGTAGGATAAAATAAATTTATTAAAATAAAAAATAGTTATTAAGAAGAAAAATTTTATTAAAAAAAAAAACAAAAATGGTTTGGTCAGAACCCTAGGACAAATGGTGAAAGCAAAGCTATACAGACAAAATCTCACACAGCA
>NC_041217.1:8563362-8584533 GCF_002837175.3 Physeter macrocephalus | reverse complement strand
AACCCCAGTCCTCTCCCTGGGATCTGACCTCCGAAGCCCGAGCCTCAGCTCCCAGCCCCCGCCCGCCCCGGCGGGTGAGCAGACAAGCCTGTCGTTCTGGTGAGTGCCGGTCGGCACCGATCCTCTGCGGGAATCTCTCCGCTCTGCCCTACGCACCCTGTGGCTGCGCTCTCCTCCGCGGCTCCGCAGCTTCCCCCTCCGCCACCCACAGTCTCCGCACGCGAAGGGGCTCCTCGTGTGTGGACACCTTTCCTCCTTCACAGCTCCCTCCCACCGGTGCAGGTCCCGTCCCTATTCTTTTGTCTCTGTTTTTCCTGTTTTGCTTTTCCCTATCCAGGTACGTGGGGAGTTTCTTGCCTTTTGGGAGTTCTGAGGTCTTCTGCCAGCGTTCAGTGGGTGTTCTGTAGGAGCTGTTCCACATGTAGATGTATTTCTGATGTATTTGTGGGGAGGAAGGTGATCTCCGTGTCTTACTCTTCCGCCATCTTCTCTCCGCCTCTAATTTCTTATTTAATAGCCTGCATGATATTTGTGCTTAAAAACTCACAAGGGGAAAAAAAGAATGTCATTATAAATGTTAAGAACACAAAATTTAAGCAGAGGAAATCAGAGTTTTGCCTCTTGGGTGGTATTGGTTGCTCCTGAGGCATGTGAGGGAAAAATGGGCTGGTAGAGATTTCCGGCTCATTGCTAGAAACACCTGCAGGCCCTTGGGGAAGACGTCTTTAATGTGCTTTATTGAAAGCTGTTTTCAGTCTAATTTTTTTTAATTCCTATGTTTTAATTTAGCTATTTTCAAGCTGAATCTAATAAACCATCGGTAGTAGAAATAAGAAGCAGTCCTCAATTCGAATGTAATTCACCACAGATTTTTAAAAATTAACTCAGGATCAGAAGGAACTTTATTCTTGTTTTTTATAGTCACAAGAAACAAATTAGCCACTTCTAAGATAGTTTTAGATCAGATTTAAAACATGAAAAATCTTTTATATTTCCAAGCATTTTGTTGAGTTACTTTTCTGGGAAAAATTTCAGGATTTTGGAACATATTTAAAACTCCCATGACACCATTTTCATTTTCTTTTAGTTACTTAGTTGACTTAAAAAAAAATTGATGCCAGTTCTTAACTTGGCAGAAGCTATATATCTTTCCCAGCCAATTCGTCACTTTCAAATATTCTTGGAATTAGAGTAAGATTGCCAGATTGCCAGATTTAGCAAATGAAGGTGCAGCATGCTCAGTTAAATTAGAATTTCCAATAAACAATAAATAATTTTTTTTAGTATAGGTATATCCCACGCACTATTTGGGACATACTTACACTAACATATTATTGGGGTAATTTGAAACGACAGAAATGTATTCTCTCTCAGTTCTGGAGAACAGAGTCTGAATCTAGGTGATAGCAGAGCCACTCTCTTCAGAGGCTCCAGGAGAGGACCCCTCCTCACCTCTTCCAGGTTCTGGCGGCTCAGGCATTCCTTGGCTTGTGGCTGCACCACTCCAATCTCTGCCTCTGTCTTCATATAGCCTCTCCTCTTCCTCAGATCTCCCTCTGCCTCTATAAGGATATTAGTCATTGGATTTAGGACCCACCCGGTTGGGTTAATTTAAGATGATCTCATCTCAAGATTCTTCATTACATCTGCAAAGACCCTTTTTTGGGACTTCCCTGGCGGTCCAGTGGTTAAGAGTCCACACTTCCACTGTAGGGGGCGCAGGTTCAATCCCTGGTCCAGGAACTAAGAGCCCGCATGCCAGCCAGCCAAAAAAGAGAGACCCTTTTTCAAATAAGGTGACATTGACAGGGTCCGGGTATTCGGACATGAACATAACTTTGTTTTGGGGGGTGGTGGTCACCATTCAACCTACTACAAAGGAGAAGAGCTAAAACTTCAAACACCAGCTGAGGTGGTTAAATTCCTCGCTCAAGTGTAACAAGCAGTTCACAGTCAGAAATGAAGCCAAAGGAGGCAAATCTGTAGGAGATTTTTTTTCAGCTGGTTTTCAGATGGTTTTCCCATCATGGGAAAACCAGATTCTTATTTGGAAGAAGCATATGAAAAACACCCAATTCAGTCACTCGCTCAATAGACATTGATTGAGCTCTTTGTATGTGCCAGAGTCTGAGAATCCAGGGTAAACCGAACAGATTCCCCTCCTCAGGGTTACTTTTGTCACCACTGGCAAAGCCCATTAACAATTCCCAGGGAATAAAAGTAGAACCTGGGGAATAAAATAAAGTTGAATCTTTTTCTTTTCCTTTGTGCTTAGTCTAGTTTCACTGGCTCACAGGGTCCCGCGTGCAGAGGCCTGGCACCCAGCCCTTCAGACCAGAGCTGCAATTTGTAAGTAATTCTATAAAATTTATATTCTGTAATCTGTTTGAAATATTAACTCAGTGACTGCAAGATTGTTTCTCTTCCTGAAAGCAAGTATATCTAGTGCAAATGGTGTTATTTAGTGCAGCATTATTAAACTTTGGTTTCAAGTTCTGGGTCATTTATCCTTTTCCTCTCCTTCCCCTTCCATTCAAAATCCCTTGACGGCAGGCTTTGCCATCGATTGACTTTGTGGTAAATGAGAATTGGAGACAGGTGGGGTTGAAAGATTATTCTATGGAATAGCATTTTCTTAAGAATGGGGTAAGAGCAGCCCAATAGAAAGAGGTAGCAAGTTCAAAATTCATGGGAACTGAAGCCAGAGAGCAAAGTAAGGAGGAGTGAATGGGTGGTAACTACAGTAAAAGCAACAAGTGCAGATTGAGTAATTTTGCCAGAAATTTGATAATGAAGTTAAGGTGACCAAATGTTAGCAGCCAGAGAGTGGATTAGAATGAGGAAAGTTTATTTAAAGGTAGAACAGACTTGAGCATGTTTACCTAGAGGAAGAAGCCAGTGAGAATGGAGAGATTGATGATAAAAAAAGAGAATGAATTATTATTAAAAATTATTGGCAGAGATAGATGGGGGAGATGGAGAGCTCGTGTGGAGAGATTAGCAAAAGCAAAGAAGCAGAACACCTCTTGAGAGCCTAAAATGAGGTCAGAAAGAATTATGAACATAGAGACTGTGATGGTTACTTTTATGTGCCCATATGGCCAAGCACCAATGTAGATTTTGCTGTGAAAGTATTCTTTTAGCTGTGATCACATTTAAGTCAACTGACCCTGAGTAAAGCAGATTACCCTCCATAACATGGATGGGCCTCATCTAATCAGTTGCAGGGCTTAAGAGCAAAGACTTAGTTTCCATGAGAAAGAAAGAATTCTGCCTCCAGACTGCTTTTGGACTTGACCTGCAACATCAGTTCTTCCCTGGGTCTCCAGCCTATCAGCCTGCCTGGCAAAATTTGGACTTGCCAGGTCTACAATTTTGTAACCAAATTCCTTAAAATAAGTCTCTTTCTCTCTCTCTGCATATATCCTATTGGCTCTGTTTCTCTGGAGATCTCTGACTAACACAGACATTCAGGATGGAGGAGAAGGGTTTTGAAGATACTTAGGTTAGTGTTGTCAGTCTTTTTTTTTTTTTTCTTTTTTTGGTACATGGGAGACTAAGATATGTAATAGAAGTAAGGAATAGGCTTGAAGGTGGAAGAGTTTCCAAAGGATTTTTAGGTAGGTACATGTGACTATGAATTCTTCCAGAACAAGGAGGCTGTCTTTCTCCTTTTGTCTTAAACTCACAGCACAATAGCTGGCATTAGGAAAGTGCTCAGCAAAATGACTGTTGTTTGTCAAATAAGCCAAACAAAAGGACTGAGGCAAGTCAAGTTAAGCTGTGACAAAGTGAGAGAGTGGCAGGGACATATATACACTACCAAATGTAAAATAGGGAGCTAGTGGGAAGCAGCCGCATAGCACAGGGAGATCAGCTCGGTGCTTTGTGACCACCTAGAGGGGTGGGATAGGGAGGGTGGGAGGGAGGGAGACGCAAGAGGGAAGAGATATGGGAACATATGTATATGTATAACTGATTCACTTTGTTGTAAAGCAGAAACTAACACACCATTGTAAAGCAGTTATACTCCAATAAAGATGTTTTTTTAAAAAAAGAATATATATCAATAGACTGAAAAAAAAAAAGATTAGCTATGATGAACTCAAGGTGAATAAACTGTCACCACTCTGTTACTTTTTGCAACACTGCTTGTTCTCCAGAAGTTGGATCAGAAAAAGTGAACCATGGGAATCAGCAATATTATAACTACTCAAGGTCAAGAGATTAAGAACAACTAGTACGACAGTGAATGAACTACACACTATGAAGACAGCTGGCTGTGAGGCCCAGGGTAGAAAAGGACCAGGAGCTAGGCTGGGGTTATGGGTCTGAGAGACCTGGGGGAGCCAAGGGATTAATGACTGAGTGAGGACAGGGCAGATGTTTAGTGGGAGAAGTAAAACAGAGAGATAGGAAGAAGGGAGGGATTCATTTATGTTTCATAATTCTCAGGATTTCTTATGGTGGCATGATAGCTTTGACTGGCCACAGTGGGGGGAGATAAAGATTGGGATTAGGGCTTCCCTGGTGACGCAGTGGTTGAGAGTCCGCCTGCAGATGCAGGGGACACAGGTTCGTGCCCCGGTCCGGGAAGATCCCACACACATGCCGCGGAGCGGCTGGGCCCGTGAGCCATGGCCGCTGGGCCTGTGCGTCCAGAGCCTGTACTCCGCAACGGGAGAGGCCACAACAGTGAGAGGCCCGCGTACCGCAAAAAAAAAAAAAAAAAAAAAAAAGATTGGGATTAAAGAATACAATATCTTTTTTATTTTTCAATTTTTATTTTTATTGAAGTGTGGTAGATTTACAATGTTATGCCAATCTCTGCTGTACAGCAAAGTGACTCAGTTCTACACATATAGACATTCTTTTTTTAACATTCTTTTCCATTGTGGTTTATCCCAGGATACTGAGTATAGTTCCCTATGCTATACAGTAGGACCTTGTTGTTTATCCATCCTGTATATCGTAGTTTACATCTGCTAATCCCAAACACTTCCTTTTGCTATATATATTTTAAAATTCCTTACTATATAATTTAAGATTTTAACAAATGGAAAATATAGTCAGTGACTGCATAGTATTCCCCTACTTTAATTACAAAAAATTATCAAGGGGCAAGAGACTTCATTAGGTGCTGGGTGTTTCTAGATGCTCAGCAGGGTGTTGAGTATTTAGAGCAGGGAACTTGAAACTGGAAGATCTTGGTATAAGCCCAGGCGTTTGTATTTGCTAGGTGGGTAAACTTGGGCAGTTCATATAACCTCATTGAGCTTTTATCTTATAAAAGGTGAATGATAATAGTACCTTTAGGAGTAGATGAAATATACAAGGATTCTTTTCAACTATAAATTTAAACATTAGGTAATATTTTACAAGTATTAATTAGTCATGGTACTATCCTTTGAGGAACATTCTACTTGAAAAAGGTATTTAAGGTTTCATTTTTAGTTAGACATGGACATAATTAAATGAAAACATCTTAATTATATTTATTAATTTTATTATATTTAATAATTACAAATATTTGACTGAACCTCATCTATTATTTAATCAAATGCAAACCAAAATACAATTTTAAATGTGCCTCAAATATGATTTTCCTTGTTTTCAAAAAGATAATTCTTATCATTCTTATTTGTTCCCATCCCTAGAAGCAGAGATGGGAGTGGATATGTGTGTGGCTTTAACTTACTTTCAATAAAATAAAATCCTAGACATAGAGGGTAAATATAACTTGTATATACTCTGCATACAGCTGAAGTTAACCAAAAGGATTCATTCCATGTTAGAGTTTAAGCCAAGAATTAAGAAAAAATAAGTATGCAATTACATAATTTACACACTTTCTTTCACTAAATGTTTATTTTTTACTGTTAATGTTTTAAGTTCTGAGATCCAAGCTTTTAATAGAATTCCTAAGCAGTTGTTAAATATCTACCCCTAATTTACAAATCTTTACTTGAACATTAAGCCCCTGTGTAATCAACACAATATTAGTATAAAATACTTGAACAGCTAACACTCATACTTTCCTGCACCTGACGTGATATTTAATCCATTGTGTAAGACATGTCATGTCACTGTGAAACGGAATTCCTTTGACTTTGGACTGAATGAAGGAAGGAACTCTTCCCGTCAGCATGGCTTTAAATGATCCCCTCTTCTCCAGCCCTCACTGTCACACTAATTGAGCGTGTGGGGTATTACCAAAGCATAATTATAGATGATTGATTACCAGTTGAGCATCTGTGTCTGACAATGGAGAGAGTTGGTCCAGTCTAAGGTGAATCCACCCAGAAAATATCATGCTTATAAATACTCCTAATGAATGTGTAGTCAAACTACCTGTAACAAAAATGCACAGGCAAGAGTATCTCAGGGAATAAGCATGTTACTATAGAAATCTGTATAAGTAGAAAGACACAGAAAAAGAAAACAGGTATTGCCTCTCTGAAAGACTTAAGATCCCAAATGTTAAGGAAAAGGCTAGCTTGCACAGGAAGATTCAAGAGTTGCTGAAATCACCAGAGATGCAGTTAATTTTTCTCTCAGTTTTGAAGTTAGTATGATCATCAGGATGAGAGAACGTTCATGCCCAAATTGTTCTGGAAAGGGAACTATTAGATGAGATAAGCTAATAGCAGGAAATGTGTCCCGTAAGCTAACAGACATCCAAATTAGTTGCAGAAGTAAGGCAAAGAGATATTTATGAATGCTTTGGCAAAATGAAACCATTTTACTCAACCCATTCTGTTTCAGGGGATGTGGCTTGAAATAGCTAGATCTTTGCAGATGAATAATTTATGAAAGCTCCAGTACCCTTTGAATAACATAACTTAAACTGAAGTCATTCCTGAATAAAAGGAAAAGGAAGAACTCACTTCAAATTTTTCAAATTTCAGCATGTTAACACATAGTTTTGATTTAAGGTAATCTAATAACCATTTTAGTTCATTGCACCAGTCTCAAATAAATCCCTGCTTATGCAGCCAAAGTACTGCAGAGAAGTTAAAGTTCAAAAGAGTTTAGCATGAACAAACTAAGCTAAGCCAAGTCCTGGTTTAAGTCCATTTATAAAATGAGTTTTATCATGCATTGGTGCATTTCTTTTCTAAAATACATTCTTATTCTAGATCAAAAGAGAAGACTTAAGTACCAACAAGAATTAAAGCTGACAAACCATGCAAAAAACCAACGGACTATCATGTTTGTTGTGTCAAAAAGAGCCTCTTTTATGTCACTGACATTCTCATTTAAAAGCTTGTGTTCTAATTAATATAGTGGAGTTACATAATTACAACATTATCACTGATTTCAAATTTTGTCTAACAGGCCTATGTCTAAGAAATTAATAGAACAGAGCTAGGCTACAGTAGACTTTCTACCCTCTGATAAAGAAAGAAAATCATGCCAAAAATAATATAGCAATCAGTTAGCTAACGGTCTTCATTCTACATGCACTGAAACATCTAATCCTTAACACCTCACATACCCCACATGAGTTTAAGAGTTTTTTTTCATCAATGCTAGCTTGACCTCTTGAACATTCTTATATTATTATACTTAAAATACTGCTGAATTTGTTTACACGTATATTTGCCAACCTAGATTATGTAAATGCCTTGAGATACAGACTATTTTATTCATCTCCATCCCCAGTACCTAGCAAATTGGACACGGAAAACCATCTGTAACTTGAAGAGCAATTCCTATATTTGTAGGAGGATGGGGAAGGGGTGGTGAAGGAAATGAGCACTGGAATAGAATTCCCGAGAAGGGTAGAAGCAGCCAATATATATGTCGTGAAGGACAAAAATCATTTCTAGATCATCTACTAGTTGTTTATTAGCAGGCTGCTGTTTTTCATCTGTGCTGTTTTATTTTTTTTATCATGTCTTCCTCCCACATTGAGGTTGTTAGTGCTGGGTTTCTTTTTTTTTTCTAATTTTTTTCAGCTGTATTGAGGTATAACTGACAAATAAAAATTGTATATATTTAAGGTGTGCAACTTGACATTTTGATATGTGTATCTATTGTGAAATGATCACCACGGCCAAGCTATTTAACACATCCATCATATCATGTAGTTACCACTTTTTTTTTTTGGTGAAAATACTTAAAACCTACTCTCTTAGCAAATTTTAAGTATATAATACAGTATTGTTAACTATCGTCACCATGCTGTCTATCAGCTCTCCAGGATTTACTCATCTTGCGTAACTAAAACTTTGTGCCCTTCAACCAACATCTCCTTCTTTCTCCCAACCCTCACCCTCTGGCAACCACCATCCTACTTTGTGTTTCCTGTGTAAGACTATTTTAGATTCCACATATAAGTGAGATCATGTAGTATTTGTCTTTCTGTGTCTGGGTAATTTCTCTTAGTCTAATGTCCTCCAGGGTCATCCACGTTGTCACAATGGCAGGATTTCCTTCCTTTTTAAGGCTGAATAATATGCCACTACATATATTACATTTTCTTTATCCATCCATCTGTTGACAGACATTTAGACTGTTTCCATATGTTGGCTATTGTGAATAATGTTGTAATGAACAGAGGGCAGATATCTTTTTGAGATCCTGATTTAATTTCCTTTGAATATATACTCAGAAGGGGTATCAAGATAATATGGCACTGGCATAAAAACAGACAAATAGAACACTGGTACTTATGGACAAATGATCTTTGACAAGTGTGTCAAGAACAGCAATAGGGAAAGGATAGTCTCTTTAATAAGTGGCGCTGGGAAAACTGGATAGCCAAAGGCAGAAGAATGAAATCAGACCTTCACCTCACACCATATGTAAAAGTCAACTCAAAATAGATTATAGACTTAAATGTAAGACCCCAAAGCATAAAACTCTAGAAGGAAATAGGGAAAAAACCTTAAATTTAAATTTATTTATTTATTTTTAAATTAATTTTTATTGGAGTATAGTTGCTTTACAATGCTGTGTTAGTTTCTGCTGAACAGAAAAGTGAATCAGTCATACGTATACATATATCCCCTCTTTTTTTGATTTCCTTTCCATTTAGGTCACCACAGGGCATTGAGTAGAGCTCCCTGTGCTATACAGTAGGTTCTCATTAGTTATCTATTCTATACATAGTATCAACAGTGTATATATGTCAATCCCAATCTCCCAATTCATCTCACACCCCCCTTCCCCCTTGGTATCCATACGTTTTATCTTTACGTCTGTCTGGTCTCTATTTCTGCTTTGCAAATAAGATCATTTATACCATTTTTCTAGATTCCACATATATGCATTAATATACTTCTTGACTTTGGTCTTGGCAATAACTTTTTTGGATATGATACCCAAAGTGTGGGCAACAAAAGCAAAAATAGACAAATGGGATTGCGTCAAACTAAAGCACTTCTGCTCATCTAAGGACACAATCAACAGAATGAAAAAGCAACCCATGGAATGGGAGAAAATATTTGTAAACCATAGATCTGATAAGGAGTTAATATCCAAAATATATAAGGAACTCAATAGCAAAATCATAATAATATTAATAACGATCATCTGATTTAACAATGGGCAAAGGATTTGCATGGACATTTCTCATAAGAAGACACACACGTGACCAACAGGTACATGAAAGGGTGTTCAACCTCACTAATTGTCAGAAAAATGCAAATCGAAACCTCAGTGAGATATCACCTCACACCTGCTCAAGCAGCTTTTATCAAAAAAGACAAAAGATAACAAGTGTTGGCAAGAATGGGGAGAAAAGAGAACCCTTGTACACTGTTGGTGAGAATGTGAATTGGTATGGCTAGGATGGAAAACAGCACGGCGGTTCCTCAAAAAATTAAAAATAGAACTACCATATGTTAGTGCTAGGTTTTCTAAGACTAGAGACCAATTTATCTCTCAGAACTTCTAAACTCAATTTCAATCTCTCCATCACTATTGGGAGTGCAGCCAGGCTCTGCCCCCTTCCATCTGATTGGACCGCTGCCCTGTGCACAGCTACGTGTCAATGCTAATTTTTGATGAACAATTCATACCTTGTAACCAGGTTATTTTAGCAGATGTTACCCCCAAAGGTCCCCACAGAATAACTGCAAACAGTGCCTCCTATGACCGTCCATGAGATGATCTTCTCTGCATTATTCTGCTTTTTTAGGAAGAAGCCAACCCAACAGAATAGAAAATGAATAGTGGAAAAGAAGGAGAAAGAAGCCTATTTTAGAGCTAGGCTCCTCGTCCAGGTCTTTGCTAGAAACCTCTGTGCAGACATCTTGCAAACATGGGGCTCTCCCCTTTTTCAGCTGTAGGTAAGAACTACAAAGATGAGTCCTTATAATGGAGGAGAGAGAAGCCTGAGACAGGCCTTCATTCCGCTGGAATTCAGACATAGAAGCTCTTAAGTGAAAGAATCTGGAAATTAAAACCTTGGCCTGATTATACATCCTAAGAATGTAATCTCACCAACCCACGCTGCCTCTCTAAGGGCTTGATTTAGTCGGCTTTCCACTTCCACACCTTCTAACTGTGGAATTTCCTTTCATTTTAATTCTCCTTGGGGCCAAACTCTGATTAAACTAACACATATGGTTTCTAGGATTTTGAAACTGAGCTCTCTTGGCAAGAAGCTACTCAGAGTAAATCAGTCAGCCCTCTGCAGTTTTCCCTGCCCGAAATAGATAGGGACCTACCCTGGCAGGCAATTAATTGACCCAGACTCCCCTGCATTTTCTCTTCTGCTCGAAGACAAGATAAAAATCCTCCTCTGGCAACTGCAGGCTGGGCATCAATTTTCCACGCGGTCAGCACATTCCAAGTTAATGTGCTTGGCTTTGGAGACTCACACAATGTTAACATATTATTTACATCTCAGAGATAACCTTCCTTTCTAAAACTTAATTGAAACTTCCACTTTTTAAAAGAAAATGCGCTGATTGCTGCTGAAGGATGATTTACAGAAAGCAGCCTTTTCAAGTGGACACCCTCATGTCTCAGAGAAGTGACAGCTGGCGTGAAATCACAGTGATACGGAGACACACACGTTCACAATGATAACAAAACCACTCACAGGGGCGCAGGACTTCTTTTTAGTCCCTTGAACACATAGGCTTTTCTCTGCTCCTGCCTTACTCCCAATAAGCCTAGAGCTCAAAAAACTCTCTTTTGCTTCTTGTCTGTCAGTTGGGAGTTTCAGCAAGTCTGAAACTTTTCCACATCCAAGGGATGAGAGGTAAGGATATTTTAGTTATTTGTATTTTCCAACTTAAAAATAGAGTATTTCTTCCAGTTTTATTGAGATATAATTGGCATATAACAATGTATTATTTTAAAGTAGATACCATAATAATTTAATATATATTTTAATATATACATTGCAAAATGATCACCACAATAAATTTAGGGCACATCCGTCACCTCATATAGTTACACATTTTTTCCTTGTGATGATGATTTTTAAGATTTACCCCCTTGGCAACATTCAAATACACAATACAGTATCGTTCTCTATCGTCATTAGCTATCTTTTCAACTTTTGTGAATACATGTCTCTACACGTTCATCTGAATATCCATGCTTATTGTATTTTATCAAGCAGCTGTCTACACCAGGCAGTGTTCTAGGGCCCTGGGGATATACTAAGGAATAAGAAAGACAAAGCTCATGTTCTCAGCTCTCATGGAGTTCTTGTTTCAGAAAAAATTTCATGTAATCCTTTTATATCATTTAAGGTTTATAAAGAAAGTAAATTAGGGAATGTGATGGCGCATGACTGAGGGCCATTTTTGTGGATTGGAGCTGATAGCCGAATGACCAGACGAACTAGCAATGACAAGTCTGGGAGCAAAATATTCTAGATAGAGGGTATGTCAAGCTGAACAGGCCCTGGGCTCGGGTGCATCCGTTGCCTGGTTGATGAACAGGAAGAGTGTCATTATGGCTGGAGCTTAGTGAGAAAAGCAGATCAAGATCAGGTGTAGGGCTTCCCTGGTGGCACAGTGGTTGAGAATCTGTCTGCCAATGCAGGGGACGTGGGTTTGAGCCCAGGTCTGGGAAGATCCCACATGCCGCGGAGCAACTAGGTCCGTGAGCCACAACTGCTGAGCCTGTGCGTCTGGAGCCTGTGCTCCGCAACAAGAGAGGCCGCGACAGTGAGAGGCCCGCGCATCGCGATGAAGAGTGGCCCCCGCTTGCCACAACTAGAGAAAGCCCTCGCACAGAAACGAAGACCCAACACAGCCAAAAATAAATAAATTAATTAATTAAAAAAAAAATAAAGATCAGGTGCAAGAGGAGGGAGAAATCAAAACATGGAAGCCCTTAAAACCATTATAAAGGTTTTGGGTTTTATTCTAATGGTAGAGGGAAGGCCTTCTGAAGTGGGTTATGATTTTTATTTATTTGTTTTTAAAGATTTTTTTTTTTGATGTAGACCATTCTTAAAGTCTTCATTGAATTTGTTACAATATTGCTTCTGTTTTATGTTTTGGTTTTTTGGCTGCGAGGCATATGGGATCTTAGCTCCCCGACCAGGGATGGAACCCGCACCCCCTGCATTGGAAGGAGAAGTCTTAACCACTGGACCGCCAGGGAAGTCCCTGGGTTATGATTTTTAAATAGCACTTGTGCTGCTGTGTGGAGAAGGGATGATGAAGGGCAAGAAAGGAAACAGAGAAACCACTGAGAGGCTGTGGCAGATTCCACACGAGAGACAGTGGGGGGTTGTCCAAGTGGAAAATGGAAAGGTGAAGAAAAGTAGATTGATTTGAGAATTTTTTTGGAGAAGGAACTGCCTGAACTTGCCAATGCACAGCCAACAAAGAGTGAAGGAAAGTAAAGAATCAAGTAACAATTTACTTGAGATGACAAGACATGGATTTGGCAAAGAATGGGTTTGGTTTGAGAAATTAGGACATGTTAATTGTGGGATTCTTGTTAGACATTCAAGTGTAAAAGTCAAACCGGCAGATGGACAGACAGGTGTGGATCTCCAAATGGTGGTTAGAAATGTGCAAAGTCAGGTTGGGGTACTATTTCACTGTGGAACATATCTGCCTAGGCTGACTCATTTGTCTATTTATTCAACATTTAACACCTACTATGTGCCCGACCCTGCTCTGGGTGACAGGAATATAGGTTTATAAGATGAACACTCCATCTTATAAAAGTTACCGTCTAATGGGAGGACACAATAAACAAACAAGACTATACCAGATAGTGATAAATGTCATGATACAAACAAATCATGGTCATAAGACTAATGATGATCGCTTTATAAGCATAGTTCTTTTAGGTGAATAGACCTTAATTTGGGTATCCATATTTGGGGAGGTATGGGAGAAGGACAAATGTTTTAGCAATAAAAGAATTGGCCATCTGTTCAGTTATTTGGTGTGGGCTTTCAGGTGAAACACAGATGCTCAGAAAAGAACTTAGAAATGTATTTACAAGTAGAAGAAGTAAAAAGAAAAAGACATTTTGCAACGATCTAAACTCAGCCTAACAAGATTATCGGAACTCCTTTCCAAGTAAGATTTTATGACCTTCCATCTCTTCAGTACTTTTTATGCTTTCAGACAAGAAAACTGAAACAATAAAACATTTTTATCTGCTTTTCTAACTTGATTCTGTGTGAAAATACCCGGAGGGCATTTCCATTCTTTTTTGCCTTAAAATTCACTGATATTGCTTCTCTCTAGTTTCCTGTTCTTGCTCCCTGATGTTCAATTTCTTCCTCTGTCGCTAGTAGCAGCTCTATCCCTGAGAGAAGGACAAAGGTCAACACTAAAATAGTTGAATCTGTGAGTGAGAAAAGTCATAAAAGGTCTCAAACCAACCTCGGTAGCTGTTCTTCCAAAATCAAAGAAGAAAGTGAGAAGAAAACCAGTAACATGGAAGCTGATACAAATCTGATCTTAACATTTTATCTGCCTCAGGAAGGACTATACAGTCAGGTATTGGAATATTGGGACTCTGAAATCATCTTTTTACTATGAGCTTAAAAATAGAAGAGTAATATTCTGAAGCAAAGAACAAAGAAGGCATTCCTGTGAGAGTCCTATTTGATTTGTGACAATACTGTTGTTATGACAAATTTTCACTTCTGACAAAAGCTAATAAATGACCATTCTCCTGCAAAGTTCAGTGTCAAGCCCACCTTTTTCTCTCAGTGCTATGTAGTCTATGCAATGAAGTCAAAAATAAAACTCCTATGACCTCACTAAGCCTCTACAAATCTCCCTCCTGGTAAAACACCAGCAACAAATCACTGGCCTACCTAAAATAAAAACTACAGTTTAATTCTCAAACCAAAGCCGCTGAAAATGATCTTTCTGGTCAAAATTAAATTAGAGTATATTGAAACAGCTCCTCTTCCAATTCCCAGTGTTAAATCTTCCCTTGTAAAATTATAAAGTGACACATGGCTGCTTGGGTACAGGTTTCCCACAGATAATCCAAGTTAGACACATGGACAACAATAAAAAATCACAGTCAGATTTTGATCATTATAATAGAAACTGTTCTCATAACTTGATTGGAAATAGAGTTATAACAAAGGAGTATATGGAGAAATGAAGCAAAACTATAATGTTCCACTTAATTAAGATCATATACCTTTGTAAAGTAAAATGTATATTTCAGGATATATGTCAGTATTTTCATTTTAAAGTTTAGATTTATTTAAGAAGTCATCAAGATATATTCTCCACAAGACCTTTTGCAAATTTCTTCCATTTTCCTAATATCCCCAGCACAATCAGAAAATAAGAAATTTTCTTTCCACTAAATATTTGTCCTTTGGCAAACATCTCTGTATTTCCCACTTTTCAGCTGTACCTACTAAAATGATGATGTTCTTTTATTTTCTTTTATATACCTGCCTTAAAATAACATTGAAGCATTGCTCTTAGAAGATTCTTTATTAAGAAAATGCGGCTGTAGGAATAGGAAATAGAATCCATTTTTAACTGATAACACAGGTAGAGAAGTGACAATGATTTTGAAGGACCGTTAATCTGTCACTTCATAATACAGTATACTTAAAAACCAAGATTTTCAGTAATCAATGGATATTTTGTAGATTAGAAAATCGTCATGTTGCTGCATCTACTTTCCTTTCACTGAAAAGGTGTGAAATCCTGCAAAGTGAACACAGGCTTTCAAATCTATCTATGAGGGCTACTAGCAGAAACATCTGCCTACTATATCATTTCCAAGGTGTTGTGGGTTTTTTACCCTAGTTTTGTTTCAAATTATATTCCTTCAAAACTGAACCTAATTTTTCCTGAAAAGACTCATAAGTTCAATGAGACAATTAGGAACATATCTTCTAGAATCCTGTGGTTTGTAGCTAAGACTCGGAAACACTAAACAATTTTGCTAAGCAGATATGTGTAGGAAGAAGATTCTTCTTTTTTAAAAAAAAATAACTCCTTAAATTTCAACACTATTCTTTTAAAAAATTTATTTATTTGGCTGCGCCAGGTCTTAGTTGCGGCAGGCGGGATCTTTAGTTGTGGTATTCAGGGTCTTTAGTTGTGGCACGCAAACTCTTAGTTGTGGCATGCAAACTCTTAGTTGTGGCACACATGTGGGATCCAGTTCCTTGACCAGGGATCAAACCTGGGCCCCCTGCATTGGGATCAGGGAGTCTTAGCCACTGGACCACCAGGGAAGTCCCAGGAAGAAGATTCTGGGCAATGCGAAGAGCCGGTCCGAGGTCCCTTGGTGTGAGCCCATCTTAGATCATGTGGAGCCCCTAGAAGCTGTGAGGCAAGAATGACCAGTTCTGATTGACTTTTAGCAGGATCATTCTGCTTGCTCGGTTCAGGAACAGAAGTATCCTTGAAAATCATCATCATTTCTATGAATACCTGTCCTATATTATCTACTGGGACCACAACAAACTCTAAATAATCTTAGGTGACCATTATGAAACAACTTTTATTATCTTTTAAAATATATTAATATATGCAAAAATAATATATATTTAATAGTATAACTTAAATGTCTTTCACAATTTATAATTTTCTAAAAGTTACCTTGCAAACACTGCTTTCGCCAGTGGCGGGGTCAATGTTTACTGCAGAGAGGAGTCAATGTGTTTACATGTTGTTAACCCAACAAATATTTACTGAACACACCACTGTGTGCCATGCAGAGTATTAGGTGTGGGAGATACAAAAGTGAACCAAAAGGGCATTGTCACTCCTTTCACAAAATGTCTCATGGGAGTGGCTACCGTGAAGCATCTTGGAGAGAGAAGAGGTTCTGCTCACATCTTTGCGCGAGAGTTTAAAGTTAAAACCTTCTGGATGGAAAACAAATTGTCAGAGGTGTTTCAGGTACTTACCGATATCACACTTATGTTCACACAACCATTCCTTCTTCAGCTATGGATATGAGAAGAGAAAGATCCAAGATGGCTAGAGTTGCATTTTTAAAAAGTCTCATTATTTGTTATGACATCCAATTTTATCTCCTTTGGCAAAATTATAATACCCGCCATTATCAGCCACTTTATTTACCAGAGCTCACACCAAACCACTTTTAACTGTTTCCCAAAATCAAACCCACCCATAAATCATTTAAAGAATTGCCACTACTGAGAATAGGCAAAAAAAAAAAAAAAAAAAAACAACTTTGCTAAAGGCTCTCTGGAGGCAATTTCTATAAAGAAATCTCCAAAATATTTTAAGTAAAAGCAACAACGTTGGAAAATTTTTTAGTGTATACAATATTTATTTGAATGTAAAAGTCATATAATATTTACTAAAAAAAAAACCCAACCCATCTGATCAGAAACACCTTTTATGTAGTATATTGGCCAAATTATTTATAATGGGACACGTGGCATGCAAGGACACTAGCGAATGTTGTTTATAAATTTTCAGTGTAACTATTTATGTCAGTTCTTTCCTGCATGCACACAAAGGGGCACACACATGCACACACACACACATCATTAGCACATCAATGGTTGAGAGTCACCAGCTGACTCTGCAGAGGCAGTAGAGTCCAGCCGGTGCCAGCAGCATCCATCATGGTTTATGATGGTTATTTCATATGACCAATCTAGACCTTTGTGCCAGGCATGTGGGCGGGATCACATTGGCTTACCAAGTTCTACCGGCTGGGCTACCATTGTGACAGTACAACACTGGCAACTGTGCTAGATGCTGGTAAATATTTCTCTTGGTGAATGCGGCCAAAAGCTGAACTTTCTATTATTCCATGAATGCTGGCTCTGCAGAACGATTAGATGTTACAGTAAGCCTGACATGAGTCAAGTCCTATCCCTCTCCTACAGTATGAATGTGTCTTAGAAAGCTCCAAATGTGGGTGTGGCTAACAGCTAAACCTAAGAGGCTCCATTATCAATAGATGGAAGTATCAATTATCAGGGCTGCCAAACTACTGAAAAGAAGACTCTCATATGTCAAAACAGAGGGAATGGAACCAAGATTAAAAGAAAACACACTTCATGGTCTAAAAGGAAAAGTCTTTTCCAATAGTCTAGATTCCAGCTGGATGGGTCATTAGAGAAATTCTTGGGAGTTAGTACAGCAAAGCAGTTGGTCCTCACAGGGCACCCTGCTAGGGCAGAGACTGGCGTGTCTGACAAGGATGTAGATAAAAAGACGAGCCAGGAGGATTGTATTAGCCCTTAGAGGCAACAGTGTAGCTATTTTTTTAAATTAATTTTTATTGGAGTATACTTGCTTTACAGTGTGTTAGTTTCTACTGTACGACAAAATGAATCAGCTATACGTATACATATATCCACTCTATTTTGGATTTCCTTCCCATTTAGGTCACCACAGAGCATTAAGTAGAGTTCCCTGTGCTATACAGTATGTTCTCATTAGTTGTCTATTTTATACATAGTATCAATAGTGTATATGTGTCAATCCCAATCTCTCCTGTCCTATCTCCCTTTCCCCCTTGGTAACCATATATTTGTTCTCTACGTCTGTGTCTCTATTTCTGCTTTGCAAATAAGATCATCTATACAATTTTTCTAGATTCTACATACATGTGTTAATATACGATATTTGCTTTTCTCTTTGTGACTTACTTCACTCTGTATAACAGTCTCTAGGTCCATCCATGTTATACAAATGACTCAATTTCATCCTTTTTATGGCTGAGTAATATTCCATGGTATATATGTACCACATTTCTTTATCCATTCCTCTGTTGGACATTTAGTTTGCTTCCATGTCCTGGCTATTGTAAGCAATGCTGCAATGAACATTGGGGTGCATGTGTCTTTTTGAATTATGGTTTTCTCAGGGTATATGCCCAGTAGTGGGATTGCTGGGTCGTATGGTAGTTCTATTTGTAGTTTTTTAAGGAACCTCCATACTGTTTTCCATAGTGGCTGCACCAATTTACATTCCCACCAACAGTACAAGAAGGTTCCCTTTTCTCCACACCCTCTCCAGCATTTATTGTTTGTAGAATTTTTGGTGCTGGTCATTCTGAACAGTATAGTTATTTGATGATCAGAAACTATGCTGAAAAATTTCAAACATGTCTGTGCTGCTATATATATATATATATATATATATATATATTTATTTATTTATTTATTTATTTATTTATTTATTTATTTATTTATCTATCTCCCTTAATATGTAAAAGAGTTATTTTTTAATACTTCTCTCTGTCTCAGGTGTGCTAAAGGAGGAAACAAAGAGAAGTTCCACCCCAATAGGTTTTCTAGGGAAAGAGGAACAGTCCTGGGGCTGAGCTAGGTCACCAGCACAGGACACAAAGTGACAGAAATTAACAGGAAGGTACAATTCTGGAAGAAAGCGCTAGGGACTGTTGGAATTGCAAACCCTGCCCCTCTGGAGATTCTGTTCCAAGATCTCCCTCACTCAAATCTTAGAGGGCTTTTTGTTCTGTTTCTATCAAGGAAAACAGTTCCCTTGAAATAACTCTGTTTATTGTTGTTTTGTTATCTCTGTTTCCCCTCTTACAATCATCATACTGTGCAACAAACAATTTCTTTGCCAACTTCAGTAACTGCCTTGCCAAGGTCACTGCTGAGGCATGTGTCTGTGCTAATCACTAGGCCCTTGTTATTTAAACCCTCTGGCTGGATAATTTAAGCTAATGCCTAATAATCCATCCATTAAAACCAACACTGTTTATTATACTGCCCAGACTAACAGAATGTTCCCAGACCCAAACATAATAACACAAAGAATACAACTTCTGAAATCAACTTTAATCCAATTATTTATTCATACTGCATCTTATGGTTGGAAATGTTTTTCAAGTGATCATAAAACCAGCCCCTAGATTAAAGATGGTACACTAAAACACCTTTAGGGGTCAGCAAGAAAACCGAAAAGTGTGTGAAGTACCACCTGTAGGGTGGTAATGAGATGTGGAAGGTGTTGTAAACTGGTAGGTATATTCAAACTCAAAAACGTTTTTAAGTGATTGTGGTGGTCAAGTAAATATGTCTGCAGGGAAAATCCTTTAAATTTGCTGTTGTACTGCAGTGGGCAGCATAGCATAGGTTGGTTAACGCTAACCTTTAAACCATTGGTAATAGGGAAGAGTTAACTACCATACTTTGCACTGAACTACTATATTAACTAGCAATCACCAAAGGACTTTAATTTCACATGCCAGCAGGTTGATTATAATTCCCTTAGCCTTACCATAATTTTCTATTCTAAGACATTAGCTCCATGTTTTATATTCTGCTGTTCTCTTGAGTGGAAGGTCTTTTTCTCCTCTCCAATCCATTTCTTCTCTACATCTTCAATTCCAATACCTGATTTTTAATAAAATCTTTGACTTTCTTTTTTATTTAATTATTTTTTAAAAATTGGAGTATCGTTGCTTTACACTGCTGTGTGAGTTTCTGCTGTACAGCAGAGTGAATCAGCCATACTAAATATATATCTCCCTTTTTTGGACTTCCTTCCCATTTAGGTTACCACAGAGCACCAAGAAGAGTTCCCTGTGCTATACAGTAGGTTCTTATTAATTTTTTAAACATATTTATTGGAGTATAATTGATTTACAGTGTTGTGTTAGTTTCTGCTGTATAACAAAGTGAATCAGCTATACGTGTACATATATTCCCATGTCCCTTCCCTCCTGCGTCTCCCTCCCAACCTCCCTATCCCACCCTTCTAGGTGGTCACAAAACACGGAGCTGATCTCCCTGTGCTCTGTGGCTGCTTCCCACTAACTATCTATTTTACATTTGGTAGTGTATATATGTCCATGCCACTCTCTCACTTCGTCCCAGCTTATACTTCCCCTCCCCGTGTCCTCAAGTCCATTTTCTATGACTGTGTCTTTACTCCTGTCCTGCCCCTAGGATCTTCAGAACCATTTTTTTTTAGATACCATATATGTGTGTTAGCATACAGTATTTGTTTATCTCTTTCTTACTTACTTCACTCTGTATGACAGACTCTAGGTCAATCAACCTCACCACAAATAACTCAGTTTTGTTTCTTTTTCAGGCTGAGTAATATTCCATTGTATATATGTGCCACATCTTCTTTATCCATTTATCTGTTGATAGACACGTAGGTTGCTTCCATGTCCTGGCTATTGTAAATAGAGCTGCAATGAACATTGTGGCACATGACTCTTTTTGAATTATAGTTTTCTCGGGGCATATGCCCAGTAGTGGGATTACTGGGTCTTATGGTAGTTCTATTTTTAGTTTTTTAAGGAACCTCCATACTGTTCTCCATAGTGGCTGTATCAATTTACATTCCCACCAACAGTGCAAGAGGGTCCCCTTTTCTCCACACCCTCTCCAGCATTTATGGTTTGTAGATTTTTGGATGGCCATTCTGACCGGTGTGAGGTGACACCTCATTGTAGCTTTGACTTGCATTTCTCTAATGATTAGTGATGTTGAGCATTTTTTCATGTATTTGTTGGCAATCTGTATATCTTCTTTAGAGAAATGTCTATTTAGGACTTCTGCCCATTTTTGTATTGGGTTGTTTGTTTTTTTGTTATTGAGCTGCATGAGCTGCTTGTATATTTTGGAGATTAATCCTTTGTCAATTGCTTCGTTTGCAAATATTTTCTCCCATTCTGAGAGTTGTCTTTTCATCTTGTTTATGGTTTCCTTTGCTGTGCAAAAGCTTTGAAGTTTCATTAGGTCCCATTTGTTTATTTTTGTTTATTTTT
>NC_041217.1:8559578-8563173 GCF_002837175.3 Physeter macrocephalus | reverse complement strand
CTCTAGGAGGTGGGTCTAAAAAGATCTTGCTGTGGTTTATGTCAAAGAGTGTTTTTCCTATGTTTTCCTCTAAGAGTTTTATAGTGTCTGGTCTTACATTTAAGTCTTTAATCCACTTGGAGGTTTTTTTTGCGTATGGTGTTAGGTAGTAATTTCATTCTTTTACATGTAGCTCTCCAGTTTTCCCAGCACTTACTGAAGAGGGTGTCTTTTCTCCATCGTATGTTCTTGCCTCCTTTGTCATAAATTAGTGCCCACATGTGTGTGGGTTTATCTCTGGGCTTTCTATCCTGTACCATTGATCTATATTTCTGTTTTTGTGCCAGTACCATACTGTCTTCATTACTGTAGCTTTGTAGTATAGTTTGAAGTTGGGGAACCTGATTCCTCCAGCCCTGTTTTTCTTTCTCAAGATTTCTTTGGCTATTCAGGGTCTTTTGTGTCTCCATACAAATTGTGCAATTTTTTTGTTCTACTTCTGTGAAAAATGCCATTGGTAGTTTGATAGGGATTGCATTGAATCTGTAGATTGCTTTGGGTGGAATAGTCATTTTCACAATATTGATTCTTCCAATCCAAGAACGTGGTATATCTCTCCATCTGTTTGTATCATCTTTAATTTATTTCATCAATGTCTTATAGTTTTCTGCATACAGGTCTTTTGTGTCCTTAGGTCAGTTTATTCCTAGGTATTTTATTCATTTTTTTGCAATGGTAAATGGGAGTGTTTCCTTAATTTCTCTTCCAGATTTTTCATCAGTAGTGTATAGGAATGCAAGAGATTTCTGTGCATTAATTTTGTATCCTGCTACTTTACCAAATATATTGATTACCTCTAGTTGTTTTCTGGTAGAATCGTTAAGATTCTCTATGTATAGTACCGTGTCATCTGCAAACAGTGACAGTTTACTTCTTTTCCAATTTGGATTCCTTTTATTTCTTTTTTATCTCTGATTGCGGGTTTGTCATATATGGCCTTTATTATGTTGAGGTAAGTTCCCTCTATGCTTACTTTCTGAAGAGTTTTTATCATAAAGGGGTGTTGAATTTTGTCAAAAGCTTTTTCTGCATCTATTGAAATTATCATGTGGTTTTTATCCTTCAATTTTTTAATACGGTGTATCACACTGATTGATTTCCATATTTTGAAGTATCCTTGAATTCTTGGGAAAACCCAGCTTGATCATGGTGTATGATCCTTTTAATGTGCCGCTGGATTCTGTTTGCTAGTACTTTGTTGAGGATTTCTGCATCTATGTTCATCAGTGATATTGGCCTGTAGTTTTCTTTCTTTGTGACATCTGTGTCTGGTTTTGGTATCAGGGTGATGGTGGCCTAGTAGAATGAGTTTGGGAGTGTTCCTCCCTCTGCTATAATCTGGAAGATTTTGAGAAGGATGGGTGTTAGCTCTTCTCTAAATGTTTGGTAGAATTCACCTGTGAGGCCATCTGCTCCTGGGCTTTTGTTTGTTGGAAAATTTTTAATCACAGTTTCAATTTCAGTGCTTCTGATTGGTCAGTTTATATTTTCTATTTCTTCCTGGTTCAGTCTTGGAAGGTTGTACTTTTTAAGAATTTGTCCATTTCTTCCAGGTTGTCCATTTTACTGGCATGTAGTTGCTTGTTGTAATCTCTCACGATCCTTTGTATTGCTGCAGTGTCAGTTTGTACCTCTCCTTATTCATTTCTAATTCTGTGTATTTCAGTCTTCTCCCTTTTTTTCTTGTTGTGTCTGGCTAATGGTTTATCAATTTTGTTTATCTTCTCAAAGAACCAGCTTTTACTTTTATTGATCCTGCTATTGCTTCCTTCATTTCTTTTTCATTTATTTTTGATCTGATCTTTATGATTTCTTTCCTTCTGCTAACTTTGGGGATTTTTTGGTTTTTTTCTTTCTCTAATTGCTTTAGGTGTAAGGTTAGGTTGTTTATTTGAGATGTTTCTTGTTTCTTGAGGTAGGATTGTATTGCTATAAACTTCCCTCTTAGAACTGCTTTTGCTGCATCCCATACCTTTTGGGTCATCATGTTTTCATTGTCATTTGTTTCTAGGTATTTTTTAATTTCCTCTTTGATTTCTTCAGTGATCTCTTGGTTATTTAGTAGCTTATTCCTTAGCCTCCATGTGTGTATTTTTTACAGTTTTTTTTTCCTGTAATTGATATATAGTCTCATAGTGTTGTGGTCGGAAAAGATACTTGATGTGATTTCAATTTTCTTAAATTTACCAAGGCTTGATTTGTGACCCATGGTATGATCTATCCTGGAGAATATTCCATGAGCACTTGAGAAGAAAGTGTATTCTGTTGTTTTGGGATGGAATGTCCTGTTAAATATCAGTTAAGTCCATCATGTTTAATGTGACATTTAAAGCTTGTGTTTCCTTATTTATTTTCATTTTGGATGATCTGCCCATTGGTGAAAGTGGGGTCTGTTAAATATCAGTTAAGTCCATCATGTTTAATGTGACATTTAAAGCTTGTGTTTCCTTATTTATTTTCATTTTGGATGATCTGTCCATTGGTGAAAGTGGGGTGTTAAAGTCCACTATTATTATGGTGTTACTGTCGATTTCCCCTTTTATGGCTGTTAGTATTTGCCTTATGTATAGAGGTGATCTGATGTTGGGTGCAGAAATATTTACAATTATTATGTCTTCTTCTTGGATTGATCCCTTGATCATTATGTAGTGTCCTTCTTTGTCTCTTGTAAGAGTCTTTATTTTAAAGTCTACTTTGTGTGATATAAGAATTGCTACTCCAGCTTTCTTTTGATTTCTATTTGCATGGAATATCTTTTTCCATCCCCTCACTTTTAGTCTGTATGTGTCCCTAGGTCTGAAATGTGTCTCTTCCAGACAGCATACATCCGGGTCTTGTTTTTGTCTCCATTCAGCCAGTCTGTGTCTTTTGGTTGGAGCATTTAATCCATTTACATTGAAGGTAATTATCGATATGCATGTTCCTATTACCGTTTTCTTAATAGTTTTGGGTCTGTTATTGTAGGTCTTTTCCTTCTCTTGTGTTTCCTGCCTAGAGACGTTCCTTTAGCATTTGTTGTAAAGCTGGTTTGTTGGTGCTGAATTCTCTTAGCTTTTGCTTGTCTGTAAAGGTTTTAATTTCTCTGTCGAATCTGAATGAGATCCTTGCTGGGTAGAGTAATCTTGGTTGTAGGTTTTTCCCTTTCATCACTTTAAATATGTCCTGCCACTCCCTTCTGACTTGCAGAGTTTCTGCTGAAAGATCAGCTGTTAACCTTATGGGGATTCCCTTGTATGTTATTTGTTGCTTTTCCCTTGCTGCTTTTAATATTTTTCCTTTGTATTTAATTTTTCATGGTTTGATTAATATGTGTCTCAGTGTATTTCTCTTTGGGTTTATCCTGTATGGTACTCTCTGTGCTTCCTGGACTTGACTGACTCTTTCCTTTCCCATGTTAGGGAAGTTTTCAACTATAATCTCTTCAAATAATTTCTCAGTCCCTCTCTTTTTCTCTTTTTGTTCTGGGACCCCTATAATTCGAATGTTGTTGCCTTTAATGTTGTCCCAGAGGTCTCTGATACTGTCCTCAATTCTTTTCATTCTTTTTTGCTCATTC
>NC_041217.1:8549376-8559523 GCF_002837175.3 Physeter macrocephalus | reverse complement strand
GAGGTCTCTGATACTGTCCTCAATTCTTTTCATTCTTTTTTGTTCATTCTGCTCTGTTGTAGTTATTTCCATTATTTTATCTTCCAGGTCACTTATCCGTTCTTCTGCCTCAGTTATTTTGCTACTGATTCCTTATAGAGAATTTTTAATTTCATTTACTGTGTTGCTCATTATTGTTTGTTGCTCTTTAGTTCTTCTAGGTCCTTGTTAAACATTTCTTGTATTTTCTTCATTCTATTTCCAAGATTTTGAATCATCTTTACTATCATTACTCTGAATTCTTTTTCAGGTAGGCTGCCTATTTCCTCTTCATTTGTTTGGTCTGATGGGTTTTTACCTTGCTCCTTCATCTCCTGTACATTGCTCTGTCTTCTCTTAACCTACTGTGTTTGGAGTCTTCTTTTTTCAGGCTGCAGGTTTTTACTTACTGCTGTTTTTGGTGTTTGCCCCCAGTGGGTAATGTTGGTTCAGTGTGTAGACTTCCTGGTGTGGAGGCTTCCTGGGACTGGTGCTTGTGTTCTGGTGGATGAGGGTGGATCTTGTCTCTCTGGTGGGCAAGACCACATGAGGTGGTGTGTTTTGGGGTGTCTGTGCACTTAGTATGATTTTAGGCAGCCTCTATGCTAATGGGTGGGGTTGTGTTCCTGTCTTGCTAGTTGTTTGGCATGGGGTGTCCAGCCCTGGATCTTGCTGGTCGTTCAGTGGAGCTGGATCTTAGTGTTGAGATGTAAATCTCTGGGAGAACTCTCGCCGATGATATTACATGGGGCCGGGAGTTCTCTGGTGGTCCAATGTCCTGAACTCGGCTTTCCCACCTCAGAGGCTCAGGCCTGACACCCGGGTGGAACACCAAGACACTGTCAGACACATGGCCAGGTACATGGGGAGTTTTTTGCCTTTTGGGAAGTCTGAGGTCTTTAGCCAGCAATCAGTAGGTGTTCTGTAGGAGTTGTTCCACATGTAGATGTATTTTTGATGTATTTGTGGGGAGTAAGTTTATCTCCACATCTTACTCCTCTGACATCTTGAAAGACCTCTGGTTCTTATTAATTTATAAGACCTAATTCATGAATCACTTCCTCCCAGGTACATTACCTACCTCTTTTCAGGGAAATTAAACATTTCTTTCTTGGGTTCTTGAAGTACTTTGTTTATATGTCAATTTTTAAACATTTCAAAGTATATTATAGATTTTTGTGAGGCTTTTGTTGGGGGGGACTATATCCATCCAAAACAACAGAATACACTTTCTTCTCAAGTGCTTCTGGAACATTCTCCCAGATAGATCATATCTTGGGTCCTAAAGCAAGCCTTTGTAAATTTAAGAAAATTGAAATTGTATCAAGCATCTTTTCCGACTGCAACCCTGTGAGAATAAATATGAATTACAGGAAAAAAACTGTAAAAAATACAAACACATAGAAGTTGAACAATACACAACTAAATAACCAAGAGATCACTGAAGAAATCAAAAAGGAAATCAAAAAATACCTAGAAACAAATGACAGTGAAAACACGATTGCCCCAAACCTATGGGATGCAACAAAAGCAGTTCTAAGTGAGAAGTTTATAGCAATACAATCCTACCTCAAGAAACAAGAAACATCTCAAATAAACAACCTAACTTTACACCTAAAGCAATTAGAGAAAGAAGAACAAAAAACCCCCAAAGTTAGCAGCAGGAAAGAAATCATAAGATCAGATCAGTAATAAATGAAAAAGAAATGAAGGAAACAATAGCAAAGATCAATAAAACTAAAAGCTGGTTCTTTGAGAAGATAAACAAAATTGATAAACCATTCGCCAGACTCATCAAGAAAAAAAGGGAGAAGACTCAAATCAACAGAATTATATATGAACAAGGAGAAGTAACAACTGACCCTGCAGAAATAAAAAGGATCATTAGAGATTACTACAAGCAACTATATGCCAATAAAATGGACAACCTGGAAGAAATGGACAAATTCTTAGAAATGCACAACCTTCCAAGAATGAACCAGGAAGAAATAGAAAATATAAACTGACCAATCAGAAGCACTGAAATTGAAACTGTGATTAAAAACCTTCCAACAAACAAAAGCCCAGGACCAGATGGCTTCACAGGCGAATTCTACCAAACATTTGGAGAAGAGCTAACACCATCCTTCTCAATATCTTGCAGATTATAGCAGAGGGAGGAACACTCCCAAACTCATTCTACTAGGCCACCATCACCCTGATACCAAAACCAAAGATGTCACATGGAAAGAAAACTACAGGCCTGTATCACTGATAAACATAGATGCAAAGATCCTCAACAAAGTACTAGCAAACAGAATCCAGTGGCACATTAAAAGGATCATACACCAGGATCAAGTGGGGTTTATCCTAGGGGTGCAAGGATCCTTCAATATATGCAAATCAATCAATGTGATACACCATATTAAATTCAAGGATAAAAGCACATGATAATTTCAATAGATGCAGAAAAAGCTTTTGACAAAATTCAATACCCATTTATGATAAAAACTCTTCAGAAAGTAAGCATAGAGGGAACTTACCTCAACATAATAAAGGCCATATATGACAAACCCACAGCCAACATCGTTCTCAGTGTTGAAAAACTGAAACCATTTCCTCTAAGATCAGGAACAAGACAAGATTGGCCACTCTCACCACTATTATTCAACATAAGTTTAGGAGTTTTAGCCACAGCAATCAGAGATGAAAAAGAAATAAAAGGAATCCAAATTGGAAAAGAAGCAAAACTATCACTGTTTGCAGATGACATGGTACTATACATAGAAAATCCTAAACATGCTGCCAGAAAACTACTAGAGCTAATCAATAAATTTGGTAAAGTAGCAGGATACAAAATTAATGCACAGAAATCTCTTGCATGTGTATACAATAATGATGAAAAATTAGAAAGAGAAATTAATGAAACACTCCCATTTACCATTGTAACAAAAAGAATAAAATACCTAGGAATAAACCAGCCTAAGGAGGTGAAAGACTTTCAATCAGAAGACTATAAGATACTGATAAAAGAAATCAAAGATGACTTAAACAAATGGAGAAACGTACCATGTTTTTGGATTGGAAGAATCAATATTGTGAAAATTACTATACTACCCAAAGCAGTCTACAGATTCAATGAATTCTCTATCAAACTACCAATGGCATTCTTCACAAAATTAGAAGGAAAAATTTCACAATTTGTACAGAAACACAAAAGACACTGAATAGCCAAGGCCATCTTGAGAAAGAAAAACGGAGTTGGAGTAGTCAGGCTCCCCAACTTCAAAGTGTGCCACAAAGCTGCAATAATCAAGACAGTATGGTACTGGCACAAAAACAGAAATATAGATCAATGGAACAGGATAAAAAGCCCAGCAATAAACCCATGCACATATCGTCACCTTATCTTTGATAAAGGAGGCAAGAATATACAGTGGAGAAAAGACAGCCTCTTCAAATAGTGGTGCTGGGAAAAGTGGACAGCTACATGTAAAAGAATGAGATTAGAACACTCCCTAACACCATACACAAAAATAAACTCAAAATGGATTAAAGACCTAAATGTAAGGCCAGAGATTATAAAACTCTTAGAGGAAAACATAGGCAGAACACTCAAAGACATAAATCACAACAAGATCCTTTTTGACCCACCTCCTAGAGAAATGGAAATAAAAACAAAAAGAAATAAATGGGACCTAATGAAACTTAAAAGCTTTTGCACAGCAAAGAAACTGTAAACAAGAGGAAAAGACAACCCTCAGAATGGGAGAAAATATTTGCAAACGAAGCAACTGATAAAGCATTAATTTCCAAAATATACAAGCAGCCCAATATCAAAAAAACAAACAACCCAATCAAAAAATGTCTATTTAGTTCTTCTGCCCATTTTTGGATTGGGTTGTTTGTTTTTTTGTTATTGAGCTGCATGAGTTGCTTATAAATTTTGATCAAAAAAACAAACAACCCAATCAAAAAATGGTCAGAAGACCTAAATAGACATTTCTCCAAAGAAGATATACAGATTGCCAGCAAACATATGAAAGGATGCTCAACATCTCTAATCATTAGAGAAATGCAAATGAAAACTACAATGAGGTATCACCTTACACCATTCAGAATGGCCATCATCAAAAAATCCACAAACCATAAATGCTAGAGAGGGTGTGGAATAAAGGGAACCATCTTACACTCTTGGTGGGAATGTAAATTGATACAGCCACTATGGAGAACAGTATGGACTGTCATACAGAGTGAAGTAAGTCAGAAAGTGAAGAACAAATACCGTATGCTAACACAAATATATGGAATCTAAAAAAAGAAAAAAATGTTATTGATGAACCTAGGGGCCGGACAGGAGTAAAGATGCAGATATAGAGAATTGACTTGAGGACATGGGTGAGGTAAGTGTAAGCTGGGATGAAGTGAGGGAGTAGCATTGATATGTATACATTACCAAACATAAAATAGATAGCTAGTGGGAAGCAGCCGCATAGCACAGGTAGATCAGCTCGGTGCTTTGTGATCACCTGGAGGGGTGGGAAAGGGAGGGTGGGAGGGAGACACAAGAGGGAGGGGATATGGGGATGTATGTAGACATATAGCTGAATCATTTTGTTATACAGCACCAACTAACAAAAGAATGTAAAGCAATTATACTACAAAAAAGATGTTAAAAAATAAAATAAAATATATAGCTGTGGAAAAAG
This sequence comes from Physeter macrocephalus, assembly GCF_002837175.3. Classification (NCBI taxonomy): domain Eukaryota; kingdom Metazoa; phylum Chordata; class Mammalia; order Artiodactyla; family Physeteridae; genus Physeter; species Physeter macrocephalus. Next base: position 8,554,817 of record NC_041217.1, on the reverse strand, counting down.
AAAACATAAATCTCTTGGGAAAGGGGAAATAAGATGAAGCCAGAGAGAAGGGAAAACATATTTGTAACTATTTATCTGTTCATTTTCCAAATTTTGTTCTTCGTTATGTGTACAATACAACATATTCATTTTGAAACTCATTTTGAAGTCATGTTTTAGCAATGGTGAAGTAGTTTATTTTGACTAAGCCCCTGAAAGATAACAATTACATCTCTCAATAAAATAAATTTTTGAGAAACAGAAACAAAAAATCCATTGAAGGCACCAGAGAGCAACCATAAGCAGACAGAAACAGTAGAAGATTAGATGCTTACAAGCACCAAACTACATTTATTGTTAGAGGTCCACATTTCCATGGCTTTTCTCCTGGGGTCACTTTTCAGTCCTCATCTGATGCTCGGTGGAGAGAACTCAAGCAGAAAGGAACAGCATTATTGGGTAGAGAAGTCCATGGGTAGAGTTCAGGGCTCCCGGAAGTGGCAAGAATCTGAGGGGGGTGGGAATCCAAAAAAGAAGGCAGAAGCCTGCAAAATCTATGTAAATTCTCTTAAAATTCTTGGCTAACTCCTGAACTGTGCATAATGAAGAGCAGCTCCAAGATGCTAAGAAGGAAACAGCTGAAAGTCTAAAAGAGCTGAACAAAGAATGTATTTCCTGCACATGACTGCAAGAGGGACAAAGTTTGAAGTTTTAGTCCTACAAAATTAGATGGCTTAGGAGACATTAAGGGCTTTCAGGGGATATGCTGTAACAACAGATAATACCAAATATACTTAAGATCAAGGTGACAAGCCAGCAACTGAACTGTTTATGAAACCAAATCATCAACACTCATAAGAGGAAGACAGTAGAGCCGAGTCCCTATAACTCCTTATGTAGAGTGCTGTGTATATAACTCAAAATTACTGCACATTAATAAAAATGGGTAAAGGTGACCCATAATCAAGGGGCAAAAAGCAATCAACAGAAACAATCCCTGAGATGTTCGAATTAGCAAGCTAAAACTTTAAAGCTCTGATAAATACGTGTAAGGACTTAAAGTAAAAAAATAAGTCATAATAATCTCAACAGAGAAATAAAAACTATGAAAAAAAGCCAAATGGAAATTCTGGAACTTAAAATGATCATATCTGAAACAAAATTTTCACTGGATGAATGTAAGAGGAGATTGGAGAGAAAAAAAATTAATGAACTTGAAGACATGTCAATAGAAATCCACCCTGAGGAAAAGAGAAAAAAAGAATGGAAAAAGTGTTAAATAAAGCAGGAACTAACACACAATTGTAAAGCAATTATACTCCAATAAATATGTTTAAAAAAAAAGTGAGCAGAGCTTCAGAGACATGGTCAATATCAAGTAGTCTAATATGTAAGTGGAGTCCCAAAAGGCAAGAGGAAGAATGGGGTGAAAAAAGAGCAAGAATGGGGTGATTAAAACCTTACAGAAATAATGACTGAAATTTCACACATTTGGTGAAAAAATTAGCTCACAGATCCATAAGCTTGGAAAACTACTGATACCTGAAACAATAAGGATGAACCTCAAAAACATAATGTTAGGAGTAAAAATCCAGACCTAGAAGGGTATACACTGCATGAGTTTCTTTATATGAAGTTCTAGAACAGGCCAAAGTAATCTATGGTGACAAAAAGAACAATGTTTGCCTGTAGGGGGTTGGGAGAATAAAAGTAAAAATGAGGGAATTTCCTGGGGTGATGGAAATTGTTCTATATCTTGATTATAATGATGGTTACACAGGAATATACATTTATCAGTACTACTCAAATTTCACATATGCTTAAGGCTTTTGCATTTCACTCTATGAAAATTTCACCTCAACAAAAAAGGAACTCATTTTTCTCAAATTCAATTCTATGCTAAACATGTGAATAGAGCCCATTCTGAGTGTTAAAATCAGCATCCGTGTTAACAGGGAGGAAATTTTGCTTGTGCTGTAAGTTATCCCTTGATGAAAGGTTTATCCATGTTGAACTTAGTATCTTTCATCAGAATATACAAGTTTCCTTCTACCCAGCAAGTTCCAAAAATAATGAAGAGTATTATTCCAAACATCTCTGAAAAAACTCACAATATTTTGAGAATTTCTTAGTAATATAAAAAAGAAACTGAAAAAAAAACAAACAAAATAAAACAAACAAAAAAAACTGAACTATGGGAGCATGATGGCATCTTGAGTTGAAACGAAGCTGCTTCGCTTTGAAAGAACTGCATTCATAATGCTTTAGGATCATGGCATCTCTCTTTCCCAACCAAGCTTGCCCTGTAAGTAATCTCTGATGAATTGAGTGTCTCTCAGTAATGCTGACCAACTGGAAACTGAATAAAATGCCTTCTCAAAATAGAGAACTAAAGCCATATTCTAAAAATGACATACAGCTGGCATAGCACATGCAGGATTCTTAATAACTGCTTTTTCCAAATGGTCAAACTTGAGTCATGCTGGAGTTGAAGCAAAATGGTCAAGCTTAAGAAGTTCATGGTGCTTCAAGGCAGTGGCTATACCTACAGCTTCTAATCATGATCCATGGAATTCTTCATGTCTTTTGCTTGTTTCTTCATTTTCCTCAATCAAGAACATTCCAGTCTGGGCTTCCCTGGTGGCGCAGCGGTTGCGCGTCCGCCTGCCGATGCAGGGGAACCGGGTTCGCGCCCCGGTCTGGGAGGATCCCACATGCCGCGGAGCGGCTGGGCCCGTGAGCCATGGCCGCTGGGCCTGCGCGTCCGGAGCCTGTCCTCCGCAACGGGAGAGGCCACAGCAGAGGGAGGCCCGCATACCACAAAAAAAAAAAAAAAAGAACATTCCAGTCTGAAGTTGTAGAATTAGAGCATCTATGTGTTATTAGAACTTACTAAGGTCCAGCTGGGACCCTGGCCATCTCCCCACATTGATAAATAAAGATCAAGAGTCAGTTGACCACCCATGAGGATCCAAGTTAGGTACCCTAGGATTTTACCTGCTCCATCTAATTACTACAGATTTACCTCGACTTCAGCCTAAGTGGTTTTCTTGGAACCCTGTACTTACAAGAGCAAGGGCTTTAAGGCGTAAGGAAAGAGGACACATCCATGTACACTGTCACAGTACTATCCCTGCCCCGACTTTGAGAGTCTGAAGCTGGGCTTCACTTACTGGATTAGATCCTTATTTTGCCTCCAAATTCAGCCTCGGATCTTGGGCCAATTATATATTGAGTGCAGGCAGATATGGAAGGGAGAAAAACATTTCTCATTTCTCATTCATTTCTAAATGAAGATATGAAATGTTTATCTGAAAGGGCAAGGTGATATGAGAAATCCTTATACTTCTGCATCTTTCTATTCTTTCATAATTTCTATTATAGCATTTCCTAATTTATAGTTTCATATATCAGCACAAACTCATGCGAGAGAATGTCAAGTGAGATTATCTTATTCTGGAATCAAAACTAAAGTGAGAGTGTTTCTTGGTTGGGGCTGTTTGGACTTGATGCTTCTCAGTAATCCCTGTGGGGCTGTAAGTAGCCCATCTATGGGGACTGGAGTCTATTTAGAATGTGAGGTACTGAGAGTTTTTTTATTCTCTGCTTTGTACCCTCAGAATGGGAGAAAATATTTGTAAACGAAGCAACCAATAAAGCATTAATCTCCAAAATCAAAACACTCTCACTTCCAACAATGTAAAAACAAGCCCAGGGAGAAGAAGGTCATTAGCCCTGTAGGATGTGCAGTGCCTGTTGAGAGGCGATTTTCCCTCCCTCCCCTACTGGAGAGGGAAAGGAAATACATTCACCTGTCCCAAGGTATAAAGAGAGTTTCAAGAGAATCTAATTGGGGAACCTGTAAGAAAGGAAAACTGGCATCTCCATCCTCAACTAGGAGCCTGTTGAGCAGCACACCGCCCCTCACCCCCTTTCCCTTTGGTGTTTCATACTTAAATGGTTTTTCTTTTCCGTAAAATATACATAATAAAATATACATAACATAGCACTTACCATTCTCACCATTTTTTAACATCTTTATTGAAGTATAATTGCTTTACAATGGTGTTAGTTTCTGCTTTATAACAAAGTGAAGCAGCTTTATGCATACATATATCCCCATGTCCCCTCCCTCTTGCATCTCCCTCCAGCCCTCCCTATCCCACCCCTCTAGGTGGTCACAAAGCACTGAGCGGATCTCCCTGTCCTATGCGGCTGCTTCCCAATAGCCCTGGGCTATGCGGCTGCTTCCCTGCTATCTATTTTACACTTGGTAGTGTATATATGTCAATGCCACTGTCTCACTTCGTCTCAGCTTACCCTTCCCCCTACCCATGTCCTCAAGTCCAATCTCTACATCTGCGTCTTTATTCCAATCCTGCCCCTAGGTTCATCAAAAGCATTTTTAAAAATTTCATATATATGTGTTAGCATATGGTATATGTTTTTCTCTTTCTGACTTACTTCACTCAGTATGACAGACTCTAGGTCCATCCACCTCACTATAAATAACTCAATTTCGTTTCTTTTTATGGCTGAGTAATATTCCATTGTGTATATGTGCCACATCTTCTTTATCCATTCATCTGTCAATGGACACTTAGGTTCCTTCAATGTCCTGGCTATTGTAAATAGAGCTGCAATGAACATTGTGGTACATGACTCTTTTTGAATTATGGTTTTCTCAGGGTATATGCCCAGTAGTGGGATTGCTGGGTCGTATGGTATGACCGGTGTGAGATGATATCTCATTGTAGTTTTGATTTGCATTTCTGTAATGATTAGTGATGTTGAGCATTCTTTCATGTGTTTGTTGGCAATCTGTATATCTTCTTTGGAGAAATGTCTATTTAGGTCTTCTGACCATTTTTGGATTGGGTTGTTTTTTTTTTGTTATTGGGCTGCTTGTATATTTTGGAGATTAATGCTTTATCGGTTGCTTCGTTTGCAAATATTTTCTCCCATTCTGAGGGTTGTCTTTTCATCTTGTTTATGGTTTCCTTTACTGTACAAAAGCTTTTAAGTTTCATTAGGTCCCATTTGTTTCTTTTTGTGTTTATTTCCCTTACTCAAGTCGGTGGGTCAAAAAGGATCTTGCTGTGATTTATGTCATAGAGTGTTCTGCCTATGTTTTCCTCTAAGAGTTTGATAGTGTCTGGCCTTACATTTAGTTCTTTAATTCATTTTGAGTTTATTTCTTACTTTTACATGTAGCTGTCGACTTTTCCCAGCACCATTTATTGAAGAGGCTGTCTTTTCTCCACTGTATATTCTTGCCTCCTTTAACAAAGATAAGGTGTCCATATGTGTGTGGGTTTATCTCTGGGCTTTCTATCCTGTTCCATTGATCTATATTTCTGTTTTAGTGCCAGTACCATACTATCTGGATTACTGTAGCTTTGTACCATAGTGTGAAGTCAGGGAGCCTGATTCCTCCAGCTCTGTTTTTCTTTCTCAAGATT
>NC_041217.1:8548193-8549283 GCF_002837175.3 Physeter macrocephalus | reverse complement strand
ATGGTATATCTCTCCATCTGTTTGTATCATCTTTAATTTCTTTCATCAGTGTCTTATAGTTTTCTGCATACAGGTCTTTTGTCTCCCTCGGTAGGTTTATTCCTAGGTATTTTATTCTTTTTGTTGCAATGGTAAATGGGAGTGTTTCCTTAATTTCTCTTTCAGATTTTTCATCATTAGTGTATAGGAATGCAAGAGATTTCTGTGCATTAATTTTGTATCCTGCTACTTTACCAAATTCATTGATTAGCTCCAGTAGTTTTCTGGTAGCATCTTTAGGATTATCTATGTATAGTATCATGTCATCTGCAAATAGTGACAGTTTTACTTCTTCTTTTCCAATTTGTATTGCTTTTATTTCTTTTTCTTCTCTGATTGCTGTGGCTAAAATTTCCAAAACTATGTTGAATAATAACAGTGAGAGTGGGTAACCTTGTCTTGTTCCAGATCTTAGAGGAAATGGTTTCAGTTTTTCACCATTGAGAACGATGTTGGTTGTGGGTTTGTCATATGTGGCCTTTATTAGGTTGAGGTAAGTTCCCTGTATGCCTACTTTCTGGAAGGTTTTTATCATAAGTGGGTGTTGAATTCTGTCAAAAGCTTTTTCTGCATCTATTTAGATGATCATATGTTTTTTCTCCTTCAATTTGTTAATATGGTGTATCACATTGATTGATTTTCGTATATTGAAGAATCCTTGCATTCCTGGGATAAACCCCATTTGATCATGGTGTATGATCCTTTTAATGTGCCTCTGGATTCTGTTTGCTAGTATTTTGCTGAGGATTTTTATATCTATGTTCATCACGGATATTGGCCTGTAGTTTTCTTTTTTTGTAATATCTTTGGTTTTAGTATCAGGGTGATGGTGGCCTCGTAGAATGAGTTTGGGAGTGTTCCTCCTTCTGCTATATTTTGGAAGACTTTGAGAAGAATAGGTGTTAGCTCTTCTCTAAATGTTTGATAGAATTCGCCTGTAAAGCCATCTTGTCCTGGGCTTTTGCTTGTTGGAAGATTTTTAATCACAGTTTCAATTTCAGTTCTTGTGATTGGTCTGTTTATGTTTTCTATTTCTTCCTGGTTCAGTCTC
>NC_041217.1:8537408-8548021 GCF_002837175.3 Physeter macrocephalus | reverse complement strand
CCATTTCTTCCAGGTTGTCCATTTTATTGGCATATAGTTGCTTTTAGTAATCTCTCATGATCCTTTGTATTTCTGCAGTGTCAGTTTTTACTTCTCCTTATTCATTTCTAATTCTGTGGATTTGAGTCTTCTCCTTTTTTTTCTTGATGAGTTTGGCTAATGGTTTATCAATTTTGTTTATCTTCTCAAAGAACCAGCTTTTAGTTTTATTGGTTTGCTATTGTTTCCTTCATTTCTTTTTCATTAATTTCTGATCTGAGCTTTATGATTTCTTTCCTTCTGCTAACTCTGTGTTTTTCTGTTCTACTTCTCTAATTACTTTAGGTGTAAGTTTATGTTGTTTATTTGAGATGTTTCTTGTTTCTTGAGGTAGGATTGTTTCTTGTTTCTTGAGGTAGGGATGTACAAACATCCTTCTTAGAACTGCTTTTGCTGCATCCCATAGGTTTTGGGTCGTTGTGTTTTCACTGTCATTTATTTCTAGGTATTTTTTGATTTCCTCTTTGATTTCTTCAGTGATTCATTGGTTATTTAGTAGCATATTGTTTAGCCTCCATGTGTTTGTAATTTTTACAGTTTTCCTCCTGTAATTGATGTCTAGTCTCATAGCACTGTGGTGGGAAAAGATACTTGATGTGATTTCAATTTTCTTAAATTTACCAAGGCTTGATTTGTGACCAAAGGTATGATCTATCCTGGATAATGTTTCATGAGCACTTGAGAAGAAAATGTATTGTGTTTTTGGATGGAATGTCCTATAAATATCAATTAAGTCCATCTTGTTTAATGTGTCATTTAAAGCTTGTGTTTCCTTATTTACTTTCATTTTTGTTGGTCTGTCCATTGGTGAAAGTGGGGTGTTAAAGTCCACTAGTATTATTGTGTTACTGTCAATTTCCCCTTTTATGGCTGTTCACATTTGCCTTATTTATTGAGGTGATCCGATGTTGGGTGCAGAAATATTTACAATTGTTATGTCTTCTTGGATTGATCCTTTGATCATTATGTAGTGTCCTTCTTTGTCTCTTGTAAGAGTCTTTATTTTAAAGTCTATTTTGTGTGATATGAGAATTGCTACTCCAGCTTTCTTTTGATTTTCATTTGCATGGAATATCTTTTTCCATTCCCTCACTTTCAGTCTATATGTTTCCCTAGGTTTGAGGTGGGTCTCTTTGAGACAGCATGTATATGGGTCTTGTTTTTGTCTCCATTCAGCCAGTCTATGTCTTTTGGTTGGAGCATTTAACCATTTACATTGAAGGTAGTTATCGATATGCATGTTCCTATTACCATTTTCTTAATAGTTTTGGGTCTGTTATTTTAGGTCTTTTCCTTCTCTTGTGTTTCCTGCCTAGAGAAGTTCCTTTAGCACTTGTTGTAAAGCTGGTTTGGTGGTGCTGAATTCTCTTAGCTTTTGCTTGTCTGTAAAGGTTTTAATTTCTCCATCAAATCTGAATGAGATCCTTACTGCGTAGAGTAATCTTGGTTGTAGGTTTTTCCCTTTCATTACTTAAAATATGTCCTGCCACTCCCTTCTGGCTGGCAGAGTTTCTGCTGAAAGATCAACTGTTAACCTTATGGGGATTCCCTTGTATGTTATTTGTTGCTTTTCCCTTGCTGCTTTTAATACTTTTTCTTTGTATTTAATTTTTGATAGTTTGATTAATATGTCTCTCAGTGTGTTTCTCTTTCAGTTTATCCTGTGTGGTACCCTCTTTGCTTCCTGGACTTGATTGTTTCCTTTCCCATGTTAGGGAAGTTGTCAACTATAATCTCCTCAAATATTTTCTCAGACCGTTTCTTTTTCTCTTTTTCTTTTGGGACCCCTATAATTCAAATGTTTGTGCATTTAATGTCCCAGAGGTCTCTGAGACTCTCCTCAATTCTCTTCATTCTTTTTTCTTTATTCTGCTCTGTGGTAGTTATTTCCACTATTTTATCTTTCAGGTCACTTATGCATTCTTCTGCCTCAGTTATTGTGCTACTGATTCCTTCTAGAGAATTTTTAGTTTCATTTATTTTGTTGTTCATCATTGTTTGTGTGCTCTTTAGTTCTTTTAGGTCCTTGTTAAACGTTTCTTGTATTTTCTCCATTCTATTTCCAAGCTTTTGTATCATCTTTGCTATCATTACTCTGAATTATTTTTCAGATAGACTGCCTATTTCCTCTTCATTTGTTTGGTCTGGTATGTTTTTACCTTGCTCCTTCATCTGCTGTATATTTCTCTGTCTTCTCATTTTTCTTAACTTACTGTATTTGGGGTCTCCTTTTTACAGGATGCTGGTTCGTATTTCCCATCGTTTTTGGTGTCTGCCCCCAGTGGGTGAGGTTGTTTCAGTGGGTTGTGTAGGCTTCCTGGTGGAGGGGACTGGTGCCTGTGTTCTGGTGGGTGGGGCTGGATCTTGTCTTTCTGGTGGGCAGGATCATGTCCGGTGGTGTGTTTTGGTGTGTCTATGGACTTATTATGATTTTAGTTACCCTCTCTGCTAATGGGTGGGGTTTTGTTCCTTTCTTGCTCTTTGTTTGGCATGGGATGTCCAGCACTGGAGCTTGCTGGCCGTGCGTGGAGCTCGGTCTCACTGTTGAAACGGAGATCTCTGGGAGAGCTCTCAGTGATTGATATTACATGGTGCTGGGAGGTCTCTGGTGGTCCAATGTCCTGAACTCAGCTCTCCCACCTCAGAGGCTCAGACCTGACACCAGGCCAGTCCACCAAGATAATGACAGCCACATTGCTCAGAAGAAAAGAGAGAAAAAGAGAAAGAAAAAAATAATAATAAATTTTAAAAAATTATTAGAATGAAAAAATAAAATAATAATAATTTTTAAAACAGAGCCACAAAACCAATAAACAAATCCACCATTGATAATAAGCGCTGAAAACTATACTAAGACAAATATAAAAATCGGACACAAATCAGCCGCAGATAGCAAACCCCAAGTCTACAGTTGCTTCCAAAATCCGCTGTCTTAATTTTATTTTGATTGTTTGTCTATTCAGATATTCAACAGATGCAGGGCACATCAAGTTGCTTGTGGAGATTTAATCGCTGCTCCTGAGGCTGCTGGGAAAAATTTCCCTTTCTCTTCTTTGTTCACACAGCTCCTGGGGCTCAGCTTTGGTTTTGGCCCCACCTCTGTGAGTAGGTCACCCTCAGGCATTTTTAGGAGGTCTGAGGTCTTCTGCCAGTGTTCAGTAGGTGTTCTGTAGAAGTTGTTCCACATGTAGATGTATTTTTGATGTATTTGTGGGGAGGAAGGTGATCTCCATGTCTTAATCCTCTGCCATCTTGAAGGTCCCCCCTCCATTCTCACCATTTTTCAGTACAGTTCTGTGTCATTAAGTAACATTCACATTGTTCTGCAACCTTTACTACCAGCAATCCCCTGTCATATTTAGATGTATGCACTGATGCTGGATCACCCAGGTAACATGACTCACATTGTGAGACAGATCTTGGGAGAGGGCTCTGGGAGCCTAGGTACTGAATGTCCTCGACAGCCCCTGTACCCCACTGGGAGGAAAAAATTGGTGCTTGCCATAAGGACTCTCAGATTTGGCAGAGTACTTGAACAAAAATATGGATGCTGATTGTTTCTATGGTGGCCCAAGGGAACCCTCCTACACTGCTTGTGAGAATGTAAATTGATACAGCCACTATGGAGAACAGTATGTACATTCATTAAAAAACTAAAAATAAAGCTATCATATGACCCAGCAATCCCAGTCCTGGACATATATCTGGAGAAAACCATAATTTGAAAGGATTCATGCACCCCGATGTCCATTGCAGCACTATTTACAATAGCCAAGATGTGGAAGCAACCTGAATGTCCATTGATGGGAGAATGGATAAAGAAGATGTGGTACATGTATACAATGGGCTATTACACAGCCATAAAAAGAAACGAAATAGTGCCATTTGCAGAGACATGGATGGACCTAGAGATTTTTATACAGAGTAAAGTAAGTCAGAAAGAGAAAAAAATATATAGTAAATATCGCTTATATGTGTAATCTAGAAAAATGGTAGAGATAAACTTATTTGCAAAGCAGAAATAGAGTCACAGATGTAGAGAAAAAACTTATGATTACCAAGGGTGGAAGGGGGAGGGATGGGATGAATTGGGAGATTGGGACTGACATATATGCACTACTATGTATAAAATAGATAACTAACGAGAACCTATTGTAAAGAACAGAGAACTCTACTTAATGCTCTGTGGTGACCTAAATGGGAAGGAAACCTAAAAAAGAGTGGATATATGTATACGTATGACTGATTTACATACTGTACATCAAGAAACTAACACAACATTGTAAAGCAACTATATTCTAATAAAAATTAATAACCCCCCCCCCCAAAACTACCCCCAACAGACGGATGCTGAATTCTGGTCTTTTGGAGGCAGGAGGCTTGTTGTGTGCCTTGGGAGGGCTTGGAAACTGTGGTACAGAGGATCTGAGGATCAAAACTACAGAAAATTTGGAGGTTAAGAAACAGAACCTTGGGAGTTGGGTAGTTCCACATGAAGGATCATGGGGATTAGTGGAAAGAAAGACAGAGCCACAAAGCCCCTCAGGCATCCAGAAGACCAAGCAAATGGTGTTCCCAACCCAGAGAAGGTTTTTGAGAAAATTATGTTGGGGATATCAGAATGAGGCACGGCTCCTCCTCCAGGGCATCTCCTTGGGACAGAGGGGCCAAGGGAAACCTGCACAGAAACCACATCAGCAAAGGCCACAAGCATCACACTAAATAGGAGTGACCACTGTTTCTCCAATCTCTTCTCCGTAGTCTAAACACTAAAGCAGCTAGTGCTTAGAAGAGATATAAAGAGAAGATACCCCCAAGCCGGAACACAACTTCTTTCTTTGGCTGACTTGAAATGAAAGTTTGAGTCATGTGGATCAGTGGAGGACAGTTGGGAATTCAGAGTCAGATGCTTATGTTTGTGGTCAACTTATTTTTGACAAGGGTGCTAAGATAATACAATGGGGAGAGGGCTTTGGGTCTGGGATTTTCTTGTGGGCAGTTTTGTTCTTACTAATTCAATATCTTGATTTGTTATTTTCATTCAGAATTGGTCTTCTTGAGTCAGTTTCAATAATTTATGTCTTTCTAGAAATTTGTATATAATATCTAAGTTATCTAATTTGTTGACATACAGTTTTTTTTATAGTATTCTCCTTTGGGCTATTATTGTTATATATAATACATCTATATAGGTTACAAACACAATGACGCATTGCTATAATTATTAATTTATATAATTTTATGTTTATTAAAGAAGCTGACAAAAGAAAAAAGAGAAATGAAGGTTTGAAGCAAACAATGAACTGATTTTGAGGGAAAAAAACCACTTTTTAAAATAGATTAGACTGATTATTAAATACTGAAATTGGGTTGTTCTAACAATGATGATGAGAAAGTTGAGTAATCTTGATAAAATTTTTAAAGAATGATTATCCAATGGAAAAAAAGAAACTTGACAGGTATGTTATAAGGAAAATTTCAAGAGTTTGTACTGATGGTTCAACTAGGTGTTATTTCTCAATAAACCTGTTACCTACACAAGGGGGGGATGTGCTGGGTGAGATATAAGACTGGCAGAAGACAGCAGTGCCCAGGAAATGAATAAAGATTGTGTTCCAATACAAGACAGCAGAAAGCCTCTGAAGGGTTTGAAATGAGTCATGGTATTAGAATGATAGTAATGTAGACCACTGCAAAGGAGGGGTGAGAGAAAAGCAAAACCAGTTGGGAGGTGCTATTTTCATCCTAGTAAGAAATGATAAGGATCTGAACCACAGCAATCACCTACAAAATAAGAGGGAAAAAATCAAGAGGAAGGACTTGATTTTTTCAAGGACTTGAGAACAAATTAGAAGTACGAGTTTAGAGAAAATGCGTGGTCTAAGAAAAAGTCTAGGCTTTTGGCTTGGTTGAGTGGACAGATAACAGTGATCTTTCTCTCTAACATAAGAAATAGAGACAAAGAGAAAGTTTCTTCGTGTAATAAGAAAAGAAGATGACCAAAATTTCCATGAATGTCAGAATATATGTATCTTGGGCATATAGGATACTCACTATTTGTTGAACAAATATGTTTAATTTGGGGCAAGTTTGGAATGAGATGCTCATGGGACAGCCAAGTAGACATGGCTGATGGAGTGTTGGATATGATGGTCTTAGAGTTTAGGATATGGCAAAATAGATTTAGGATCATCAGCATATAGATATTTGTGGATGAACTAGCACCAAGCTCAGAAACCTGGGGAACAACAATATTTCCAGAGCTGGACAAAAGAAGGGGAGCTGTCAAATAGAAGAGGTCAGAGAGAATCCTGGAAAACCAGTGGAAAGTAATATCTCAATATCCAAGAAAAGACCAAACTTCCAGGAAGGCATGGTCAGAAATGGTAAGTGCTACAGAAAGGTCAAGTGAGATTAAAAAATGGACATTTCTAGCTAGTGTAGAAACTAGAAAGCCATTGGTAACATTAGAAAAGGCAGTTTCAGTGCAGTATTGGGAGCAGATGCCAAATTGCCATGAGCTGAGATGCGGATGGGAGGTGGAGAAATGGAGGCTCTCAATGTTGACTGTTTTAAGAAGTTTAAATTCAAAGGGGAACATGAAGGCAGGATGTTAGCATAGAGGTTGTGAATGGGAGGGGGGTCAGAAGGGTGGGAAGAGGGTGTGGCATAGAAAGACAAATCAACGTAGATATGTTGCTTGGTTTTCTGGTCATTGGTAGCCACTGAGAATGGTCATAGATTGAGGGGAAGGAGCCACCAGTAGGGGAGAGATTGAAGACATTGGAGGAAAACGATAACAGGTAGAAAAAAGTAGAGAAGAGACTCAAGGTTATGGGATCAAGAACATAAGTGATGGAGTTAGTTTTCAAGAAGAAGAACTAAGCATGGATGCGAGAGAAAGCCCCTCTCTCAATGGGAAGAGCAACACCAATATTTCAGTCAGTTGAAGAGTAAATGAGATCTTCTACTTTTAAACTATGACAGACTGACTATGTGCTCTGAAAAACCTTTCACTAAGTAATAACTAAACCTTGAAAAAAAACACTGTTTTGAGACATCACTTGGAGATGTCTCAAAACGTACCATTTTTATAAGAACAAAAACCTGCACTGCAGTTCAGAAGAAGAAGTAGATGTAGCTTGTGTCCCAGCCCAAGTGCAAGGTTGCCTGAAGTTGATGCTAGTTCACCACTGCTGTTGAAAAATTGAGTCTTGGGTCAGGGAGAAAATGGTAAACTGTAAGACTTCCGCACTGAGAAAGACCTGCAGGAGAGAATGAAATAGTTCCAGGCTAGTGGCATCTCCTGTCTTCCAACTTGAATAATGTAATTATTCAGAGTAATTTCCCTCTGAGGCAGAGCCTCTACAACCCCCAACTTAAACCTTCAGCACCTATATTTTCAGACCAAAACAAAAGAAAAATTCTAAACAAAGTTTAGCAAACTAAACCCATAAGTATTAATAAAAGTTAATATACAGCTGTTTTGTAACTATGTATGGTGACAGATATTAACTAGACTTATTCTGGGGATCATTTTGCAATATAAACAAATATAGAATCATTATGTTGTACACCTGAAACTCATATAATGTTGTATGTCAATGATACCTCAATAAAAAAAGACAATATAATATACAACAGATAGAAGATCAACAAGGAATTAGAAGATTTGAACAACACTATAAACCAAGACAATCCAGCAGGCATCTATAAAACACTACACATTCCTCTCAAGGGCACATAAGACTTTTTTTTTTCTTTTCTTCTTTTAAAAAAAAATATTTATTTATTTATTTGTCTACCCTGGGTCTTAGTTGCAGCATGTGGGATCTTTAGTTGTGGCATGTGGGATCTAGTTCCCTGACCAGGGATTGAACCCGGGCCCCCTGTATTGGGAGCATGGAGTCCTAACCACTGGACCACCAGGGAAGTCCCACATAAGACATTTTTTTAAAGTAGATCATATGTTAGACCATAAAACAAGTCTCAATAGATTTATAGGGATTGAAATCATACAAAGTATGTTCTCTGATCACAATGAGTGAAATTAGGAACCAATGAGGAATGAACAGTTGGAAAATTCACAATTATGAGAAAATTAAACAACACACTCTAAAAAAGAAAAGAAAATGAGCCAAAAATAAATTAGAAGAGAAATTAGAAAATACTTTTAAATGAATGGAAATGAAAATACAATATACTAAAACATATAGGTTGCAGCTAAAGCTGTGTTTGGAGGAAATTTACACATTTCCTGTAAAATGCCTGTGTTAAAAAATAAGAAAGATCTCAAAGCAGTAACCTAAACTTCTACCCTTAAGACGAAAAGGAAGGAAAAAGAAAAAGAAGAGCAAACTTAACCCAAAGCAAGGAGAAAGAAGGACAGAGTGATGAGAGAAGAAATAATTGAAATGGAGAATAAAAAGCAATAGAGAAGAAAATCAATAAAACCAAAAATTGGTTATTTGAAAAGATAAACAAAATTGACACATCTTTAACTAGATTGACCAGGAAAAAAAAGAGAGAAGATTCAGATTACTAAAATTAAAAATGAAACAGGAGATACTACTCAATCTCACAGAGATAAAAGGATTGTAAGTGTAGTACTGTACACGAACAAATCAGATAACCTAGATGAAATAGGCGAATTCCTAGAAACAGACAAATTACCAAAAATGAAGAAGATATAGAATATTTGAATAGACCTAAAACAAGTAAATAGATTGAATTCATAAACAAAAATAAATTCTACAAAGAAAAATCCAGGATGAGATGGTGTCACTGGTGAATTCTATCAAACATTTAAAGAATTAACATCAATCCTTCACAAACTCTTCCAAAAGTGTAGAAGAAGGGGGAACACTTTCCAATTCATTCTACGAAGCCAGTTTCCTGATACCAAAATGAAACAAAAATACTAAAGGGAAAGAAAACTCTAGGCCAATATCCCTTATAAATATAAATACAAAACTCCTCAACAAAATACTACCAAAAAAAGAGCTACATATGAGAGAATTATATACCATATCTAAATGGGATTTATCCCAGGAAAATCAATCATGTAATACACCATATAAATAGAATAAAGGACAAAAATCACACAATCATCTCAATAGATGCACAAGAGGCATTTGACAAAATCCAACACCCTTGCATGATAAAAAATACTTAACAAACTACGAATAGAAGGAAACTACCTCAACCTAATATGAAGCATCTATAACAACTCACAACTAACATCACACTTATGATTAAAGACTAAAAGTTTCCCCCTAAGATCAGGGACAGGACAAGAATGTCCCCTCACATACTTCTTATATTATTGTCCTGGAGATCCTAGTCAGGGAAATTAGGCAAGAAAATGAAATAAAAAGCATCCAGATTGGAAAGGTAAAAATAAAATCATCTCTGTTTGCAGATGACATGATCTTATATGCAGAAAATTCTAAGAAATACATACAAAAATTGAATTTTTAAACTTTTCCAAAATGAAAAAAAGGCTAATGAAAGAGTTTAAGATCAATATAAAAATCAACTGTATAAGGAAACAGTCTTATTTACAATAGCATAACGCAAAATAAATTACTTATGAATAAATTTTTAAAAGAAGTGCAAAACCTATACTTTGAACACTACAAAACTTTTTTTGGACAGATCGAAGATGGCGGAAGAGTAAGACGCGGAGATCACCTTCCTCCTCACAGATACATCAGAAATACAGCTACACGTGGAACTTCTCCTATAGAACACCCACCGAATGCTGGCAGAAGACCTCAGACCCCACAAAAGGCAAGAAACCCCCCACGTACCTGGGTAGGCAAAAGAAAAAAGAATAAACAGAGACAAAGAATAGGGACGGGACCTGCACCAGTGGGAGGGAGCCGTGAAGGAGCAAAAGTTCCCACACCCTAGAAGCCCCTTCGCGGGCGGAGACTGTGGGTGGCGGAGGGGGAAGCTCCGGAGCCTCGGAGGAGAGCGCAGCAGCGGGGTGCGGAGGGCAAAGCGGAGAGATTCCCGCACAGAGGATCAGTGCCGACCAGCACTCACCAGCCCGAGAGGCTTGTCGGCTCACCCGCCGGGGCGGGCGGGGGCTGGGAGCTGAGCCTCGGGCTTCAGTTGGATCCCAGGGAAAGGTCTGGAGTTGGCAGAGTGAAAACAGCCTGAAGGGGCTAGGGCGCCACGGCTAGCCGGGAGGGAGTCCGGTTGAAGTCTGGAGCTGCCGAAGAGGCAAGAGACCTTTTCTTCCCTCTTTGCTTCCTGGTGCACTAGGAAGGGGTTTAAGCGCGCCGCTTAAAGGAGCTCCAGAAACGGGCGCGAGCCGCGGCTGTCGGCGCGGACAGCAGAGACAGGTGTGGGATGCTCGGGTTGCTGCTGCCGCCACCAAGAGACCTGTGTGCGAGCACAGGTCACTCTCCACACCGCCCCTCCCAGGAGCTCGTGCAGCCCGCCACTGCCGGGGCCCCGGGATCCAGGGACAGCTCCCCCGGGAGAACGCGTGGCGCGCCTCGGGCCGGTGCAGCGTCACGCCGGCCCCTGCCGCCGCAGGCTCGCCCCGCATCCGTGCCCCTCCC
>NC_041217.1:8515986-8533005 GCF_002837175.3 Physeter macrocephalus | reverse complement strand
CATATACCTTGAGAAAACCATAATTCAAAAAGAGTCATGTACCAAAATGTTCATTGCAGCTCTATTTACAATAGCCAGGACATGGAAGCAACCTAAGTGTCCATCAACAGATGAATGGATAAAGAAGATGTGGCACATATATACAATGGAATATTACTCAGCCATAAAAAGGAATGAAACTGTGTTATTTGTAGTGAGGTGGATGGACCTGGAGTCTGTCATACAGAGTGAAGTAAGTCAGAAGGAGAAAGACAAATACCGTATGCTAACACATATATATGGAATCTAAGAAAAAAAAATGTCATGAAGAGATTAGTGGTAGGACGGGAATAAAACACAGACCTACTAAAGCATGGACTTGAGGACATGGGGAGGGGGAAGGGTAAGCTGTGACGAAGTGAGAGAGTGGCAGGGTCATATATGCACTACCAAATGTAAATTAGATAGCTAGTGGGAAGCTGCAGCATAGCACAGGGAGATCACCTCTGTGTTTTGTGACCATGAGAGGGGTGGGATAGGGAGGGTGGGAGGGAGGGAGACACAAGAGGGAAGAGATATGGGAACATATGTATATGTATAACTGATTCACTTTGTTGTAAAGGAGAAACTAACACACTATTGTAAAACAGGTATACTCCAATAAAGATGTTTAAAAAAAAAAAAAAAAAGAGTTCAAACTAAGGTCACAAAGAAATTAACTGAACTCAGAAGAATGGATGAACACAGAGAGAACTTCATCGAAGAAAAAACATAAAGTACCAAATGGAAGTCACAGAGCTGAATAATACAATAACTGAACTGGAAATATACTAGAGGGGTTAAACAGCAGACTAGATGAAGCAAATGAAGGAATCATTTATCTGGAAGACAGAGAAGTGGAACTCACCTAAACAGAGCAGGGGAAAAAAAAAAAAAAAAGATTAAAAATAAGTGAAAATAGCTTAGGGAATCTATGGATAACATGATATTTGCATTTTAGACATCCCAGAAGGAGAAGAGCGATAGAAAGGGACAGAAAACTTGTTTGAAGAAATAATGGCTGACAATGTCCTGAACCTGGGGAAGAAATCATACATCCAGATCCAGGAAGCTGAGAAAGTTCCAAATAAAATGAACCCAAAGACACCCAAACCAAGACAAATTATATTTTAAAATGTCAAAAGTTAAAGAGAGAATCTCAAAAGCAGCAAGAGGAAAGCAACTTGTTACATACAAAAGAATGCCCCTAAGTCTGTCAGCAGGTTTACCAGATGTTATGTAGAACATGGTGTCTATAATCAATAACATTGTATTACAGATTTGAAAGTTGATAAGAGAGTAAATATTGAAAGTTCTCATCACATGAAAACTAATAGTAACTATGTATGGTGACAAATGGTAACTAGACTTATTATGATGATCACTTCACAATGTATACATTTGTCGAATCATTATGTCTTACACTGAAACAAATATAATATTGTAAGTCAATTATACTTCAACTGAAAAAAAAAGACACCTTGTTGAATTAAGTACTTTTGTTTAAAACCTCATTTCGCTTGTTGAAAGCTTACTTATTTTTGTTCAAAATACATATGGTTAAATTATCAGATAAATTTATAATTTGCAACTTAAAAAAAAAAAACAAACTTTTTTTGGCCACGCTGGGTGACATGCGGGATCTTAGATCCCCCTAACCCTAACCAGGGATTGAACCCGTGCCCCCTACATTGAGAGCACGGAGTCTTAACCACTGGATCATCAGCGAAGTCCCTACAGAACATATTTGGAAGAAAATAAAAGCGCTAAATAAAAGGAAAGGCATCCTGTGTTCACAGACAGGAAAACTTAATATTGTTACAATGGCAACCCTCCTCAAATTGATCTACATATTCAATACAATTCCAATCAGAATCCCACCTGGCTTCGTTGTGGAAATTGACAAACAGATCTTAAAATTCATGTGGAAACTCAAGATACCCAGAATAGTCACAAAAGAAAAAAAAAAATCTTGAAAAATCAGAACAGAATAGGAGGATTCACCCTTCCTGACTTTGGGCCTTACTACAAAGCAACAGTATATGCTGTGTGGTACTGAAATAAGAATAGACATATAGATCAATGGAATAGAATTGAGAGTCCAGAAATAAACTCATGTATCTTTGGCCATTTGATTTTTGACTAGGGTGCCAGGACCACTCAATGAGGAGATACTAGTTTTTTCAAAACAGGAGGCTAGGACAACTGGATAGCCATATGTAAAAGAATGAAATTAACCCTTAACTCACACCATATACAAAAAGTAACTCAAAATAGATCAAAACCTAAATATGAGAGCAGCTGCATTTTTATTACTCATTGCAGCCATAGAGAAAACATCCCTTGGGGAATCATGGGGCATCTCAGAAAGAAGGTATTCAAAAGGGCTTTTAGCACTCAGGTTTATGTTGGGTGATTTTGAGGAGAGTTTAAGGAATCTGGGCTTTGTTCTGGGTTGAATGTTGTCAGTAAGCAGGGGTAATTCTATGACTGGATATCTTGATAGACTTTATCTAGTAGGAGGGAAGACTGTACTGAGGCTAAAGATGCATTTGACATTTTAAAAAAGGAAAAGAAAAGGCTAGAGTCACATCTTAGCCTGAGGGCTGTTTGATCATTCTTGTGCTTTGGATGATGTTCATGTTTTGTTTGTGTTCAGACATAATTACAGAGTGGTCTTATCCTTGCTTTGATCCATCAGGTCATAGAGTGACCCTCTCTACTTTTGATATTCTGTGAAATTTTAGAATAAACCAGGAGAACACCAGGGTCTAGCTATGAGTTCTTTACCAGCTATAGAAACATAAAGGCCTAACTGATAGTTCCAGGACATGTCATTCACATTTGAAGATATAAAGAGATGAAGAAAAAAACATACATCTCATAAAAGTCACTATCAATCCATTTTTTAAAATAGATCTTCATTGGAGTATAATTGCTTCACAGTACTGTGTTAATTTCTGTTGCACAACAAAGCGAATCAGCCATATGCATACACAGGTCCCCATAACCCCTCACTCTTGAGCCTCTCTCCCATCCTCTTTATCACACCCCTCTAGGTCATCCCAAAGCACCGAACCGATCTCCCTGTGCTATGCTGCTGCTTCCCACCAGCCAACTAGTTTACATTCCGTAGTGTATATGTGTCCATGCTACTCTCACTTCGCCCCAGCTTCGCCCTCCCACCCCATGTCCTCAAGTCCATTCTCTGTGTCTACCTCTTTATTCCTGCCCTGCAACTAGGTTTATCAGTACCTTTTTTTTTTTAGATTCCATATATATATATATATATTTTTAGATTCCATATATATGGTATTTCTTTTCCTCTTTCTGACTTACTTCACTCTGTATGACAGACTCTAGGTCCATCCACCTCACTACAAATAACTCAATTTTGTTTCTTTTTAGGGCTAATATTCCATTGTATATATGTACCACATCTTTATCCATTCATCTGTCGATGGACATTTAGGTTGGTTCCATGTCCTGGCTATTGTAAATAGTGCTGCAATGAACACTGTGGTACATGTCTCTTTTTGAATTATGGTTTTCTCAGGGTGTATGCCCAGTAGTTGGATTGCTGGGTCGAATGGTAGCTCTATTTTTAGTTTTTTAAGGAAACATCATCTGTTTTCCATAGTGGTTGTATCAATTTACATTTCCACCAACAGTGCAAGAGGGTTCCCTTTCCACCACACCCTTTCCAGCATTTATTGTTTCTAGATTTTTTGATAATGGCCATTCTGACTGGCGTGAGGTGATACCTCATTGTAGTTTTTATTTGCATTTCTCTAATAATTAGTGATGTTTAGCATCTTTTCACGTGCCTCTTGGCCATCTGTATGTCTTCCTTGGTGAAAGACCTATTTAGGTCTTCTGCCCATTTTTTAACTGGATTGTTTGTTTTTTTGATATTGAGCTCCATGAGCTGTTTCTATATTTCAGAGATTAATCCTTCATTGTTTCATTTGCAAATAGTTTCTCCCATTCTGAGGGCTGTCTTTTTGTCTTCTTTATGGCTTCCTTTGCTGTGCAAAAGCTTTTGAGTTTAAGTCCCATTTATTTATTTTTGTTTTTATTTTCATTAATCTAGGAGGTGGGTCAAAAAAGATCTTGCTGTGGTTTAGTTAAAGAGTGTTTTTCCTATGTTTTCCTCTAAGAGTTTTATAGTGTCTGGTCTTACATTTAAGCCTTTAATCCATTTTGAGTTTATTTTTGCGTATGGTGTTAGGTGTTGTTCTAATTTCATTCTTTTACATGTAGCTGTCCAGTTTTCCCAGCACCATTTATTGAAGGGGCTGTCTTTTCTCCATTGTATGTTCTTGCCTCCATTGTCATAAATTAGGTGCCCATATGCATGTGGGTTTATATCTGGGCATTATATCCTGTACCATTGATCTATATTTCTGTTTTTGTGCCAGTACCATACTGTCTTGATTACTGTAGCTTTGTGGTATAGTTTGAAGTCAGGGAGCCTGATTCCTCCAACTCCATTTTTCTTTCTCAAGATTGCTTTGGCTATTTGGGGTCTTTTGTGTTTCCATATGAATTGTAAAATATTTTGTTTTAGTTCTCTGAAAAATGCCATTGGAGTTTGATAGGGATTGCACTGAAGCTGTAGATTGCTTTGGGTAGTATAGTCATTTTCACAATGTTGTTTCTTCCAATCCAAGAACATGGTATATTTCTCCATCTGTTTATGTCATCTTTGATTTCTTTCATCAGTGTTTTATAGTTTTCTGAGTGCAAGTCTTTTGCCTCCTTAGGCAGGTTTATTCCTAGGTATTTTATTCTTTTTGTTGCAATGGTAAATGGGAGTGTTTCCTTAATTTCACTTTCTGATTTTTCATTGTTGGTGTCTAGGAATGCCAGAGATTTCTCTGCATAAATTTTGTATCCTGCAACCTTACCAAATTCATTGATTAAATCTAGTAGTTTTCTGGTGACATCTTTAGGATTTTCTATATATAG
This sequence comes from Physeter macrocephalus, assembly GCF_002837175.3. NCBI lineage: Eukaryota > Metazoa > Chordata > Mammalia > Artiodactyla > Physeteridae > Physeter > Physeter macrocephalus. The sequence continues at coordinate 8,528,016 of NC_041217.1, read as the reverse complement.
TATCATGTCATCGGCAAACAGTGACAAAGAAGTACTTCTTTTCCAATTTGTATTCCTTTTATTTCTTTTTCTTCTCTAATTGCTCTGGCTAAGACTTCCAAAACTATGTTGAATAAGAGTGGTGAGAGTGGACATCCTTGTCTCGTTTCTGATCTTAGAGGAAATGGTTTCAGTTTTTCACCATTGAGAACGATATTGGCTGTGGGTTTGTCATATATGGCCTTTATTATGTTGATAAAAATATGTTTTATTTATAAAAAATTTTATTTTATTTATAAAAATAAACAATTTTTATCATAAATGGTTGTTGAATTTTGTCAAAAGCTTTTTCTGCATCTGTTGAGATGATCATATGGTTTTTATCCTTCAGTTTGTTAATATGGTGTATCACATTGATTGTTTTGTGTATATTGAAGAATTCTTGCATCCCTAGGATAAAACCCGCTTGATCATGGTGTATGATGCTTTTAATGTGCTGTTGGATTCTGTTTGCTAGCATTTTGTTCAGGAGTTTTGCATCTATGTTCATTAGTGATATTGGTGTATAATTTTTTGTGTGTGATATCTTTTTCTGGTTTTGGTATCAGGGTGATGGTGGCTCGTAGAATGAATTTAGGAGTGTTTCTCCCTTGCAATTTTTTGGAATTTTTTGAGAGGATTGGTGTTAGCTTTTCTCTAAATGTTTGATAGAATTTTCCTGTGAAGTCATCTGGTCCCGGACTTTTGTTTGTTGGAAGAGTTTTAATTATGGCTTCAATTTCATTACTTGTGATGTCTGTTTATATTTTCTAATTCTTCCTGGTTCAGTCTTGGAAAATTGTACCTTTCCAAGAATTTGTCCATTTCTTCATGGTTGTCCATTTTATTTGCATATAGTTGTTTGTAGTAGTCTCTTATAATCCTTTGTATTTCTGCAGGGTCAGTTGTTATTTCTCCTTTTTCATTTCTAATTTTATTGATTTGCGTCCTCTCCCTTTTTTACTTGATGAGTCTGGCTAAGGGTTTATCCATTTTTTTTATCTTCTCAAAGAACCAGCTTTTATTTTAATGATCTTTTTTATTGCTTTCTTCATTTCTATTTCATTTATATCTGCTCTGATCTCTATGATTTCTTTCTGTCTACTGACTTTGGGTTTTCTTTGTTCTTCTTTCTCTAGTTGTTTTAAGTGTAGGGTTAGATTGTTTATTTGAGGTTTTTCTTGTTTCTTGAGGTGAGATTGTATTGCTATAAACTTCCCTCTTAGAACTGCTTTTGCTGCGTCCCATAGGTTTTGGGTCATTGTGTTTTTGTTGTCATTTGTTTTGATGTATTTTTAAATTTCTTCTTTGATTTCTTCAGTGATCTCTCGGTTATTTAGTAGCACACTGTTTAGCCTCCATGTATTTGTGTCTTTTACAGTTTTTTTCCTGTAATTGATTTCCAGTCTCATAGCATTGTGGTCAGAAAAGATGCTTGTTAAGATTTTAATTTTCTTAAATTTTCTGAGGCTTGATTTTTGACCCAGGATGTGATCTATCCTGGAGAATGTTCCATGTGAACTTGAGAAGAAAGTGTATTCTGCCACTTTTGGGTGGAATGTTCTATAAATATCAATTAGATCTATCTATAATACTGTGTCATTTAAAGCTTGTGTTTCCTTATTTATTTTCTGTTTGGATGATCTGTCCATTGGTGTAAGTGGGGTGTTAAAGTCCCTTACAATTATTGTGTTACTGTCAATTTCTCCTTTTATGGTTGTTAACATTTGCCTCCTTGCTGGGTAGAGTAATCTTGGTTGTAGGGTTTTCTCTTCCATCACTTTGAGTATATCTTGCCACTACCTTCTGGCCTGCAGAGTTTCTGCTGAAAAATCAGCTGATAACATTATGGGTATTTCTTTGTATGTTTATTTTTTGTTTTTCCCTTGCTGCTTTTAATATTTTTTCTTTGAATTTAGTTTTTGTTAGTTTGATTAATATGTGTCTTGGTGTGTTTTTCCTAGTGTTTATCCTGTATGTGACTCTCTGTGCTTCCTGGACCTGGGTGACTATAAAGTCTATTTTATCTGATATCAGTATTGCTACTCCAGCTTTCTTTTGATTTCCACTTTCATGGAGTATCTTTTTTTCTATCCCTTCACTTTCAGTCTGTATGTGTCCCTAGGTCTGAAGTGGGTCTCTTGTAGACAGCATATATATGGGTCTTGTTTTTGTATCCATTCAGCCAATCTGTGGCTTCCTGGACCTGGGTGACTATTTCCTTTCCCATGTTAGGGAAGTTTTCAACTATAATCTCTTCAAATATTTTCTCAGACCCTTTCTTTTTCTCTTCTTCTTCTGGGACCCCTGTAATTCGAATGTTGGTGCATTTAGTGTTGTCCCAGAGGTCTCTGAGATTGTCTTCAATTCTTTTCATTCTTTTTTCTTTATTCTGGTCCTTGGCAGTTATTTCCAGCATTTTGTCTTCCTGCTCACTTATTCATTCTTCTGCCTCAGTTATTCTGTTATTGATTCCTTCTAGTTATTTTTCATTTCAGTTATTGTGTTGTTCATTTCTGTTTGTTTGTTCTTTAGTTCTTCTAGATCTTTGTTAAACATTTCTTGTATTTTCTCAATCCATGCCTTCATTCTATTTCCAAGATTCTGGATCATCTTTACTATCGTAACTCTGAATTCTTTTTCAGGTAGATTGCCTACTTCCCTTCATTTATTTGGTCTTGTAGGTTTTTACCTTACTCCTTCATCTGTGACATGTTTTTTTGCCGTCTCTCTCTTTTTTTTTTTTTTAATGAGTGGGATTGTGTTCCTGTCTTACTGGTTGTTTGGCCTGAGGCTTCCAACACTGGAGTTTGTAAACTATTGGGTAGAGCTGGGTCTTGGTGCTTAGATGAGGAACTCCTTGAGACCTCACTCTGATTAATATTCCCTGGGGTCTGAGGTTTTCTGTTAGTCCAGTGGTTCGGACTTGGAGCTCTTACCGCCCACAGGAGCTTCCGCCCGACCCTGGGCTCGTGAACCAGGATCCTGCAAGCTGACTAGGTGGCAAAAAAAAAAAAAAAAAAAGAACAATAACAAAGTAAAAAACAAAATTAGACTAGGAAACTAACAGATATGTTAGGAAGAATATAAATAAAAATATAGATGAATCAAAAACTGGAATGTACATCAGTACTGCAATAGTAAAAAGAGGAGGAGGGGAAAGAAAAAAAACGGGGGGGAAAGCCTTGGCTGTGGAGGGCGGGCCCTAAGCATGGGCGAGGTTTGGTCAGTGGGCAGGGCTAATGCTCAGGACCCACAGGGCTGGAAAAGGCCCTGGTGGCTGTGGGACGTGGGGCTTAGGCTCAAGGAACAGAAGGGACCCAGGCGTGCCCCCCACCCCTGGTCTCAAAGGGCAGGGGACCTCACCTGGGAGCCCAGCAGGCTCCCTGGGCTCAAGTGGGTGGGCAATCACCCTCCACTCCTCTTCTGCTCCTCCCAGAAGGCCCTTCCCACCTGCATCTCCTGTTCTCCCCTCCGCCTCCTTCCTATGCCCCCAGGACCCACGTGGCCTGGATGGGGCTTTGGAAGGGGGATAGTGGCTTGGGAGCTAAGCAGGCTCCCTGGCCGGAGTGGGCCAGGCAGTCGCCCTCTGCTCCTCTCCCACTCTTGCCAGAGAGTCCCTCCACCTGCCTTTCCTGATCTTCCTGGCCTCAAGGGTGCTGATCCTGTCTGGCCTCCACTTCTCCTCCCCCCTCAGTCCCCCTACGTCCTACTGGTTCACTTTGGGGCTCCTCCTGTCTCATTGGGCATCAGAGTCCCTCACCAGCAGCCAGCAGGTGCCCTAGTTGTGGGGAGATGCTAACTCCGTGTCTTCCCACACTGCCATCTTGACTCTGCCTCCTCAATATATTTTTTAAATTAATGAACTAAGACTAAATGGTAACTTCCTTAATCTGTGAAAAGGAGCGTGCATCTGTTTCCTTTCACTACTGTAACAAATTACCACAAGTCTAGTAGCATAAAACAACACAAATTTATGATGTTACGGTTGGAAGTCTGATATGGGTCTCACTGGGCTAGAACCAAGATGTCAGCAGGGCTCTTCCTTCTGCATGTTGTAGGAGAGAATCTGTTTCCTTGGCTTTCCCCACTCCTAGAGGTCATCCACATTCCTTGCTCATGGCCCATTCATCCATCTTCAAAGCCAGCAACAGAGATTGCTTCTTTCTCATGCTGCCTTCCCTCAAGGTCATCTAATTAGCAAACTTAATTCCCCTTTGCCGTGTAACCTAACATATCCACAGGTTCCAGGGATTAGGATGTGGATGTCTTAGCGGGGAGGGGAAGGAAGGCAGGGTTGGGTATTTCTGCCTACCACACTACCTTTAAAAGCTTACAGCAAATGTCAGAAACTTTTGTTTTAAAATCAAAACGAAGACAAGAATGTCCAAGACAGCCACGTGCAAAAGAATGAAACTGGGTCACTATCTTACACCATACGCAAAAATGAGCTCAAAGTAGATCAGTAACTAACAAGGAGCTACTGTATAGCACAGAGAATTCTACTCAATACTCTGTAATGGTTTATATGGGAAAATAATCTTTAACAAAGTAGATATTTGTATATGTGTAACTGATTCACTTTGCTGTACAGCAGAAACTGACACAACATTGTAAATCAACTATACTCCAGTAAAAATTATTTAAAAAAAAGAGGTAGATCAAAGACTTGAACATAAGACCTGAAACCATAAAACTCCTAGAAGAAAACATAAGCAATAAGACATCAGTCTTGTGATGGCTTCTTGGATTTGACACCAAAAGCAAAGGCAACAAAAGAAAAAATAAACAAGTGGGACTACAATGAACTAAAAAGCTTCTGCACAGCAAAAGAAATAATCAACAAAATTAAAAGGCAACCTACCAAATGGGTCAGAATATTTGCACATCATGTAGCTGATATGGGGCTAATATCCAAAATACATAAAGAACTCATACAACTCAACAGCAAAAATAATAAATAATCCAATTAAAAAATGGGCAGAGGATCTGAATAGACATTTTTCCAAAAAAGGTATACAGATAGCCAACAGGTATATGAAAAGATGTTCAGTACCACTAATTATTAGGGAAATGCAATCAAAACCACAATGAGATATCACCTCACATCTGTCAGATTAGCTATTATTAAAAAGAAAAAAATAAGTGTTGTCGAGAATGTGGAGAAAAGGGTACCCTTTGCACTGATGGTGGGAATGTAAATTGGTGAAGTCGCTATAGAAAACAGCTTGGAGGTTCCTCAAAAAATTAAAAATAGAACTACCATATAACCTGGAAATTCTACTTCTGGATATTTATCTGAAGAAATGAAAACCCTCACTTGAAAAGACATATGCATCCCCATATTCATTTCAGCATTTTTTACAATATGGAAACAACCTAAATGTCCATTGATGAATGAATGGATAAAGAAAATGTGATACACACACACACTGGAATATAATTCAGCCATAAAAAAGAAGAATTTTGCCACTTCAACAACATGGATGGACCTTGAGGGCATTATGCTAAGTGAAACAAGTCAGACAGAGAAACACAAATACTGCATGATCTCACTTATATGTGGAATATATATATATATATTTTTTTGTTTGTTTGTTTTGTTTTGTTTTAACTGAGCACTTCGATACAGAGAACAGATTGGTTGGTAGTTGCCAGAGGCAGAGGGTGGGATATGGGAGAAGTTGGGTGAAGGGGGTCCAAAGGTATAAACTTTCAGTTATAAAAATAAGTAAGTCATGGGGATGTAATGTACAGCATGGGGAATATAGTTAATAATACTATATTGCATACTTGAATCTTAAAAGTTCCCATCAGAAGAAAAAAAATTGTAACTATGTATTGATGGATGTTAACTAGACTTATTGTGGTGATCATTTCCCAATACATACAAATGTTGAATAATTACGTTGTACACCTGAAGTTAATATAACATTATACATCAATTATACCTCAATTTTAAAAATTCAGCTTCAACTAATGTTACTAATAGAGGATCTTGTTGCCAGAATACATAATAAATAAAAATTCAAGTTGTTACCATTCACCTTTATTTAAGCACAGTGAGACCCATGTTGGACTTCTGAACTACAGAACTATAAGATAATAAGTTAGCGTTGTTTAGGCTGCTGAAAAAAAATGCCCACTATCACAGCTTCAGTTCAACACTGGAATAAAGGTTTTCTCATTGTCAGTACAATGCTCCATGGATGACAAGACATTGCCATTAGTAGTTTCTAAAACGCCAGCAGTGGTCCTAATAAGAATCTACTCACAGATCACAGCCTGAAAACACACAAGTCTTCAGGAAGATCTAAATCAGGGCTGGAAAAGGCACGGCACCCTGCCTCTTGCCTGGTGCCTCAGGCGTGGGAAATGTTGCTCATACACTCTGTACTCTCTCCCACAGATCGGGAACAAAGACGTAGAATCCTCCTCAATAGATCGTTAGCAGCAATCACAGCCAGTACATCAGAGTTGGCACATGAAATGAAATTTCTTTGCCAGTCCTGATCTAGATGATTAAAACCTGATATATAAAGGGATGAGAAAAGTCGACTCCTTTTGATCTAACCACATACAGCAAAGTAGAGGTGGGAAGTTTTACAACTGGAAGGTCTAATTTCCTAAAGATGCCACAGACATTTAAATTAGTATTTAATAAACCTCTAAGGGAACTGGAATAATTTTCCCTCGACTCATTTATTCTTGATACAAAAAGAACCCAAAATTAGCAGCATAATCTGCCTAAACTAGCCATATATATATATATATGTACATATATGTATATATATATGTATGCATGTATATATATATATACACATATATATACCCTTTTTCTTAATGCCCAAGTATTAGACACCAGGTAAAGATGTCACAGGACTAGTTTATTAAGGTAACTAGCTAACAGCTAAATTACAAATATGTGTTTTTATTAGTAAAAAAAAATTGAAAAATTCAGTCAAATATAAACTATTTTATTTCTCAAAATAACTGAAAAAACAAAATGTTTTCTTATCACTTCCAAAGAGTTCTGAAGTAATATAGTTCCTAGAAACCAGTTTTCCTTAAATCTGTGTACCTATATTCTGAGGCATCTGAAAGTCACTAATGAATTTATGAAAATAGAGGCTATTTTATTGTCCCATTTTGTGGCATAGTTTTTACATAATAACTTTCCCCCAGATAGATCTGCTTATCCACTTTAAGATGACTTTTATTTACTAAATCTTAACTCTGTTCTCTTCAAGGGGAAAAAAAAAAACCACCTAACGAGTCCCCTAGAAGGCACTTCTACACACACTGACCATCCCATACTACTCAGGGAAAAAAAAAGATTCCATTTCTGGAATTATTCAGGCAGAGCCTAGCTTTCACCACAAACCACCTTACCTCAGTGTAAGAAAACCCCTAAATAAGGCAGATAAAATTTTAAATTTCTTATAGTTTAATAGGCAGAATTTTCAAAGAATGGTAAAGAGTCGCCCTGGTTCTTCCCTCCCCAGGGTGAAATCTTTATCTGGCCCCCGTACCTGGAGGTCAGGGAGAGACCAAGAAAGACGCAGACTTCTCCACCTCTCCGGATCGGTAGGTGGCAGGTTTACCAACCAAGGGAACTTATTTACGAGGCTCATCTTGGGTGGAGGTACTGCCGACCCAGATTTACACTCCGCTTCCTATTTATAGCCCATCCCTTCCTGCGCTCATGGATCCTGCATCCTCACATGCCTTTGAACCCTAATAAAGATTCAATAGCACTCGGATTATTATGTGCACTGAACTACAACAAACAGAATGGATCACGGAGTACAACCAAAAAACTGTGATCTCAGCCAAGGTCACCTTGCCTTTGAGTTTAAAGGAATGAACCAGAACACCCATTTCTCTTGTTCAGGGAAATGGCGGCCCTGCAGTCGCTTCCCAGAAATGTTTACTTTTCTCCGGGTCACATCTGGCTCCAACTTTATGTACCCCTTGGATTCTTTCTGGTTTGGGAGCATCTTTGCCACGTGGTACACGACGTCCTTTTTGCACACAGCATCATCCTTGTGTGGGACATCACCCCTGATCTCTTCACTCCCCAAAATGCCAGCAGCACAAGGTTCCATATAGAGCAGACAGTGCCTGAAAATGTCAAATACTGGAGTTTACCTGCACAACACTGCCTATAATTTAAAATCAAAGAAGAAATCCTGTTCTTGAAGTATTTGACAACCTTTCCACTAGTTTTCTCCCAGGCCTCCTTCCTGGGAGGAGCCCATCCTGTTTTGACCTCACCTTTTCTCAGGCTGTTTGCTCCCTCCCTCACATTCCTCTGACCTCTTTGGCATCATCTCCTCCCTGCATCATCTCCTTGTCACCCATCTTCCAGATCATAACCTTGACACGTTCTCTTCCACCCCCAGAGTAGCCTACCTTGGTGTTATCCTCAAGCATACCTGGGGTCTCCTCAAGGAGAGCAACCCCAGAGCTGGTTATTGAAATAACACTGTTGTTATCCTGCTATGGAAAAGAAGAGAATGTCGGGAAAGTCTACAAAACCTAAGGTTGCATTCTTCGGTAGAAAAATAAGGCTTTTTGTTACCCTCCCACCCTGGGCCTCCTGTACCATGGCCCTTCATCCATCACAGCAATGGCGAATCCAGCTCCGGAGGCGGAGGATGGGGCAACGCCCACCTGTGTGCGATGCCAGGAGCACGGAAACGTGGAAAAATGAGAGGGAAAGCAGACCTGGACACGGGAAAGCACATGATTCCAAAGCTACACAGAACAGTGTGAAACCCATTCTTGCTGAAATAAAGCCCCATCTGTGCCATACAATCTTTTCTCCCGTATTAAACAAGATGCCAAGTTACTTTCATCAGATTGGCATTTGGCCTATTCAAGAACCAGCACGGGAATCTCCCAAAGATTTTTCCTGGATATGAACAATGGTGATGACTCTCGTTGTTTCTGGAACCTCCCTGTCAAAGCAGCTGAGTGGTTGGCAGGCGGCAAGCATGAGGATGGTGGAGGAGAAGATGCCAGAGTCGATTGCAGTCATTTGCCAGAGTAACGCCAGGCTTGTCGATTATGTTGTCGTGCGGCAATTTATGTTGAATTTGAGAACAGTAAATGTCATACGAAAGTATAAGTGATTTATATGTGAGACTGCAGGAGCACTTAGAATCTGCAGTGTAATGACATGAGAGACCAACAGATGGCATGTTTCGTGGTTATTACCACAGAGGAAAAACAAAAAAACAAAACAAAACAACTTGAGGAAAGAAAGAACTATTTGAGGGCAATCAGCTTCAAAGCACCAAACACTTCCCACCTCACCCCTTCCCAGTTCTTAGAACATTAAGTCGCTCTATCAACTTGACTAATAATGCCTTCGTACTTTAAGTAACGAAAGCTAGGGCGCTCAAATCCAAAGTCGGCCTGTTCTCTGCTGCACTTTGCAGCCTGACAATACACCATCCGACAAAATGCAAAAGGCCTTGCTAAAGGCAAAGGAGAAAAAACCAAAACAGAGTATTCATTCTGTTTTCGTTCACGGGGCAACTTATTTTGAAACATTCACAGGGCCACCTATTTTGAAAGTCAATTTTCTGTGTGATTTTTTTAAACAGAAGCACTGAAATGTTTTGCTGCCCTTGCTAGACCTGTCACCAAGAACAAAACAAGTTCAGAGACGAGAAATCAGGAACTGGTCACACACCTCGCTTCTCTAGTGTTCAGTCCTAGCCCTGCTCCTCCACCGTGGAGTCTGCTCAGACCCAATGCTTCCTTGACTCCAATCTGTTGACATGACTTCAATCTACATCCTAGCTGCCCCCTCAGTGACCCTGGGCTTTGTTCTCTGTCTTCCTCCATGAAATCTAACTGGTTTCCGTAGCTATTTGACCCTCTAGATTGGCTTCTTACACTTGGCTTATGTATTTTAACCTTCTCGTCCTGTCTACACTTCCACGTTGCCCGAGCTATCTTCTCTTTGGCCCTTTCTCCTTAGAACCCTCATATTATCTTCACGACTTTTTACATCTTTAGTACTCTTCTTTAATTATATGTTCTTATACCATGGTTCACGAGGTAACTTTCAATGCGGACATTTCACTTCATCATGGCACAGCTCATTTTCCCAGTCAATTTCCGCCCCTGCTTTCTACAAGCCATCTTGACACTTGGGCATGAAGCCAGGCTACCTCGGCTCAGGCAGTGATTAAACATAATAGAGAACAAGTCTAAATTATTCCTGCCCATCGGTAAGAAACACTGTGTTTTTCATTTAACAAAATGGAAACCTAAGGGGTTTCATACCAGAACAAAGGGCACGTTCCAGGTACAGTAAGTCCCCTATGTACAAACGAGTTCTGTTCTGAGAGCGTGTTTGTAAACTCAGTTTGTTCGTAGGTCCAACAAAGTTAGCCTAGGTACCCAACTAACACAATTGGCTATATAGTACTGTACTGTAACAGTTTTATAATACTTTTCACACAAGTAATATATAAAAAACAAACAGAAAAAATAAAGAAAATATATTTAATCTTACAGTGCAGTACCTTGCAAAGTACAGTAGTACAAGCACAACAGCTGGCATATGGGGGCTGGCATCGAGTGAACAGGCAAGAAGAGTTATTGACTGGAGGAGGGAGAGGAGGTGGGAGATGGTAGAGTTGAAGGATCGTCAGCAACAGGAGACGGAGGGCAAGCTGCAATTTCACTCACACCTGACGAAGATGGCACAGGTTCTGGTTCCTTGCTGGATTCAGTTCTATCCACTGTCTTGAAAAAACAATCCAGCGATGTCTGGGTAGTAGCTCTTTTTTTCTCGTCCTAGATGACACGGTAGCACTGGATTGCATTCTGAACGGCTGCTGCAACCTTTGTGTACTGTTCTACGTTTGGGTCCTGTGCCTCCTCAAATAAGGAAAATCCCCTTGCCATTTGCTGCATCGTGAATCTCTTCAGTTCTTCAGTTACTTCTCCTTCTTCTTGTCTTTGTCCTTTCTCTGGGCACGTTCGCATCTTTGAAAGCTCGCAACTTGAAGGTTCATATGTAGGGGACTTACTGTACTATATTTCAATTGTTATTTATCATTATGAAATGAGAGACCTCAATAGAGGATTTTCTTTAGAAACATGGGAGACGTCAATATGATGATTCAACCTGGTTATTTAATTCTTTCCCAGCCAAGATGCAACCTCAGAAGCCTGTGAGACAGTGTAGTCAACATCACATCCTTTTTTTGTGCTTTTACATTGGGATAACCTGACAGACCACCACGTCTGTATATCCTACAGTTGAACCACCCTATTTCATTACATCTTACACGTTAATTTTTTATTTAAAAAATGTAAACCGGATCATTTTCCCTAAGGACCATGGACATCTCTTTATTTATTTATTTTTAACATCTTTATTGGAGTATAATTGCTTTAGAATGATGTGTTAGTTTCTTTTTTTTTAACGTCTTTATTGGAGTATAACTGTTTTACAATAGTGTGTTAGTTTCTCCTTTACAACAAAGTGAATCAGTTATACATATACATATGTTCCCATATCTCTTCCCTCTTGCGTCTCCCTCTGCTTTATAACAAAATGAATCAGCTATAGGCATACATATATGCCCATACCCCCTCCTTCTTGCACCTCCCTCCCATCCTCCCTATCCCACCCCTCTAGGTGACACAAAGTACCGAGCTGATCTCCTGGTGCTATGTGGCTGCTTCCCACTAGCTATCGACTTTACATTTGGTAATGTATATATGTCCATGCCACTCTCTCACTTTGTCCCAGCTTACCCTTCCTCCTCTCCGTGTCCTCAAGTCCATTCTCTATGTCTGTGTCTTTATTCCTGTCCTGCCCCTAGGTTCTTCAGAGCCTTTCTTTTTTTTTTTTAGATTCCATATATATGTGTTAGCATATGGTATTTGTTTTTCTCTTTCTGACTTACTTCACTCTGTATGACAGACTCCAGGTCCATCCACCTCACTACAAATAACTCAATTTCGTTTCCTTTTATGGCT
>NC_041217.1:8513343-8515464 GCF_002837175.3 Physeter macrocephalus | reverse complement strand
TTAAGTTTCATTAGATCCCATTTGTTTATTTTTATTTTTATTTCCATTTCTCTAGTAGGTGGGCCAAAAAGGATCTTGCAGTGTTTTATGTCATAGAGTGTTCTGCCTGTGTTTTCCTCTAAGAGTTTTATAGTGTCTGGCCTTACATTTCAGTCTTTAATCCATTTTGAGTTTATTTTTGTGTTTGGTGTTAGGGAGTGTTCTAATTTCATTCTTTTACATGTAGCTGTCCAGTTTTCCCAGAACCACTATTGAAGAGGCTGTCTTTAGATTGCTTTTGCTATTTGGGGTCTTTTGTGTTTCCATACAAATTGTGAAATTTTTTTTTCTAGTTCTGTAAAAAATGCTAGTGGTAGTTTGATAGGGATTGCATTGAATCTGTAGATTGCTTTGGGTAGTAGAGTCATTTTCACAATGTTGATTCTTCCAATCCAAGAACATGGTATATTTCTCCACCTATTTGTATCATCTTTAATTTCTTTCATCAGTGTCTTATAGTTTTCTGCATACAAGTCTTTTGTCTCCTTAGGTAGGTTTATTCCTAGATATTTTATTCTTTTTGTTGCCGTGGTAAATGGGAGTGTTTTCTTAATTTCACTCTCAGATTTTTCATCATTAGTGTATAAGAATGCCAGAGATTTCTGTGCATTAATTTTGTATCCTGCTACTTTACCAAATTCATTGATTAGCTCTAGTAGTTTTCTGGTAGCATCCTTAGGATTCTCTATGTATAGTATCATATCATCTGCAAGCAGTGACAGCTTTACTTCTCCTTTTCTGATTTGGATTCCTTTTATTTCTTTTTCTTCTCTGATTGCTGTGGCTAAAACATCCAAAGCTATGTTGAATAGTAGTGGTGAAGTGGACAACCTTGTCTTGTTCCTGATCTTAGTGGAAATGGTTTCAGTTTTTCACCATTGAGAACAATGTTGGCTGTGGGTTTGTCATATATGGCCTTTATTATGTTGAGGTTAGTTCCCTCTGTGTCTACTTTCTTGAGGGTTTTTATCATAAATGGGTGTTGAAGTTTGTCGAAAGCTTTTTCTGCATCTATTGAGATGATCATACGTTTTTTCCCTTCAATTTGTTAATATAGTGTATCACATTGATTGATTTGCGTATATTGAAGAATCGTTGCATCCCTTGGATAAACCCCACTTGATCCTGGTGTATGATCCTTTTAATGTGCTGTTGGATTCTGTTTGCTAGTATGTGTATCACATTGATTGATTTGCGTATATTGAAGTATCGTTGCATCCCTTGGATAAACCCCACTTGATCCTGGTGTATGATCCTTTTAATGTGCTGTTGGATTCTGTTTGCTAGTATTTTGTTGAGGATTTTTGCATCTACGTTCATCAGTGATATTGGCCTGTAGTTTTCTTTCTTTTTGACATCTTTGTCTGGTTTTGGTGTCAGGGTGATGGTGTCCTCATAGAGTGAGTTTGGGAGTGTTCCTCCCTCTGCTGTATTTTGGAATAGTTTGAGAAAGATAGGTGTTAACTCTTCTCTAAATATTTGATAGAATTCTTCTGTGAAGCCATCCTGTCCTGGGCTTTTGTTTGTTGGAAGATTTTTAATCACAGTTTCAATTTCAGTGCTTGTGATTGGTCTGTTTATGTTTTCTATTTCTTCCATATTTTCTATTTCTTCCTGGTTCAGTCTCGGCAGCTTGTGCATTTCTAAGAATTTGTCCATTTCTTCCAGGTTGTCCATTTTATTGGCATACAGTTGCTTGTAGTTATCTCTAATAATCTTTTGTATTTCTGCAGTGTCAGTTGTTACATCTCCTTTTTCATTTCTAATTCTATTGATTTGAGTCTTCTCCCTTTTATTCTTGATGAGTCTGGCTAATGGTTTATCAATTTTGTTTATCTTCTCAAAGAACCAGCTTTTAGTTTTATTGATCTTTGCTATTGTTTCCTTCATTTCTTTTTCATTTATTTCTGATCTGATCTTTATGATTTCTTTCCTTCTGCTAACTTTGGGGTTATTTTGGTTCTTCTTTCTCTGATTGCTTTAGGTGTAAGGTTAGGTTGTTAATTTGAGATGTTTCTTGTTTTTTGAGGTAGGATTGTATTGCTCTAAACTTCCCTCTTAGAACTGCTTTTGCTGCATCCC
>NC_041217.1:8508950-8513260 GCF_002837175.3 Physeter macrocephalus | reverse complement strand
AAGTGGGGTGTTAAAGTCCCCTACTATGATTGTGTTACTGTAGATTTCCCCTTTCATGGCTGTTAGCATTTGCCTTATGTACTGAGGTGATCCTATGTTGGGTGCATAAATATGTACAATTGTTACATCTTCTTCTTGAATTGATCCCTTGATCATTATGTAGTGTCCTTCTTGGACATCTCTTTAAAATGTAAGACTTCTGCTCTGTTTGACATATACTGCCAAACTCATTGGCATCATCAACTAGGACGACTAGAATATAAACTCTAGGAGTACATATAATGAGCCATTATCTCACAAGTCCTAAGGTGTTCCCTTTTTATAAGGGAGGTTCTGCTGAGAGACACATTAATCCCTTGATTTATCCCTGAAACTCAGTCCTGATGGGTTTATATTTAAACAGAGCTAAGTGCAGGTGGGAATGGCAGATTGAAATGGTTTATGATTCCTGGTAGTCTACTTTCTAAAGCAGTCATATCACACATATAAAAAGAGATAACTACAACACAAATAAAAATGAATAAAGGACACTCACGGATAAGCTCTTCAGGAGAGATAAACATCCTGAATTCTTTTACCAAGGATATTACATAGAGGTCGGAGGTGTGTCTGAAAGTCAGGCAGAACTGAGTTCAGATCCGCCTTCTGCTGTTGCTGGCTGTGAGAACCTGGGAAAGTTATTCATAAATTTTGTGATCTTTTCTTTTCATATGGTAAAAAGGGATCATTTCTAAACTCTTCAGAATTAAAGTTTATTACATCAATAAAAAGCCTCAATAAATGCTAGTGCCTTTCCCCTCTTCCATAGACGATATTCAAAACGCTCATCAAACCACCGTGCCTACCAACCACTCTGCAGAATACTGGCCTCTTTCTGTTCTTCATACCTACCTGGAATGGTGATTCCCCGGGACCTTTGCACTTGCTGTTTTCTGTGCTTGGGGAGCTCATCCCCAAGATCTTTTCATGGCAACTCCTCATCATTCACCTCTCAACCCAAATCACGCCACCTTAGCCAAGTCTCGCAAGCTCCAGGCACTCCCTATCCCATTACTGGTTTAGCATCTTTGTAGTACTCACTGCCACATGAGCTCACCCTATTATTTTTTAGTTTCACTGTTTATAGATCGATCTCCCTACACACACACACACACACACACACACACACACACACACACACGCAATAGTCTCCATGAAAGGAGAGAAACTGAACACCTTGATCATAGCCAGATCAGCACCATGTTTAGATCTGACCTGAGATCAATGGAGACCCTGGGGCATGAGAGAGAAGGTTGTCATCCTAGAAAAAGCACTCTGGCCACAGTGTGAAAAATGCATTGCTTCTGGAAAAGACAAACTATGGAGACAGTAAAAAGATCAGTGGTTGCCAGGGGATAGGAGAAGGGAAGGATGAATAGGCAGAGCACAGGGGATTTGGGGGGCAGTGAAACTACAGTAAGTCCCCAACATACGAACCACTTCCGTTCTGAGAGTGCGTTCGTAAGTCCAATTTGTTCGTTAAGTCCAACAAAGTTAGCCTAGGTACCCAGCTAACACAGTCGGCTATATAATACTGTACTGTAATAGGTATATAATACTTTTCACACAAATAATACATTTTAAAAAACCCAAAAAATAAAGAAAACATTTTTAATCTTACAGTATAGTGCCTTGAAAAGTACAGTAGTATAGTACAACTGTTGGCCTACAGGGGCTGGCATCGAGTGAACAGGCAAGAAATAAAGATAGTGTACTACTGTACTCTATACAGTAAAGTACACAAAAGGACAATCACTTATAGAGGATGCACGCACATGACAATGTACGACAGACACGTGAACTAACTTACATGATTGGACACATGAACGCCCATTCGCATCTTTGAGAGTTTGCAACTTGAAGGTTTGCATGTAGGGGACTTACTGTATAATGTCATATACATTTGTCCAAACCCGTAGAATGTACAACATCCAGAGTGAATCCTAATGTAAACCGTGGACTTTGGGTGAATATAATGTGTCAATGTAGTTTCAACAATTGTAATAACATGTACCACTCTGGTGGCGGATGTTGATGGTGGGGGCAGAGAGTATATGGCAACTCTATACTTTCTGCTCAGTTTTGCTGTGAATCTAAAACTACTCTAAAAACTGAAGTCTATTTTTTTAAAAAAATGGGTCAAAGAAAGCAAACCTCTAGACAGGGAGATGGGAATAAGACTGTTGCACAATCCAGGCAAAATCAGAGGCCTCAACTCAGCTAGAGTAGACTCCCTTTCAGGCTAGGGTTTGTGTCCTCTTGGTGTGTAAATGTCCCTATCAAAGCGGAACCCCTTGCAGAACAGATACAACACCTTGGGTGTGAGCCCTCTGGTGTCTCGTATAATGGGTGTGTTACCTGCATTCATCTATCTCTTTTGCTTTTTATTAATTAAAAAAAGATTATATCAATTTGAATAGTCAGTTCCCACAATAGACTCTTAAGGAGTTTACAGTCAAGTAAATCCCGAAGATATTTCACATAAAATACTGTCCAAAAAATTTTCTCCCTCTTCTACTTTTAAACATCTTTGTTGGTTTCAGACTAACCTGCTGGGCTAATGTGATCTTTTTGATTCCTCGTTCATTCGATATAAGAGATATCTCCCTTCAAGATATGTGTCACTCACATATTTTATAAGCCTGCCTTCTTTATTTTTATCCCATTACAGCAAATGATTTTTTATAAGCAACTGGATTGCGGAGGGACTTTTGGAGCCAACCAATGCCCTTCCTCTCTCGTTTTGAGCTATGTTCTGTACACTAAATTCCAACGCAAGGAAGAGGGCGCCAGGAATTTTTCTATTTCTTTATGGACAACATTTCTGAAAAGGTTGACCAGTATAGAGCCAAGAGGTCCCTGTGGCACACATCTTAAGAACTCCAGCCATTTGTATATCAATGCATTGATCCAATTTCTTTGGTTTTAGCTGTCGAGCCATAGTTCTCCATCTTGTCCACAAGGCTATCAGGAAAGAACTTGCTGATTCTGGTGGCTGTGTTGAAACTAGGATTGTCGAGCCAACTGTGAGTGCCTGCCACATGCCAGGGACCATTTGAGATAGATCTAGTACTGATTAAAAGTGACAAAATCCCTGCCCTCACGGATCCTACATTCCAGAGGAATGACATTCCAGTTGGCATCCAAACATTTTAACCTGTTCCATAAACTTCAGTTGATTCTGTTGATGAGACTTTCTTAGAGGATTTTTTTTTTTTTTTTTTTTTTTTTTTTGTATGCAGGCCTCCCTCTGTTGCGGCCTCTCCCGTTGCGGAGCACAGGCTCCGGACGCGCAGGCTCATTGGCCATGGCTCACGGGCCCAGCCGCTCCGCGGCACGTGGGATCCTCCCAGACCGGGGCGCGAACCCGGTTCTCCTGCATCGGCAGGCGGACGCGCAACCACTGCGCCACCAGGGAAGCCCTCTTAGAGGATTTTTTAGGTCATAATACCCATAAAAACCCGTGCTTCTTCTAGGTATTGGTCCTTGATACCTTACCTCCTTCTGGTTTTGTATATGTTCTTTAACAATTCTGAGCTCAACAGACTGATTCAGAGATGGAGGCATTTCTTTCCTGGATGGCTCCCTGGCTACACACTACTCAGGATCACAGCTGGGGATACACAGACGTGCCTGCTGTCCTGGCTTTTCCACTTGTTGACTCACGGGCAAATTACTCAGCCTCTTACAGGCTGCTTTCTTGTCTGAAAAATAGGAATAATCTGATACTGCCGAGCGTTGTTGTGAAGAGAGAATGAGCTGTTATAAAACACTTCACGTTGTGCCCAGCACATAGGAAACCCTCAGCGTTTATATATATATATAAGGCCTAATCCTCTTGTCTCATGCTCTCATTGTGAGTTACTAAACTACTGGTCCAGTGGTTAAGGCTCTGCGCTTCCACTGCAGGGGGCACAGCTTTTTCTTTTTTTTAACATCTTTATTGGAGTATAACTGTTTTACAATGGTGTGTTAGTTTCTGCTTTACAACAAAGTGAATCAGTTAAACATATACATATGTTCCCGTATCTCTTCCCTTTTGCATCTCCCTCCCTCCCACCCTCCCTATCCCGCCCCTCTAGGTGGTCACAAAGCACTGAGCTGATCTCCCTGTGCCATGCGGCTGCTTCCCACTAGCTATCCACCCTACGTTTGGCAGTGTATATATGTCCATGGCACTCCCTCACTTTGTCACAGCTTACCCTTCCCCCTCCCCATATCCTCAAGTCCATTCTCTAGTAGGTCTGTGTCTTTATTCCTGTCTTACCCCT
>NC_041217.1:8495542-8508664 GCF_002837175.3 Physeter macrocephalus | reverse complement strand
CTCATTGTAGTTTTGATTTGCATTTCTCTAATGATCAATGATGTTGAGCATCCTTTCATGTGTTTGTTGGCCATCTGTATAGCTTCTTTGGAGAAATGTCTATTTAGGTCTTGTGCCCGTTTTTGGATTGGGTTGTTTGTTTTTTTGTTATTGAGCTGCATGAGTTGCTTATAAATTTTGGAGATTAATCCTTTGTCAGTTGCTTCATTTGCAACTATTTTCTCCCATTTTGAGGGTTGTCTTTTGGTCTTGTTTATGGTATCCTTTGCTGTGCAAAAGCTTTTAAGTTTCATTAGGTCCCATTTGTTTGATCCCTGGTCGGGGAACTAAGATCCCCCATGCCCCGAAGCCAAAAACAAACAAATGAACAAACAAACAAAAAAACACCATCAGCTCTCTTTTCCTCTGAAAGTTTAAATACATGTTCTAGCTTAAATGTCACTTAGTCCAAGATATCATGTGTTCCTATAGCCCAGGAATCCACTGTCTCACCTATAAGACTGTGGGCTCCATGAGAACCAGGAGCTTCGTTTTCCGTCTTGTTTAAAACTGAGTCCCCGGCAACTAATACAGATCCTGGCACATAAAAAAGCATGCAAATACTTGTTGAAAGAACGGACTCAATTTGGGAAACATGTGCCTGCTGTTACTCCACTAATACGAACTCAAGGATGACAAGGCGCTCTCTCTCTAGTCCCATCAATTACAAATCGCTAACTGCATTTTCTCATCCATCAGAATTAAAGAAAATTCTCTTCATTGAATCCTCTGCATTTTGAGTGATGACATTGTCATCTTATTAGACACAGAAATAAACTACAGGTGGTTCCTGGCATGTGATGATTCGACACATGATTTTTTTGACTTTACAGTGGTGCAAAAGTGATACGTGTTTCATAGAAACTGCACTTTGAATTTCGAGCTTTTTCTGGGCTAGTGCTCTGAGTAAGGTGCTCTCCCATGATGCTGAACAGGGGGCGGCCACAGCTCCCAGCCAGCCCCGCGACCACGAGGGTGAACAGCTGATGCGCTGACAGACAACCATTCTGTTCTTCACTTTCAGGACAGTATTCAATAAATTACATGAGATATTCAACACTTTATTATAAGATAAGCTTTGTGTTAGATGATTTTGCATTTGTTAGATGAACGTACATATTCTGAGCACATTTAAGGAAGGCAAGACTAAGCGGTGATGTTTGGTAGGTTAGGTGTATTAAACATTTTTGACTTATGTTTTCAACTTTTGATGGGTTTATCAGGATGGAACCCCATCATAAGTGAGGAAGATCTATACATTCTTGAAAGCTTTACACACACTAAAACTATTTTTTGTGGCCATTATGTTACCTTTGTAGTAGATTCTTATGGTTGTCACAGATATGTTTAAGAACAAAAATATGGGAGCATTTTATGTACAGGAGTTTTGATTTCTACCTGACGTATGTTAAAGTCTAACAATGATAGTCTACTAAGTATGTTGGCACGAAGGCCAAATACAAATGTTAATAGTATAACCCTCTAGGTTATAAGTCTGGGGAGCTAATAAGTATTTACTGAGAACCTACTGTGTGTATAGTGCTGTAGTAGTTACTATGATAAAAAAAAATCTATTCAAAGGGCAAAATTTATATTCAAGCATACAAATGACACTCCTGCTAAGAAAACCTAAGAAACCAAGGGCTTCCTCTCCTGTTGGATGGAGTTTCATGCCACAGTCTTGGGCAATCAGGCCTAAGGAAAAGAGTTACAAGTGGTAGGTTTTGTAAAAAGCTGTCAGTGACAATCTATACAATCCAATCCCAACCTAGACCTCCTTGGTTTATTTCCATTTTCCTGTGATGACAGGAAAACACACAAGGACACTTCTTTAGAAGCAATATTGTGACCATCACTATATGAGGGATAAACTGATGATAGAATCACTAGCTGTGAACAGGTAGCAACACCTACCTAGGCCTAGAGAGACATTTATGTACATATGTATCATCTTTCCCCCTCATCACGTCAGTGGCAGTATCTCTTGGTGATTGCCTATCCTACCGTACAACACATCGAGCATCTATTCCCCATTGAATGCCTGCTAGAATTTCTTGAGTTCAAAGACAGAGGTAGCAGGCAACTGCGTGCATGATTAACCCAAATACAATTAGAAATCCAAATCCACTAAAAAAGTAATTTCCTTTAAAATGGTCCTTAAGGAGAGAAAAGTCCTAAAAATTTTTTAAACAACATTTTACACAGATGCACAGCTTTTTTTCTGTAAATATGATTCATATACATTCCTTCTTAGATGGAGATGTTAAGACCTGATCTCTATTATGTTATAGCTGACTTTTTCTCTGTATATTATTTCTTTGAGTTATTTGGGTGAATTATCTGTAGAGATTTTGGTAAACATTCTCGGAACAATAAAAATTCCATGTTTGACCATGACATTGTACACTTTAGGAATCTTACAATTTTATTTGTCAGTTATACCTCAGTAAAGCTGGGTGAAAAAAGATATGGAACATTTAAAAAATTCCATGTTTCAAATACCATCCAAAATATCAACAACCTTATCTATAAAATAAAATCAGTAAAGGTAATCATTATGAGGTAAGTAAATGGCAAACAGGTACCAAGCCTCATGTACTATTGAAACTGCCGGTTTCTAGAGCAGCAAAATACAAAGTGTGGGTAAAATCTGGCCGGTCCTGTGGTTTTGTAAATGAGGTTTGATGGGGATGCAGCCATGCCCTTTATACTGCTCTCCTGCTATGATGGCAGAGTTGAGTAGATGCAACAGAAACTGTATGATACTCAAAGCCAAAAATATTTACTGTCTGGCCCGTTAAAGAAGAATTTGCTGACTCCTGCTCTAGAAAAAAATAACTAATGCTCTGGCCAAAAAAAAGGACAATTTCTTTAGCACGCTTTAGAAAAAAATTAAAAGAAAACAAAATAACTTCAGTAATCATCAAAGCCAAATCAGATTGAAGGACTATGAAGTGTAGGCATGATATTCAAGCTTTATAGCTATAAAAAGACTTCAATAATCTCACCAATTAATAATTTTAGTTGATATTTGTTGTGTTCCTACCATGTTCCAGGTACTCTGGTAGCCACTTTACATACATCACTTCTAGTTTTCAAAACAACTTTCCATGGCGCTACTGGATATCTCCATTTTACAGATGAGGATGTTGAAACCAAAATAACTTACTGAAGGCTACACAGATCTATCCAGCTCCAGAGCTTGCATTTCAGGCATCTCCTAAACATTAAAGAAAGCTCATCGGGAATGTCTTCACAAGCAATGCTTACAGGATTGACATCACAAATCTCTCCAACGTGCCTTTGCACCCTGCACTGAGAAAATACTAATATAAAAACTAATATTAGGGCTTCCCTGGTGGCGCAGTGGTTGCGCGTCCGCCTGCCGATGCAGGGGAACCGGGTTCGCGCCCCGGTATGGGAGGATCCCACATGCCGCGGAGCGGCTGGGCCCGTGAGCCATGGCCGCTGAGCCTGCGCGTCCGGAGCCTGTGCTCCGCAACGGGAGAGGCCACAACAGAGGAAGGCCTGCATACCACAAAAAAAAAAAAAAAAAAAAAAAAACTAATATTAAAAAAGTACTTTTGGAAACTTCTGGTTAAAAATGCAGGAGTATCCACACTCTCTCTTCAGTTTTTCAAACCAATTGAAAAATGAGACACCAAATGATATACAATAAATAACAATAAGAAAGCTCCACATCATAATTAAAAAGCTCAAGCTTTTTTCTTCAGTTTGAAACAAATTCTATCCATTTCAGCAGTGTGACTTCCTAATGACAAACAAGCTTTACCTATACATAATTTGAGAGAGATGATTTTACCTTACCTTTTTTTATCACCACATCCCTGATCATTCTAATATCTTGACACCAAGCAATTTCTCCTGTGACTAGTCTTTCCAAGCAGCAGTTAGCAGTCATCATTGCTCAGTTTAAGATTGTGTCTATGTCATATCACTAGAAATTTCCAACCATCTGATTGACTTTCTTCAGCATTGAAATGATAAACAATATTTCATTTTTTGTGTGTGAATATATTGGCATCTTCTAGACAAGTCAAAACAAATATGAATAAGGTTCTATTCAAAATATTTAAGGTGTGGTACATATATATATAATGGAATATCACTCAGCCATAAAAAAGAATGAAATAATGCCATTTGCAGCAACATGGATGGACCTAAAGATTGTCATATCAAGTGAAGTAAGTCAGACAGAAAAAGACAAATATATGATATCACTTACATGTGGAATCTAAAAAAATGAACTTATTTACAAAAAAGAAACAGACTCACAGACTTTGAAAACAAACTTATGGTTACCAAAGGGGAAAGGTGGTGGGAGGGATAAATTAGGAGGTTAGGATTAACATAGACACACTACCTTATATAAAATAGATAATCAACAAGGACCTACAGTATAGCACAGGGAACTCTACTCAATACTCTGTAATAACCTTTATGGGAAAAGAATCTGAAAAAGAATGGATGTATGTATATGTGTAACTGAACCACTTTGCTGTACACCTGAAAATAATACAACATTGTAAATCAATTATATTCTAATATAAAATAAAAATTAAATTCAAAAAGTATTTAACAACAACCAACTATAACACCTTGGGTGCCAGAGCTGAGTCCTAGAGACTTCTTGTTGTCCCAGCTGTTAAACCTTTAGTTGTTAGATCACAGGGAAGTCCAGGAGATCCTGCTGGAGGGGAAGGAGTGGACAGTTTGTGAGGAGGGCATGCATGGGATTCAGGAGAGCAGCAATTTGCCAGGATCTCCATACACTGAGTGTATGCCAACTGTACATGACTCTACATGCTTTGAGCTGCCAATGGGAAATGGTGAAAATAAATGTATCTCATAGAACCACATACATCTCCAAAATCAGAACCATGTTTGAACATTAATTTCTTACCTGGAATCAGTCATGAGTCTCATCATTTCTTAGTTCAGTTCAGTTTGCTGCATTTGACGGCTCACTTTCATGTTAGTTTTAGTTTCCCAATTAGATTGTAATGTCCTTGAGGGCAGGTACTCCCATAGTGCTTAAATCAGTGCCTGGCAAATGGACTTTAAAACTTTGGGTCAACTGTTTAAATTTAAAAAATCCACATAGCTATTTTAGAAATCTATACATATCTCCTTGGTAATTTACAAGGAATATAGCAGTTATCAGCTGCCTGTTTTGACATTTTTGTCATCATTGACACTATTTTCTTAAAAAATATGGGTACGGAGTTAAGGCCCCAAAATGACTTTTCGCACAAATAAAGAATTTCAGTTTTATTTTTAAGTAAACTTTAACTCAACAAACAGTAATATTTTTTCAAGACCATTTCACCTCACTCAATTTTTTAATAATTCCCATCACTGTGTAACTTAACCAAAATGATTCTACTGGGAGGAAAAAGGATCTTTGCATGGTGTATTTTTAAATGCAATAGAGAACTTCTGATTTCAGCTCCAACATGAAAAGAGCTTGGAAGTCATCACTTCTGTCCTTACAACAAGAGAAAAGTTGAACAAATTGCAAATCAGTAACATTTCTTTAACTCATTAAAGAAATGAGGTCACAAAGGAATGACCACCTTGAAATCTGACGAGGCAGGCAAAGACACAGAATAACAGCCGACACCACCTTACCTGGAGCAGAAGCCACTGGAGCCGTCAACTGGCAGGAACACTTCACTGGTACCTTGGACGAATTCCTGGAGGCAGAGTGTGCATTAGCTTTAAGAGGAGAAACTTGTGGGGGTGAAGTCTTCTGTGGGTTTTACTTCCAGGAACCTCCTCAGGCTCTCATAAGGAAGATCTGAGGGAAAAATTCCTCTTGTTTCAGGTGGGGGTAGGGGGGAAGTAACCATTTCTAATAAAACCAGAGCTTGCTCTGTAGCAAAGGCCTGCTGTTCA
Organism: Physeter macrocephalus; assembly: GCF_002837175.3. Taxonomy (NCBI): domain Eukaryota; kingdom Metazoa; phylum Chordata; class Mammalia; order Artiodactyla; family Physeteridae; genus Physeter; species Physeter macrocephalus. Next base: position 8,502,706 of record NC_041217.1, on the reverse strand, counting down.
AGAGAAACTGCTTTACCAGATCCTTATCTACCTAAGAGCCCTATCTGCCTGTTTCACCTAAGGGGAGAAATAAAAAGGCGAAGAAACACTTATGAAGTTCACTGCCTAGGGACTCAGTCCCACTAAAAGATTGAGAATGGGAGATGGGGATTGACATATATACACTATTGATCCTATGTATAAAATAGATAACTAATGAGACCCTACTGTATAGCACAGGGAACTCTGCTCAATGCTCTGTGGTGACCTAAATAGGAAGGACATCCGAAAAAGGAGGGGATATATGTATATGTATAGCTGATTCACTTTGCTGTTCAGCAGAAACTAACACAACATTGTAGAGCAACTATATGCCAATAAAAATTTAAAAAAAGAAGAGTGAGATGTAATCGTAAGATGATAAACTGATCTTCCTCCTCCACACCTTATCTCCACATCAACAGAGCTCTCGTATAATAACTGTGTGATGGTGTGATTTATAAGAAATGTACATTTGGTCATTCAGATGATCAGAATAGATTTCTCATAAGTATTTGGTCTTCATTCCAGGTTCCTGGCTCACAGCTCCCAAAACCCTAAGTGTTGAGAGAAACAAAGGTGTCTTTTATTATGTGAATGAGGACTTTTGGAAGTACCTGAGGATGGAGGGTGGTGCCAGGAGGTCCAACCCTGTGATGAGAGGGTTGAAACTTTGAGTCCCACCCCCTGATTTCTGGGAAGGGGGAGGGGCTGGAGGTTGATCAGTCCCATTGGCCAATGACTTAGCCAGTCATGACTGTGTAAGGAGGCCTCAAGAAAAACTCAAAAGGACACTTTTTAGCCTCTGTCAGAGAGCTTCCACATCAGGGAAGCCTAACGCTTCTGCATGCCACCCTACCATGCTTCAAACTCCAAAAGGACAGAAGCTCACCCTGTCCTCTGGCTCTTGATTCAAGTCTTTTTTAAAAAAATTTTTATTGGGGTTTAGTTGATTTACAATGTTGTGTTAGTTTCAGGTGTACAACAAAGTGTGATTCGAGTCTTTAATATCTTTTTACAATAAATCAATAATCTGGTGAGTAAGTGGGTTTTCCTGAGTTCTGTGAGCTATTCTAACAAATAAATCAAACCCAAGGAGAGGAAGATGGGAGCCTCTGATTTATAGCCAGTCCATCGGAAGAACAGGTAATAACCTGGACTTCAACCGGCATCCTGAGTTGGAGGGAGTTCTCAGAACCTACAATTTGTAGCTGGTTGGTCAGAAACACGGTGACAACCTGGGCTTGAGGTGCATCTGAAGTGGAGGATGGTTTTGTGGGACTGAGCCCCTTACCAGTGGAATCTGATCCTATCTCCAGATAGATAGTGTCAGAATTGAGTCAAATTCTCAGACACCCTCCTGGCTTCTAAGAATTCTTGTTGATGGGGAAGCCTCCACACACACATTGAAGTTGGGCCCAGGAACCCCTTTCATAATGGATTTCAGCTGACAAGGCTACAAGACAGACTCTATCTGAGGAGGAGTTTTCAGGGAAACCTAAAGACAACAGAGGAGGAAAACCACAAGGACACTACAGGAAACTACAGCTACAGCAAACATTAAACATAGCCCAGCCTGCAGCCAGATTAACATAAAACTGCACATTCAAAGCCCATTTACCTCAGTTTCTATTACCTGTACATCAAGTCTGGCTTCTACCAAAAAACTACAAGACACATTAAAAGTCTGGGGGAAAAAAGACCTGAAGAGACAAAACAAGCAACTGAACAAGACTCAAATATGGCACAGATTTTAGAATAATAGGCGATGTAATTTCCTATGATTAATATGTTAATGGGTCTAATGGAAAAAGTGAACAACAAGCAAGAACAGACGGGTAATGTAAGCAGAGAGATGGAAATTCTATGAAAGAATCAAATGGAAATGCTAGTATCAAAGGCACTGTAACAGAAATCAAGAATGTCTTTGATGGGCTCATCAGTAGATTGGCCATGTCCAAGGAATGAACAAATAAACTTGAAGCTATGTCAAGGGAAACTTCCCATTTACTTTCAATAAGACTGAAATGCAAAGAGAAAAAATAAAAGAGACAGAATAGAATATTCAAATAGTGTGGGACATTGCAAAAGGTATAATATATGTGTAATGGGAATGTCATAAGGAAAAGAAAAAGAGAATGGATCAGAAGAAATATTTAAAGTAATAATGGCTTATTTTTTTCCCCCAAAGTTAATGACAGACACCAAACTACAGCTCTAGTAAGCTCAGAGAACAGGAAGCAGAATAAATACCAAAAACTATACACATAGGCATATAATATTCAAACTGCAGAAAACCAAAATCATAGAGAAAATCTTTAAAGGAGCCAGTGAAAGAGAACACCTTCTCTCTGGAGGAGCAAGGATAGGACTTACATCAGGCTTCTCAGCAACCATGCAAGCAAGAAATGAGTAGAATGAAACAAAGCGTTGAAAGAAAAAAACCTACCAAACTAGAATTCTATATCCAGCAAAGTTATCCCTCAAAAGTGAATGATATGGGGCTTCCTTGGTGGTGCAGTGGTTGAGAGTCTGCCTGCTGATGCAGGGGACACGGGTTCGTGCCCCAGTCCAGGAAGATCCCACATGCCACAGAGCGTCTAGGCCCGTGAGCCATGGCCGCTGAGCCTGCGTGTCCGGAGCCTGTGCTCCGCAACAGGAGAGGCCACAACAGTGAGAGGCCCACGTACTGCCAAAAAAAAGTGAATGATAATGCAAATTAAAACCACAAGGGGTGATCATCTCATACCTGTCAGAAAGGCGATTATCAAAAAGACAAGAAATAACAAGTGTTGGCAAGGATGTGGAGAAAAGGGAACAGTCTTGTACTGTTGGTAGGAATGTAAATTGGTGCAGTCACTATGGAGAACAGTATGGCGATTCCTCAAAAAACTAAAAATAGAACTACCATACGATCCAGTAATTCTCCGTCTGGGTAGTTATCTGAAAAAACTGAAAACACTAACTCAAATGCTATGTGCCCCTCCGTGTTCATTGCAGCATTATTTGCAATAGCTACAACATGAAAACAATCTACTGATTGTTCATTGGATGAGTGGATTAAGAAAAAGTGATATTATATACATACATAATATATATTATCTAATGGAAAATTATTCAACTATAAAAAATAATGAAAGCTTGCCATTTGCGACAATATGGATGGACCTTGAGAGCATTATGCTAAGTGAAATAAATCAGACAGAGAAAGACATGCCTTATGATGTCACTTATATGTGGAATCTAGAGAGAGAGAGAAAAAAGAGCTCATATATACAGACAGAAAGCAGATTGGTGGCTGCCAGAGACAGGGGTGAGGGGTGAGCAAAACGGGTGAAGGGGTCCAAAGGGACAAACTCCCAGTTATAAAATGAGTAAGGCATGGGGATGTAGTGTACAGTACTGTCACTATAGTTAATAACTGTATTTGCATATTTAAAACTAAGAGACTAAATCTTTAAAAGCTCTCATCCCCCCCCAAAAAAATTCTGTAACTATGTATGGTGACAGATGTTAATTAGAAACAAAAGTGAATGATCATTAGACTATCTCAGAAAAATGAAAACTGAATTGTTGCCAGAGGAACTTCCCTGAAAGGAATATTAAAAGAAGTTCTTCAGAGAGAGAGAAAAAAAAAAAGAAGGTTACAGGTCAGAAGCTCAAGTCTACAAAAGAGAGGAAGAGTTTTAGAGAACGAATAAATAAAGATTGCTTCAAGTCTGGGCAATTATGAATAGAGCTGCTCTACACATCCATGTGCAGATTTCCATGTGGAAATAAGTTTTTTACTTCTTTGGGTAAATACCAAGGAGCACGGTTGCTGGATCATTGGTAAGAGAATGTTTAGTTTTATAAGAAACCACCAAACTGTCTTCCAAAGGGTCTGTACCTTTGCATTTCCACCAGTAGTTTAGGCTCCAGGAAAATGATTTCTCTTGAGGGCAAGACTTATTAGAAGAAAAGAATGCATATTTCAAAATGACTGTTTTTTCCCCTCCCTCTGAAGCAGCATGGGACTTTTCTCCAATCTTCACTGAGAGAACCTGGTAGGGCTCCCAGAGATAAAATTCACAGAAGGACAGGGCCTTCCTAAGACTGGAGTTTTTAAACTCTCACGCTTGGAGCCTTCAGCAATTCATCAATTACAACTCAGATTTTCCTACTCCAGCACTGGTTCCTGTGGTCATCTCTGCCTCAGTAAGTGTGACTCTCTGTATCTACCTGTTTCTCCAGTTTGAGGGGCAATGGGTTGATCTGCAGTGTACTCAGTCTTTTACTTATTATGGTAGAATGACAACTTCCAAGCTCCTTATACGCTGGACCAGAAACCAGTGTCAAAGAAAAGCAGTGCTGGGCCCTTGTGAGAGGCAGCAAGACAGATTCTATTCAGACTCCTGCAGGAGGCGAAAGCGACTTCGACATAAATCAAGCTCATCTCCAACTGAGGCAAAGGTTACTGAGGTTTTTAAAGGCAGAACAGAGAGAAAACAAAAAAGAGATGACAGGGAAGTGAAAAGGGGGGAACAAAGAAGGGACTGAGAGGGTACGAGGAAATGGAAAATTACAGAAGGGAAGTAAGTGGAGAATTACTGAAAATGGTTTTGCACAGTGGGCTGGGACGTGGACACTTTGTGGTTCAGCAGCGTTGTGTTTTCTTGAGCAAACACTCAGCACGGGAGCTGGGGCCACCATCAGGAACATGGCTAGTACAGGTGGAAGCCAGGCTAAAGTTTGGTCCAGTCTCTTAGCACCGTGTTGGGGCCAGGCCTTTGGTCCTTTGCACCAGGTGGGTGTTAGCAGTTCATACAGGTTGTCCTGCACGTCCCCGATACTGCGTGTTTTACAGATTGAACGTTTGTGGCAACCCCATGTGGAGCAAGTCTATGGACGCAATTTTTCCAACAGAATTTGCTCATTTCATGTCTCTGGGTCACATTTTGGTAATTCTTGCAATATTTCAGACTTTTTCATTAACAAAGATAATTATTATTATCTTTGTTATGGTGATCTGTGATCAGTGATCTTTGATGTTACTACTATGACTCGCTGAAGGCTCAGATGATAGCAATTTTTAGCAATATTTTTAAATTAAGGTATGTAAATTGTTTTAGACATAGTGCTATTACTTAATAGACTACAGTATAGAGGAAACATAACTTTTATGTGCACTGGGAAACCGAAAAACTTGTATGACTCATTTTATTGCAGAATTCTCTTTATTGCGGTGGTCTGGAACCAAACCCGCAATATCTCTGAATTATGCCTATATATATATATTGACCAACAATCTAAAACTAAGTGTGCAATGATTTTACAATTTAAGTTTTAATTCTTGATAATGTTTCTTCCCAAAACAACCAGGAATATAAATAATATGAAAATAATCTAAATCAGAAATAGAAAGTCCACACTTCATTCAATTTGCCAATACAAGTATGTCTACAAACTTCATTGGAAAGCCATAGGGCCAGATGCATTTGGGAATTCAGAATTTTTTGGATTTTAGAAAAGTAATGTGGTACATACACTGTGTATTATGTAACACCCACAGCAGGGTGTAGAAAAGCACCGCAAAGCACCGCAGAATGAAACTCATTAAGATTTTTGCAGCAAAATATATGAATATTCACACTAAGTGTGATAAATAAAAACACATATAACCTCATGTTAGTTCGGGTCAGGTTTTATACCCAAATGCATCTTGGTGCCAAACTTATGAAGACCTTTCACTTTGCGGAGAATTTTAGATTTCAGAATTGCAGATGAGAGATCGTGACTCTTTACTGCCACGTACTTTTTTCTTTCCTAAACTGAAGTCTTTCAAAATGGATTAAAACAAGCGTGAAACTGTTGCAGGAAAAAAAAAAAAAAGAATTTAGTCTAAACGTTGTGCCTAATAACTTGTAACAAGACAGGCTTAGAACATCTTTTCCCTTCTCAATTCATTTTTATTGGCCAATGTGTCTGATACTTGATGGCATGATTTCCTTTGGAAATCATACTATATGCGTAGTGTATACACACACACTGATGTTTTTTCTTGGATTAGATTTCTTCGAGGAAAATACTTTGTTCCCGTCTCTGTTGTAATTGTCTGCATGCTGGCGCGTGACAATGTCTGGTCCCTGTGCACTCCCAGCATGCGGTCTGTCAAGTGCCTTCTTGGCAGACTCTCTCCTGGGCTGATATTTTGACAAGCATCTGCTATGCTCTCAAAATCCATTTCTTATTTGGTAAAGGAGTTAGAGTGACCACAGGTTTTACGTGTCTCCCTCTGCCCCTCCTGACACGTTGCTTTTGGAGGTTTGCTGTGACAGGCGGTTTGAGGAGTATTGTGCTAAGAGACAGCTCTCCTCGCTCCTCAAATGCTACCTAAGTTTAGTTTGAATGGATTTTCTCTTCCATTTTTTTCCAGTATAAGACTTCCTTCCCAATCAAACTTGAACCATTCATTTATCATTGTCAGAAAAGATGAATGGCAAAATGATCACCCAGGGAGATCTTAAAACTCAGTGTTTTCATGCTTTTAGATTCATGTTCTATTCTTCATTGAAACTTTCATAAAGACTGTCAACGAGAGTCAGCAGTAAAATTCTGCCTTGGTTCTGGATTTTCTACTTCACGGATGACCTTGAACGAGCCATATTGCTGTCTTTGTGTCTCATGTAGTATATATGAGTATATCATAGGCTGGTGTGAGGATTAAATTGTTTAATGCTTATAAAGTACTCAGAACAGACCCTGCATACAGTAAGCACTCAATAAATGTTTACTATTATTAGCAAAATGTATCTGGAACTGCCTAGAAAGCTCTATTCTATACCTAAGGCATACAAAGGAAAAATAATAAAATACACATCTCAGAACATATAACCTCCGAATAGTGACTCTCTGACTCCATTTTTTCTATGGTATTTCTGTGGTATTATAAATTCCTATGTGATTCCAGTGCTGATGGAAGTCATACATTACTTCTCTGTGCATATACCCAGTGCTCAGCAATTTCTTTTCTCCTGAATCTAAAATAGGAGGATTCAAAAGGTGATGTTCCCTCTCTCTCTGAAATGGCCTTTTCTTTTGTAGTTTCAGGATTAATCTTTGGGCTTCCCTGGTGGCGCAGTGGTTGAGAGTCCGCCTGCCGATGCA
>NC_041217.1:8488913-8495532 GCF_002837175.3 Physeter macrocephalus | reverse complement strand
TGGGCTTCCCTGGTGGCGCAGTGGTAGAGAGTCCGCCTGCCGATGCAGGGGACACGGGTTCGTGCCCCGGTCTGGGGGGATCCCACGTGCCGCGGAGCGGCTGGGCCCGTGAGCCATGGCCGCTGAGCCTGCGCGTCCGGAGCCTGTGCCCCGCAACGGGAGAGGCCACAGCAGTGAGAGGCCCGTGTAACACATACACACACACACACAAAAGATTAATCTTTAGTTATCCTTTTAGAGGAAAACTGATATTTCCTCCAAGAAGCCTTCATAGATTCTGTCTAACCTTTAATTCCCTGTTTATATCTCTATGACTGTTCTTCTACATTGTTTAATAATTCTCTATATTTCTGTCTCTTCCATCCGCTTAAGGGCAGGAGAGCCTTACTCATCTTTGCCATAATGCTATATATTTGTAAAAAATCAAGTCCACTTTCGATGAAAGGATAGTTCTTTTTTTTTTTTTTGGCCAATTAACTCATTAACTTGGAAATGCTTTTTTCCATTAAATTATTCAGGAAATTCTATCAGAAATTTTACTAATTGCACACTATAGATATTGAAGTTCTTGTATAGGTTACAAAGTCAGCTGTAAAAACCTACCTTAAAAGATTTTAAGCTAATTCTTTTTTTCCTTTTCCATTACGGTTTTTTTTTTTTTTTTTTTTGGTATGCGGGCCTCCCTCTGTTGTGGCCTCTCCCGTGGCGGAGCACAGGCTCCGGACGCGCAGGCCGAGCGGCCATGGCTCACGGGCCCAGCCGCTCTGCGGCATGTGGGATCCTCCCAGACCGGGGCGCGAACCCGGTTCCCCTGCATCGGCAGGCGGACGCGCAACCACTGCGCCACCAGGGAAGCCCTCCATTATGGTTTATTACAATATATTGAGTATCCACTGGTCCCTGTGCTATACAGTAGGACCTTGTTATCTATTTTATATATAGTAGTTTGCATCTGCTAATCCTGAACTCCCAATCCATCCATCCCCCGCCTCTCCTCTCCCTTGGCATAGAGAACAAGTCTGTTCTCTATGTCTGTGAATCTGTTTCTGTTTCATAGATAGGTTCATTTGTGTTATATTTTACATTCAACATATAAGTGATATCATATGGTGTTTGTCTTTCTCTTTCTGACTTACTTCACTTAGGATAATAATCTCTAGGTTCATCCAGGTAGCTGCAAATGGCATTAATTTCATTCTTTTTTTGTGGCTGAGTAATATTTCATTATATATATATATATATATATATATATATATGCCACATCTTCTTTATCCATTCATCTGTTGATGGACATTTAGGTTGCTTCCATGTCTTGGCTATTGTAAATAGTGCTGCTATGAACACAGGGGTGCATATATATTTTTGAATTATAGTTTTGTTCAGATATATGCCCAGGAGTGAGATTGCAGGATCATATGTGGCTCTATTTTTAGTTTTTTGAGGAATCTCCATACTGTTCTCCATAGTCACTGCCCCAATTTACATTCCCACCAGAAGCATAGAAGTGTTCCCTTTTCTCCACACCCTCTCCAACATTTATTTATAGACTTTTTATTGATGGCTATTCTGACTGGTGTGAAGTGATACCTCACTGTAGTTTTGACTTGCATTTCTCTAATAATTAGTTATGTTGAGCATCTTTTCATGTTAAGCTAATTCTAATTCCACTTCCACAATGTGGTTTAACCATGGACTTATACAAGTACTTAAGCAGATACACAGCTATATATTTTTTTTAGGGGGGAGGGAGGGATATACATGATACTTGGTGGCATCCTTGTTGATACTTGCATGCAAAAACGCAAAGCTATAGCCAGCAAATAGTCAAGTTAAGCTCTTAAATTTTCACATAGAATGGCAACTCCTTCAGTCAAATGTCATCTACTTGGAGATGGAAGTAGAAAATCACCATTATTATCAATAATATTATAATATTCATAGGTATGACTACAATTGTGGACAATACATGGAAAGTGAGATTCCTTACTATAAGACTGTAAGTTTCTTCTCTGTACCTACTTTCTTTATCTGCAAAATGGGAATAAAACATCTATCTCATAGGGTTCTGAGAATTAATAAGTAAATATATATAAATATAAATGAGTACATACTACTATATGCAAAGCATTTCTCCAGATAAGGAAATGAAAAGATGAACAATAATCTCTGACCTTAAGGAGACCCTCCATGCTTACAGTAGATTGTTTGCAGAGAAGGCTCCAGTTAATGGCTTCCCTGTCTCCACATCCTTTGTAAAATACCTTTGAAGTGCCTCCTATTAAGAGGCGGAATTTATTTCCTTACCTTTCAATCCAGTCTGGATGCGTGACTTGTTCCAGCCAACAGAAAGTGGCGGAAGTGAAAGTGTGGCAGCTCTGAACCCAGCTTCAAGAAGCGTCTCATGCTTCCGTTCCCTCTGGTTCCTTCGTCTTTGCCATGAGAACACACCTGCAGTCCTCCACTGGAAAATGGGAGATCCACAGCCTACTTATCTACTGTTGCTCTAGTTGTCAGCCAGCCAGCTCCACACATAAGACCAAGTCCATCCTAGACAAGACAGACCACAGCCAACTGCAAGCTGAAAGTAGACACATGAGCAAGCCCAGCTAAAAGCAGCCTAACAGGACCTAGATTAAGAGTGAGTTCAGAAGACACCAGCTGATGCATAGACTAGTCATAAACACAATAGTACAATAAGTCCCCTACATATGAACCTTCAAGTTGCAAACTGTCAAAGATGTGAACGTGCTTTTGCATGTCCAATCACGTAAGGTAGTTCACGTGTCTGGCTTGCATTGTCACATGTGTGCATCCCCTACAAATGGTTGTGCTTTTGTGTACTTTACTGTACAGTACTGTATAGAGTATAGTATCTTTATTTCAAGCCCAGGATGTCCAGAAGCAAGTGTAAAAGCAGCAGTGATGTAGTTGGTACTGTACTGTACTTTTCATGGTACTGTACTGTAAGATTAAAAATGTTTTCTTTATTTCTTGTGTTTGTTTTTTTGTGTATTATTTGTGTGAAAAGTATTGTAAACCTATTACAGTGAAGTAGTATAGAGTCGATTGTGTTAGTTGGGTACCTAGGCTAACTTTGCTGGACTTACAAACAAATGGACTTACGAACACACTCTCGGAATGGAGCTCATTCGTATGCAGGGGACTTACTATAAATGGTTTGGGGTGGTATGTTGTACATGAATAGCGAACCAATACAACATCCATTGCCAACTAAGTTTTAACCTTTATCTCAAGAGCATGATCTGACTGTAATCCCCCAAAACTAGGGCTTTTATTTGGTACATGCAGAATCTAAATTATTATTGAAGTCTTGTGGAGTTTGTGTTTTCTTTGAAGGCTACTCCATGCAGAGACGGGAGATCAATGATTATCTTTAGCCAAATCCTGCTTAAAAATACATTGTTTGGCCAGCAGCAAAAACAGTGCTTTTTAAGTCTTGGGATATGATTATCTTTAGGAGCTACACATATTCTTCAGTATACTACATTCCTGCCAACTTCTACTATCGTAATCGGCCCAATTTACACTTAAGTTATTTGCCTGGTTCTAGGGAGGGATATTTCAGGTTGCAATCCCTGGTGTAGATTGGGACTGTAGGCTCTTTTTTAAAAATGCAGTGCATCTCTGAGTCAACATACTGATGGGAATTCTAACCGGTGCAATAAGGCAAGAAATAAAAGGTACACAGACTGAAAAGGAAAAAAATAAAACTGGCCCAATTTCCAGATGACATAAAAATCTACATAGAAAATACCAAGGAATCGATGAAAAAAAACTTCTGGAACTACTAAATGAGTTTAGCAAGGTTGCAAGACACAAACACGAGGAGACTGAGATTAGAAACACAATGCTGGGGTTTCCCTGGTGGCGCAGTGGTTGAGAGTCCGCCTGCCATTTCAGGGAGCACGAGTTCGTGCCCCGGTCCGGGAGGATCCCACAGGCCGCGGGAGCGGCTGGGCCCGTGAGCCACGGCCGCTGAGCCTGCGCGTCCGGAGCCTGTGCTCCGCAACGGGAGAGGCCACGGCAGTGAGAGGCCCGTGTACCGCAAAAAAAAAAAAAACAAAAAACCACCACAATGCTGTATATAATCGCTCAAAAAAAGAGAGAAATACTTGGGTATAAATCTAACAAAACTTGTATGCTGAAAACTACAAAATTCTGATGGAAGAAGTCAAAGAAAACCTAAATAAGTGGAAATACATACAGTTCTCATACATTAGTAGACTCAACATAGTAAAGGTGTCAATTCTCCCCAAACTGATCTATAATTTTATAATTTCTATCTAAAAATCAGCAAGATTTTTTTTCATAAATGTAAACAAGTTGATTTTAAAATGTATATGGAAAGGCAAAGGAATTAGACTAGCTAATACAATTTTGAAAAAGAAGAATAAAATGGGAGGAAACAATCAACCCAATAGCAAGTCTTAATATATAGCTATATAATTAAGACAGTATCGTATTAATGGAGGGATAAATGCATAGTCAATGGAACAGAATAGAGAACCCAGAAGTAGACTCACACATAGATGGAAAGATAATTTTTGAGGCACACAGGAAGGATTGTGAGTAGGGGAATGATTCCTTTCAGCCAATGGTGCTGAAGCAATTGGTCATCCACAGGCAAAGAAAAAAGAAAAAAAAAACAAAACACCTTGGACCTAAGCCTCACACTTTATACAAAACTTTACTCAGAGTGGATCATAGATTTGAATGTAGAGCATAAACTTATAAACCTTTCAGAAGAAAATGTAAGAGAAAATCTTCAAGACTCATAGCTAGGTAAAGCATTCTTAGATGTGACACCAAAAACATAATCTATAAAAGAAAAAAATCGATAAATTGGACTCCATTAAAATGAAAGATCCTGTCAAAAGAATAAAAAGACAAGCTGTGGACCAGGAGAAAAATTTTGGCAAACCACAGATCCAACAAAGGATTTGTATCTAGAATACAAAGGGAGTCATGGCTTTGCACAGTAATGTGAAACCATAAAAAAGGCTATGCAAGTTAAAACCATACAAAGCAACTTTAACAGTCAGTGGGAAGAGGTATAGTTGTTCCATGACTTTTAAATATTTTTGTCAAAACCTTAAAAACTTTCTTATTTTTGGTAATAAATACAGAAAAATTTTACAAGTAGAAAAACATTTCTTTAGTACATTTTAATTTAAAGCATTAGAAACACTGATAAAGTTTTAGTACTAAGTTAAAGGCTACCAGGTGTGCAACAAATATACTATATCCCCTCTTTGTCCCTGGAAGACTTCCTTAGTTGGTCACTGCACATCACACCTGACCTTGTATCTTTTTCAACACGTGTTTCCGGTAGTCATTTTAACCTGAGTTGGCACTTGAGGTGAAAACTATGGCATTATTATATTTAAAAAAAATTTTATTGGAGTAGAGTTGCTTTACAGTGTTGTGCTAGTTTCTGCTGTACAGCAAAGTGAATCGGCTATATGGATACATATATCTCCTCTTTTTTAGATTTCCTTCCCATTTAAGCCACCACAGAGCAATGAGTAGAGTTCCCTGTGCTATACAGTAAGTTCTCATTAGTTATCTATTTTATCTATTTTATACATTGTAGGGTATATAGGTCAATCCCAATCTCCCAATTCATCCTAACCCTCCTTTCCCACTTGGTGTCCATACGTTTGGTCTCTACATCTGTGTCTCTCTTTCTGCTTTGCAGATAAGTTCATCTGTATCATTTGAAAACTAAGGCATTATTAATTGCTAACAGTGAATAGAGAAAAAGTTATCAATTTGGACTGTGGGTGAGGTCAGATTGACTTAAAGAAATGAAATGTCTGATAATAAAATATCTCATAACCAATGGAGACCAACTCTGAACTAGGTGTAGTGGATGCTGTTGATGGTCCACCAGTGACCCCTTGGCTACCTGAGTTTTCTTGCACCTGTGGACAACCCCCAACTCCCTGACATGTTCCCACCATAGGTCCCTGCACCTTCCCCTTTCCCTGCTGGAGGGTTTTGTCCAGTGTTACTGGAACTTTCTCAACTGTAAAAGCTAAACCAAAGTTTGAGAGAGCGAAACCCTTGGGAGGCAACCTTCAATCACTGGGGTTGGGAGTGGTGGACAAGTGTCCCAGCCTGTCCTTGGGTGGGAGGGTCCTGATGTTTGTCTCACAAGGTCTCTGAGCGGGTCTCCAGCAAAACTGAGCCCCTCTTACTTTTTATTGGCTCTTCTCCCTTCCCTGTCTCACTTGCCTACCTTCCTAACATGCCTCCTGGTCTTACTTTCCAGTGTCTGTAAGGCCAGACACTATAAAACTCTTAGAGGAAAACATAGGTAGAACACTCTATGACGTAAATCACAGCAAGATCCTTTTTGACCCACCTCCTAGAGAAATGGAAATAAAAACAAAAAGAAACAAATGGGACCTAATGAAACTTAAAAGCTTTTGCACAGCAAAGGAAACCATAAACAAGACGAAAAAACAACCTTGGGAGAAGATATCTGCAAACAAAGCAACTGACAAAGGATTAATCTCCAAAATATATAAGCAGCTCATGCAGCTCAATATCAAAAAAACAAACAACCCAATCCAAAATGGGCAGAAGACCTAAA
>NC_041217.1:8486952-8488480 GCF_002837175.3 Physeter macrocephalus | reverse complement strand
AAATTAAAGATGATATAAATAGATGGAGAGATATACCATGTTCTTGGATTGGAAGAATCAACATTGTGAAAATGACTCTACTACCCAAAGCAATCTACAGATTCAATGCAATCCCTATCACACTACCACTGGCATTTTTTACAGAACTAGAAAAAAAATTTCACAATTTGTATGGAAACACAAAAGACCCCGAATAGCCAAAGCAGTCTTGAGAACGAAAAATGGAGCTGGAGGAATCAGGCTCCCTGACTTCCGATTATACTACAAGGTTACAGTAATCAAGACAGTATGGTACTGGCACAAAAACAGAAATACAGATCAATGGAACAGGATAGAAATCCCAGAGATAAACCCACACACATATGGTCACCTTATCTTTGATAAAGGAGGGAAGGATATACAGTGGAGAAAAGACAGCCTCTTCAATAAGTGGTTCTGGGAAAACTGGACAGCTACATGTAAAAGTAGGAAATTAGAACACTCCCTAACCCCACACACAAGAATAAACTCAAAATGGGTTAAAGACCTACATGTAAGGCCAGACACTATCAAACTCTTAGAGGAAAACATAGGCAGAACACTCTATGACATAAATCACAGCAAGATCCTTTTTGACCCATCTCCTAGAGAAATGGAAATAAAAACAAAAATAAACAAATGGGACCTAATGAAACTTAAAAGCTTTTGCACAGCAAAGGATACCATAAACAAGACCAAAAGACAACCCTCAGAATGGGAGAAAATATTTGCAAATGAAGCAACTGACAAAGGATTAATCTCCAAAATTTACAAGCAGCTCATGCAGCTCAATAACAAAAAAACAAACAACCCAATCCAAAAATGGGCAGAAGACCTAAATAGACATTTCTCCAAAGAAGATATACAGATTGCCAACAAACACATGAAAGAGTGCTCAGCATCATTAATCATTAGAGAAATGCAAATCAAAACGACAATGAGATATCATCTCACACCAGTCAGAATGGCCATCATCAAAAAATCTAGAAACAGTAAATGCTGGAGAGGGTGTGGAGAAAAGGGAACACTCTTGTACTGCTGGTGGGAATGTAAATTGATACAGCCACTATGGAGAACAAACAGTATGGAGGTTCCTTAAAAAACTAAAAATAGAACTACCATATGTACGACCCAGCAATCCCACTGCTGGGCACATACCCTGAGAAAACCATAATTCAAAAAGAGTCATGTACCGAAATGTTCATTGCAGCTCTATTTACAATAGCCAGGAGATGGAAGCAACCTAAATGCCCATCGACAGATGAATGGATAAAGAAGATATGGCACATATATACAATGGAATATTCCTCAGCCATAAAAAGGAACGAAATTGGGTCATTTGTAGAGACGTGGATGAATCTAGAGACTGTCATGCAGAGTGAAGTAAGTCAGAAAGAGAAAAACAAACTTCGTATATTAACGCATATATGTGGAACCTAGGAAAATGTTACAGATGAACCAGTATGCAAGGCAGAAATAGAGACGCAGATGTAGAGAACACACATAAAGT
>NC_041217.1:8476528-8486938 GCF_002837175.3 Physeter macrocephalus | reverse complement strand
CAAGGGGAGAAAGCAGCGGAGGGTGGTTGTGGCGCTGTGATGAATTGGGAGATTGGGATTGACATGTATACACTGATGTGTATAAAATGGATGACTAAGAAGAACGTGCTGTATAAAAAAATAAATAAAATTAAAAATTAAAAAAAAAAGAAGAGGCTATGTGTGAGCTGGAGGGAAAAGGAAAGAAGGAAGTTGAGCAGTTTTTTAGTGAACTGGGGCTAAAAGAATAGCAGAACCTAGAGAATGCTGTCTTCACTAATATCACGTAAATATTTGTGCAGCAAAGTTTGTGGGAAAAAAATGTTGATTGCTAGGATAGATGAATCACTTTTCAAACTTCAAGGTAAG
The DNA here is from genome assembly GCF_002837175.3 of Physeter macrocephalus. Classification (NCBI taxonomy): domain Eukaryota; kingdom Metazoa; phylum Chordata; class Mammalia; order Artiodactyla; family Physeteridae; genus Physeter; species Physeter macrocephalus. The sequence goes on along the minus strand of NC_041217.1, from coordinate 8,486,590 downwards.
GATATCCTAGTGGGGGCAAGGGGGTTATATAATTTGATACTGTTTTCTTTCATCAGATGTTCTGTTTCAGCCCCATTGTACAAAGAGATTGAAAAAACGTATCTCTTTAGATTGCTATGAATTTTGGAGGGATAGGGGATGGGGGAGTGGATTTTTCTATTATGTCATATGGTGGAGAAAAAGTATATCCCATATTCTTGAATCCCTAGGGTCACTGAGAGGCTGCTTCCTGAGTTCTTGGAGCCCCCAAGTGAAGAGCTCAGAGGTCACAGTTATAAACTATAATGAAATTTGGGATTTACTTTGTCTGCTTTTTACAATAACTTGTCAGCTTTTTGAAAATTATTAAATAAGTATAATGAGCGAAGTAAGTCAGAGAAAGAGAAATATTGTATGACATCACTTATACGTGGTATCTAAAAAGAAATGATACAAATGAACTTATTTACAAAACAGAAACAGACTCACAGATTAGAGAACAAATTTATGGTTACGGGGCGGGGGGGGGAAGCGTGGGGGAAGGGATAGTTAGGGAGTTTGGGATGGACATGTACACTCTGCTATACATAAAATGGATAACCAACAAGGACCTACTGTAGAGCACAGGGAACTCTGCTGAGTGTTATGTGGCAGCCTGGATGGGAGGAGAGTTTGGGCGAGAATGGATACCTGTACTATATATATGGCTGGGTCGCTTTGCTGTGCACCTGAAACGATCACAGCATTGTTAATTGGTTGTATACTCCATTATAAAATAAAAAGGGTAAAAAAAGTATAAATTTTTAAACATTGATTTCTTGGGAACTAATATAGTACGTAGCACATAGAAAGTGCCCCTTAAATTTTTTTTTTTTAATTTTATTTATTTATTTTTGGTTGTACTGGGTCTTCGTTGCTGTGCGCAGGCTTCCTCTTGTTGCGGAGAGCGGGGTCTACTCTTTGTTTCGGAGCCCAGGCTTCTCATTGTGGCGGCTTCTCTTGTTGCAGAGCATGGGCTGTAGGTGCGTGGGCTTCAGTAGTTGCGGCTCGTGGGCTCTAGAGTGCGGGCTCAGTAGTTGTGGCGCACGGGCTTAGTTGCCCCGTGGCATGTGGGATCTTCCCAGACCAGGGCTCGAACCCGTGTCCCCTGCATTGGCAGGTGGATTCTTAACCATTGCGCCACCGGGGAAGTCACCCCAGTAAATGTTTTTCTTAGAGATTTACTGAGAGCTGCCATACAGTAATCCCTTCCCTCCAATGAGTAATGGTAACTTATTTTCCCATCTCATTCCATCATCGAAGTCCATCTTAAAACACTGGATTTGGAGAAGATCTTTTGGGAGGCTACACTGTTGGCATCTTTCTCCTGTTCTGGCTGCTTTGTTTGGGTTCTTTATACTTAGAATCTGAGGAAAGCTGTGGATGTAGCTAGGTAAAGAATGAAAAAAACTTTCAAAGAATAATCTTGTCTACACATTAGCAATGAGGTGGGACTCCACAAAACCAAGTTTAATGTGACAAATTCCAAAGAAGAAACTTTATATTTCTTTTCACTTTGGGTAGGCATAAACCTAGGCCAGGTGCCCTCAACCCCTGCCACCTCATTGCCTCAGGCAAATTCCTTGATTCAGTTTTATCTTTCACAAAAATAGTATGTCTGTGGGGAAAAGTGAGGGTTGAGGTTAAGCAACACACTATGATGTTGTAATGTTAAAAATATGTACTTCAGACTGTGGTTTGACATTTGAAGAGCCTATGATGAAAAGCTTGAGAAGGTGGTGGAAATCAATCTAACGCTTCTTCATTTGTTCTGCAGTGAAGAAAAACACAGTTCGCATTCCTTTGGTAAAACTACTTTGAAACAAGCGGTTTGTTAGGTGTGTGAATGAAATTTACCACTGTCTTAAAAAAAAAATCAAAAAAAACAAAACCAAAACAAAAAACCCCATCCCAATTTAGCCCTAAGTCATGTAGGCACTGAGGCACAACTGTTTTAAGAATAGACATGCATATTGAACTTCTCCTCACAGATCCTCTTGTGAATTAAGCTCTGATTTCTCATTTTGGGATCTCACTTAAGCTGGTTGAACACTAGTGGGTTAAATTGCTGAACTCGCTTTGTCGTAGTGTTCTCATTTGGATATGACCCAGGGCAGTGCTTTGCAGATTTTTATACCAACCAAACTGTTTCCATTTGGGTACCCATAGAAACAGATTTTGAGACAGTTTCCTAGAGTAAAATAATTTATTTGAGAAATATAGGAAACACAAGTAAGGAAATGGGAAGAGAGATGGGGAAGGAAAGGCAGCCAATAAGAGGTTCATTATCAAGTCAGTTACTACCAATGTCCACTGACGCATAATCCCAGGGGGAAAATGGTATAAAATACACACCTCAGAGATCTCCCACTTCAGAGATGAGGGGTATATATCTGTATTGTATCTGTATTAGTCAGCTTGGGCTGCCATGACAATATACCATAGGTTGGGTGGTTTAAACAACAGGAATTTATTTCTTATAGTTCTGGAGGCTGGGAAGTCCAAGATCAAGGTGCAGGACAGTTCAGTTCCCCAGTGAGGGCCCTCTTCGTGGCTTGCAGGTGGCTGCTTTCTTCCTGTTTCCTTACATGCAGAGAGCAAGGTGGGAAAGCAAACTCTCTGGTATCTGTCCTTATAAGGTCAATAATCTGATCATGAGGACCCGATCATCAAGACATTATCTAAACCTAATTACCTCCCAAAGGCCCCATCTCTAAATATTGTCACATTGGTGTTTAAGGCTTCAACATAGGAATATTTGGGGGGTGGGATACTACACAGACCATAGTAATATCTCTAACTTTCTATCTCTTTCATCTCTGTGTATCTACATCCTCTCTCTCCCTCTCTCTGTCTCTCTCCCTCTTTCTTCCTTTCTCTAGGGAGCTGAATATTAGTTCTTCACTCCCATCAGTTATGGGTTGAGGGCTGCTTTAGGGGGTTGGTTCCAGGAACTTCCAGCCTACTATTTGCTTTTAGGCAGAGCAGACTCTCAGTAGCTTCAGAGAAAAGCCCTCAGGCAGTGAAATTCAGACAGGTGGGTGGAAGTTGGCCCATAGACACCGAGGGTACCAGCAACAGTTTTTACAGCTGGGGACGTATTCCACATCTACTATGGTAACCATTTGGTTTCTGAGATGTCTTTCCTATGTTTTCAAAGTGGGAATCTTTAAAAAAAGTTTTATGTTTCAAGATACAAATAAATGTAAAATGTGAATTTTTGCCAACAATATATTTGGCATTCATTATAAATTTAAAATTATGTTTAAAATAACAGTTGAATAACTTAACCTTTCCCTCCAACACAAAAATTCTTTAAATGAAAGAGAATGTCTTAGACTGGTTTCCTTTGAAAGCAGAGGCTAAGACAAGTTCTTTCATGCAAGGAGTTTATTTGGAGACTAACTGCAGGGGCCGGAAGGGAAGGCTGGGGGCATGAACTGAGGAAGGAGGGAAAGCCAAGTAAGGATGAGTTACCAAGTTGGCTATTGCTGTAGGTTGACTGGTGCTTGATCTTGCCGGGATCTTTTGAGAAGCCTATGAAGTACCTCTCAGAACTGTCTAACCGGGGATCAGTTTATGAAAGAACTATGCTGGGACACAGAAGAACTGCATACGTGGTAGCAGTGTTTGAACTAGCACTTGTGTGTATCATGGAAGGTCTGAGTGATAAAATCTTAGGTTGCAGCACTTACTAAAGGAGTCACCTAGGATTCCTGCTTCTCTCCTATGGAGGATCAGCTTTTAGGTTGGGCTGGACTGGGAAATTTCCTTTGCAGAGACGGGTTGGGTAGAAACTTAGAGAATGAACTTTTCAGGTTAGAATAGAAAACACACTTCTACTAGCTGGTTATAGCCTTTTTTTTTTTTTTTTTTTTGGATTGCATTGTAAAGGGCAAAACATCTCCTTAGGAAACAGTGAGAGAGAACTTGTTTTGAATCTGAATTCTGAGAGACAGTAGACGTAGAGCCTGTATTAATGCTCTCATATGAGAAATTGCCCACAACACATACATGCATGGGAAAAGAACAGCATTGGTTAGGAAAAAATGGGCAAAAAAAGAAAAGTAAACAGAGGTAAGAGGCTAGGGGCTTCATTAATGACTAGTGAGGGGGTTCAATATTAGAATCTCATTGTTTACTTACAGTTTTTAAAAATAATTATACTAATGCATAAACAGTAACCTCTTTAATTTCAATTTTATAATATTGAGTTCAGTTATTCTCAACCATTTTCATTTTTTCCCCTTAAATTCCCCAGACAAAGAATATCTCCTGATACAATGCAATACAGATATCTGGACTGAGTTGAACTTAGATGACAATCACAGTCAAGATCCTGGAGCTCAGAATGGGCAAACCAGGTAAGCAATGCCATTTTTAGAATGTTGTTTTAATGAGGCTTATTCCTGTCTGGTCTGGCTGCATTTTACATACGCAATCACCTGGCTGGGAGTAAGAAGAGGTATTGTCATGACAACCAGGACTGACTGACTTGCCTTTCAGAAATGGTAAAAATTCAGCATGTTTGGAGCTGATACCTGTAGTTGTCAGTGACTTTCTAGAAGGTCATACAGTTTTGGCAAATGGTTCCTAGTGGTGTGGAAAGACCACAGGACAAGGAAAAACGTGAGTTAAGTGGTAGTCACCGAGTGTCTCTTTATGAGCCAAATGTGGAGGCCTCAGGCAAATCTGCTGGGGCCTCAGTTTCTTAATCCATTTGACAGGAAGCTGTAGGCTAGACCATGTAGTCTTTAGGCTTGTTCGCAAGTTCTAAATTTCTCTAATTCCACAGATTTATATATTGTGAGTACATGGAACAAGATAATCACTCCATAATCGTATCATCACTTTTAAACATTTTGTGAATTCTCTTTTTGTCTTACATTCAGAACGGACAGCATACTCTCCAGATTAAAAAAGAACAACTCAAAACTCTTGGGGGTTAAAAATAATCCATAAAGAAAAATGATTCTAAAATGTTTTCGAGCAATTGCAGTTTATCAGGCTGCAAGTACATATAATTTTTCGAGGTAATAGACTTGAATGGTTCAACTCATTTGATACACATATGAACACTGGAAGTTTTTAAACGTCAAAGCCTGTACTTCAAACAGCAGTTGATTATTTTGATTATCGATCACAATAGTAATGTGAACGGACTCTGTGAATTTGTTCTTTGTCCTACCTCGCTGTGTGTAGTGGCTGGAAATCCATATTAGCTATCATTTATATAATAGCTATCTAACTCGTGTTTTTTGTGTAATATAAAGCAATGTTTCATAATGAAGAGTTTTGTCTGTTTCGTGTTCAAGTGCCTTATCTCTTCCATCAGTTGAAAAGCCAGCTATGATAGTATGGTTGCCATTGTCAGATGGCCTCTTTATTCTAAAAACTAGATTGACTCACATTAAGGTGTTTTCCTGCTCAAAGGAGTCTGAGGGAACTTTAACATAACACTTAGTCATTGCCCTTTTCACAATCCTTCCTTCCTCAGCTTTTAATTTGGCCCCATGGGTAACTGGAGTCATCATTTCCTTGGAGGGACGGCACACAGTACCAACCTGTTGGTTTCTTGATACGGAGACCCAAAGATGGACTTGCCTCTTTTGGTCCATATGTCTATGGTCTTTGTAATCTGTTCACTCTTTCATCTTTATCTCTTATTCTTCTCTTTCTATTCCCTGCCATTCCCTTAATCTAATACCGTTCAGGTTTTCTGACATTTCCCTTTCCAGTCCGTTAAATATTCCTAGACTTTCATCTGAATTCACATGCTTATCTTTATTTATTCTCACTTTACTTGTAAACACATGCCTTCATGACCGTGGCAGGCTTCGGGGGCATGCAATCCGTGCATTTACATGGGCCCCGCACTCAGAAGCCCACATGCTTGGTTTAATGCTCTGCTGTTGCCACCTTGAAGTTTTCAATAAGCTCTGAACAAGGATCTCTGCCTGTTCCTTTTGCTCTGAGCTCCACAGAGTACATATCTGCTCCCGATTGTAGCTCTTTTGTTCCCTTGTAGCTGGGTAAGTGGTTTTTGTTTTAGTTCATCTCGCATCCTTTTTCACTCCTCATCGTTTTTTTTCACTTATTGACTTCCTGTGGTATGTCCTTTTGACTGCTATTTTAATATAGCCATATTTAGCTCTGTTTATTTCTGACATCCTTCAGGAACATTTAACATTATATAAAAATTGTATATGGTCAACTTCTGATTAGCCACCCTGACTAAGGGAGAAGGGAGTGAGAGAATCAATGAACATTGTAAGTCATACAGGCAGTAATCATTCTGGAGAGCACTGTATGGTTTTCACCTTCTGGAAATTTACCTTTTTATTCATGTTTGCCTAGGTTAATTGGTTTGCACTCCCTGGATACACAATAATTGGTGGTTGGGGGAACCTGCTAAGTGGCATAGGCTAGCTAACCTGGGGTTAAATATCTCTGCTTTTAAAAAAGGAGATTGATTGTTTTCGTATTTTGTGTTCTTAGATATATAAAAAATGATCTTTTGTGTGTGTGGTTTTCACAGGTTTACCTGAGGAGGTTAGCAGGATGTAAAGACTTTTCTAATAAAATTCAGACACCGTTTTTGGTTTCGACAACCCGAATGACCTATTCTTATCTTTTTGTCTGGTGGCAGTCTGAGTCACTTTACTTTGTGATGTCATCTGCCCGGAAGCATTTACATAATTACTAAGCATTTAAATAATTATGAAGCATTTAAATAACTATGAAGCCCCCAGGTTGACTCAGCTGCCCATGTATGTTATCTTGTTATTTTTTTTTAAAAAAACCTTTTTATATCACATATTATGTGCCATTCACTGTTCTAAGCACTTTAAAAGTACAAACTCATTTAATCCTATGAAATGGGTACTATTAATTATCCCCATCCTATAACTGAAGAAACTGAGGCACAAATAAGTTATATAACTTTCCCAAAGACACAGTCATTAAGTGCTAACACAGGGATTTGAACCCAGACAGTCTAACTCAAGTCCGTGCTGCCACCCTAATATATGATCTGTTTAATTTTATTCATCCAGACCCTTACAGAGATGGGAACTGAGGTGACTGATAGAATAAAGCCTTATCATAGTAGAGAACTTCCTAAATGTCTCTGTTCCTTTAAGTTTTCTTCGGTTGGCAATACACAATATCCAGTAAGCGAATATGTTAAAAAAACAAACAGGCAAACCTAGATATGAAAACTGCATGTGACTCTGAAGTGGAACTATCTGGGCTGCTGTTCCTGGATCGTACTGCATGAATACTTGGCAGCATATACCTGGGAACTCGCGTTAAAGAGACGCTTCGCTAACTGTCACAATCCCTTTTGGAAACCTGTGATCACAGCACCCGACATTGCTGGCATCTTTTATCTACCGCCATACTTTTCCTTTTGGCTAAGCATTACAGAGTGCGGAGTTAGAGACCCAAACAATGTGCTGCATCTGAGTCAATAGCTCTCAGTAAACACTCCGCTAGGACTCCCATTAGGCCCGGGAGTCTTCCCATTTCTCAGGCTTGTCTGGGCTTTGCACATTCTCTCATGAAAAAAGAGAGCTTGGGGATTATCGTCTTTACCTGTAGCTTCTCATGGACAAATGAATCCCCTATTATTATAGAAATCTAGTCAATAAAGCTATCAGAATTCTTAAAATATTGACAGTAGAGCCGAGTTTGGTAGTTAACCTCTGTAGTATGTTCTGGGTGTGAAATATGAGAGGGAAATGGTATTTATAAGAAAGTACCTTAAAGTTTTTTTGTGTGTGTGTGTGTGTGGTACGCGGGCCTCTCCCTGTTGTGGCCTCTCCCGTTGCGGAGCACAGGCTCCGGACGCGCAGGCCCAGCGGCCATGGCTCACGGGCCCAGCCGCTCAGCGGCACGTGGGATCTTCCCGGACCGGGGCACGAACCCGTGTCCCATGCATCGACAGGCGGACTCTCAACCACGGCGCCACCAGGGAAGCCCTTAAAGTTTAAAGTGAGTTAAAAATGTTAGATGCTAGGAAGGAATTGCTGACTTGAAGTTGGGCAAAGCTGAGTTCTTGGCTTGGTTCTGCCACTGAGTATCCTGGGTAGTTAATGAAATCTCTGCAAAATGATAAGACTTCGCCTGATCATTGTTAGTGTGCATAACAGCCTCCAATGCTAAGTTTTTTGACTTTGTTTTATTCCCACAAGCTCATTTCAATCTTGGGTGGATTCACCTATGGAATCCACATGATCCAAAATGGTATGAGAAATGGCTCCTGGCTCCTGTTTTTACAGCCTCTGCCCTTTCTTTTTCTGGCACCTAAGTATCTCTTCTTCTCATTCGCCGTCTCTCATAACCTGCTCTCTCCCCACCAATAGCAAGTCAGAACTCACACGGCAATTTGCTCCTATTCTAGCACGTAAGAATTTTTTCTCTGATGACTTTCTTCAGGAAACAGGCACATAGGGCTGGCGTGTGTTTACCTTCCTTAGAATTCTAGAACGTATGCCCACCCCAAATAACACTCATACCTGAGTTAGGGCAACGCCGGCAGCTATAGCAGATAAACATCAAGCCTCAAACCTCTTTACACACATTGGGTATTCCTTTTTTTTTTTTTTTAAGATTTTTTTTTTGATGTGGACCATTATTCTCTCAAAGTCTTTATTAAATTTATTACAATATTGCTTCTGTTTTATGCTTTGGTTTTTTGGCTGCAAGGCGTGTGGGATCTTAGTTCCCCGACCAGGGATTGAACCTGCACCCCCTGCGTTGGAAGGCAGAGTCTTAACCACTGGACCGCCAGGGAAGTCCCACACTGGATATTCTTGATCAACTGGTGGCTTTCCGTCAAGCAGTGCCTCAGAGATGCAGCTTCCTTTTAGCCCGTGGCCCCAGCCTCTTCTCTACACCACACGTCAGGGTCACCACACATACCTGCAACAAGACGATGGCAGGGGAAATAGCATGGAGTGTCGTTAGTGGAAACTTTTATGGGCCCAGCCTGGAAATAGTGTACATTGCTTTTGTCCATATTCTGTTGGCTACATACAGTGTGTCTGGAAAATGTGGTGTTAGCTGCCTGGGAAGAGGAGGAAGCTGGTTTGATGAGCAGCTAGTCCAGTAGTTCTCAAATTTTAGAGGACATCAGAATCACCAGAAGACTCTGAAAACACAGATTGCTGGGCCCCGGTCCTGGAGGTTCTGTTTCAGTAGGTCTGGATTGGGCCCCGGAATGTGCATTTCTAATCAGTCCCCAGGAGACGCTGGTGCTGCTGATTCAGGGAAAAAGCACCGGAAACCACAGAGCTAATGTGTCTTTGCTGCACTGATAACCACATAACATGTGAATTGTCCTTCTTGAGGACTTCAGTCTTTATCTGAGGCAGAGGAGAGAAAGGCAGTTGGCGGAGGAGCAGGCAACTTGGCTTGAGAGGAATTTAGGACTCCAGGGCACAGAGTCTGGTCTTGATTCCACTAAGCTGTGTGACCCTAGCAAATAACTTCACTTTCTGAACCTAAGTTTCCTGTATGCGAAATGGGAATGATGACAATACCAGTTCAGAATGGGAGAAAATATTTGCAAACGAAGCAACTGACAAAGGATTAACCTCCAAAATTTACAAGCAGCTCATGCAACTCAGTATCAAAAAAACAAACAACCCAATCCAAAAATGGGCAGAAGACCTAAATAGACATTTCTCCAAAGAAGATATACAGATCGCCAACAAACACATGAAAGGATTCTCAGCATCACTAATCATTAGCATAATGCAAATCAAAATTGCAATAAGGTATCACCTCACACCGGTCAGAATGGCCATCATCAAAAACTCTACAAACAATAAATGCTGGAGAGGGTGTGGAGAAAAGGGAACCCTCTTGCACTGCTGGTGGGAATGTAAATTGATACAACCACTGTGGAGAACAGTATGGAGGTTCCTCAAAAAACTAAAAACAGAGCTACCATATGACCCAATAATCCCACTACTGGGCATATACCCTGAGAAAACCATAATTCAAAAAGAGTCATGTACCACAATGTTCATTGCAGCT
>NC_041217.1:8462927-8476473 GCF_002837175.3 Physeter macrocephalus | reverse complement strand
ATATGGAATCTAAAAAAAAAAAAAAGGTTCTGAAGAGCCTAGGGGCAGGACAGGAATAAAGACGCAGACGTAGAGAATGGACCTGAGGACACGAGGAGGTGGAAGCGTAAGCTGGGTCGAAGTGAGAGAGTGGCATGGACATATATACACTACCAAATGTAAAATAGATAGCTAGTGGGAAGCAGCCGCATAGCACAAGGAGATCAGCTTGGTACTTTTTGTCCACCTAGAGGGGTGGGATAGGGAGGGTGGGAGAGAGATGCAAGAGGCAGGAGATATGGAGATATATGTATGCGTATAGCTGATTCACTTTGTTATAAAGCAGAAACTAACACACCATTGTAAAGCAATTATACTCCAATAAAGATGTTTAAAAAAAAAAAAAAAGAACTCAGGGAAGCAGGAGCTCAGAGCAAGAGGTTTTCGTGGAAACCCAAGCCCCTGAAAATGTGGCAAAGGGTCAACCTGTCAATTTCACGACATTAACAGCCTCAGAAGTTTTTGCAGAAAGAACCCAATAACAATGCTGCAAATAACTGATTCATTATGCTTAGAGAAAACAAAGGACATCCAAAACCATGACACTTATAGTGGTATTGCTTAAATTACATTTTGGGATATCTTCTTACTGATTCACTCATATATCATTTACATGACGATGCTCTTCTTTACACTTTCATTGGGCTTTTAAATTTTATTTTTTTAAGTTTAGGCGTGGTTGCATTTTCTACAAACTACCAAATTACCCAAACAGAACAGATTGAATTTCAAGGTTAGGGAGTTTTTCTAATAATAATTTATGGTCCAAGTATAATGTGATGAAGTAAGGTATTGTGCAGGCAGGTACCAACCTGAGACTATTTTTGCCAAGAGTTGGCTCAAAAATGGGGAAACATATTTCTAGCCTGAGTTAGAAATGCTCTTAGAATACATTGAAGATTATTTCTGAAGAATGTCTTCTTACATATACTCAGGTATTTTTCAGCAAACTGGTTTAATTTGTAGGGATTCCATCTCGTGTAAGATTGTTTCCTATGCATTTTCTTCTGAAATTATAAGAACCGCCTGTCCCTTAATTTCTAGGAATATTCTAACACCTTTATTTTCATGGTTTAATTTATGAAAAAGTGTAAACGTTCCATTTTCACCTTTGAGAGTTATTTTTCTCTAAGCCTCTGTCTTTTGGAGTATTTGCAAAGCTCTGAAAATGACAGGCACTTCCACAATGAAGAGAATAATCTTTTTCTGTTGGGCTGTTCCTGGGGTAGTGATTAGCAGTATCTTTACTGAATATTTAACTTCCTCAAAATTGTTTATCTGTGCTGTGGATCAGTGAGATATCTGGGTGAGCTGTCACTACTTTACATAATTAAGTTTTTCTTGCCAAAAAAGAGAAATAACAAAATATGGAGTGAAAGAAGCCTTAGGTTGGACTTTTAAAACATTTTCCCCTTCATGTTCTTTCCCCATTTAAAATAACCCCAAAGAGAAGCAAAAGAGCTGAGATTGAGGAGGGACTTTATGCAGATCAGTGAAGCTGACAGCTCACATTTTCTTGCAAAACTCTTAGGAATTTTCCTCCACAGACCCCTCCGCAGGCAGTGATACACAGTAAATGCCAGAAAGAAAACAATTTCCCATTGTTCATAGCTATCTGGTTTGGTGTGTGGGTGAGAGGAGGGGGAGGGGAGGGAGAAGTTCTATTGCAGGGGAGCTAAAGGCAGACAGAGGTAACAACTCAAATTTACTGAAATGATAATTCAGGCTTCTCATGGCGCTTTAAATTAGTGCAAAATCACAGGATTTGTGCTTAATCTCATTTTTACTATGTAGAAAATAGGCCTCAGAATTAGAAAGAGATATACTTGTAATGCTTAAATAGGATGTCTAGTCACTTTTGAAGAATTTGTGGATGAAGCAGACTTTGCTTGCTTAGCTGCCCTTAATCCCTATTTCCCTCTCTTTTGAGTGGGCTAGTGGACCCAGTGGAATCCCCATCTCCTGTATTTATAGAGCTTGCTAATGTACCGGGGTGTCTTTCCCTGGGGAGGGTAATAGGGAAAATTGCATTTGCTTGTCTATCACAAATGAAAATCACCTGGGGAATATAGAGTATTTTTCAATTCTGCTACCATTATTTCCAAAGCAATCAAATGCAGAGGAATGAAAGTCAAACAGAGAAAAATGCTGATAGATTGGGCAATCTGCATGGCTCTCTGGGAGTATAATTATTTCAGTGTTCAAGAGGAAAATGCACACTTGAAAGATGGTAAATTCCATCCAATGCAATCAATCATTCATCTCCTATAGCAACAATAATTGTGGAGGAGGTGGTAGTTCAGATTGTATGTACTCATCCCTGTTTGTTTGCTTGAAGGGGTACTACTAATCTTATATAACATGTGGACATTCCTGCCCCATTAGAATATAGGTCCGAGAGGATTTTCAAATATTGGTATTCGGTACCCATCACCTGTGAGTGATGAGGTCAAAGTAAGTAAGATGCTGCAGCAGCAAGAGCTAGATGCTCGGCATTGCCTTTCTTCCAGAACATTTTGTACTTTCATTTCCAGATTTAAAAAATTGGTTCAGCAAGAGCTAGATGCTCGGCATTGCCTTTCTTCCAGAACATTTTGTACTTTCATTTCCAGATTTAAAAAATTGGTTCAGCAAGAGCTAGATGCTCATAATTACCACCCTCATGGGTGGGACCACTTGAAGATCAGAATTCCTAGGAGAATCCTGAACCTTCAGGAAAAATAAGAAGTGTTCCTGTGAAGAGAAATCCTACACAGCAAACGCTTCCTGCCCTCTAATCTATTTCTTAAAATGGGAGAAGGGGTGCCTACCAAAAACATTTTGGTCCCAGTTCGGTATAATTTCCCCTTCTATAAAATCAGAGGAAGGGTGGAGAGAGGGGTGTACAGGCCTCTTACTGAGAACGCTGTGACCTGACTCGAAAAATTTACAATGGGCATGGTGCTAGCACTGGCCCAGCACAGGCCCACCTCAGAGCCACCACGGCCCAAGAGAATTAGCCCGATGCCCGGCCTGCAGGGGCTGGGAGAGGACCAAGAACTCAGGCGTGGGAATAAAGACACAGACCTACTAGAGAATGGACTTGAGGATATGGGGAGGGGGAAGGGTACGCTAGGACAAAGTGAGAGAGTGGCATGGACATATATACACTACCAAACGTAAAAGAGAGAGCTAGTGGAAAGCAGCTGCATAGCACAGGGAGATCAGCTCGGTGCTTTGTGACCACCTAGAGGGGTGGGAGGGAGACGCAAGAGGGAAGAGATATGGGGTTATATATCAGCTATATATGCGTATAGCTGATTCACTTTGTTATAAAGCAGAAACTAACACACCATTGTAAAGCAATTATACTCCAATAAAGATGTTTAAAAAAAAAAAAAAAGAACTCAGGGAAGCAGGAGCTCAGAGCAAGAGGTTTTCGTGGAAACCCAAGCCCCTGAAAATGTGGCAAAGGGTCAACCTGTCAATTTCACGACATTAACAGCCTCAGAAGTTTTTGCAGAAAGAACCCAATAACAATGCTGCAAATAACTGATTCATTATGCTTAGAGAAAACAAAGGACATCCAAAACCATGACACTTATAGTGGTATTGCTTAAATTACATTTTGGGATATCTTCTTACTGATTCACTCATATATCATTTACATGACGATGCTCTTCTTTACACTTTCATTGGGCTTTTAAATTTTATTTTTTTAAGTTTAGGCGTGGTTGCATTTTCTACAAACTACCAAATTACCCAAACAGAACAGATTGAATTTCAAGGTTAGGGAGTTTTTCTAATAATAATTTATGGTCCAAGTATAATGTGATGAAGTAAGGTATTGTGCAGGCAGGTACCAACCTGAGACTATTTTTGCCAAGAGTTGGCTCAAAAATGGGGAAACATATTTCTAGCCTGAGTTAGAAATGCTCTTAGAATACATTGAAGATTATTTCTGAAGAATGTCTTCTTACATATACTCAGGTATTTTTCAGCAAACTGGTTTAATTTGTAGGGATTCCATCTCGTGTAAGATTGTTTCCTATGCATTTTCTTCTGAAATTATAAGAACCGCCTGTCCCTTAATTTCTAGGAATATTCTAACACCTTTATTTTCATGGTTTAATTTATGAAAAAGTGTAAACGTTCCATTTTCACCTTTGAGAGTTATTTTTCTCTAAGCCTCTGTCTTTTGGAGTATTTGCAAAGCTCTGAAAATGACAGGCACTTCCACAATGAAGAGAATAATCTTTTTCTGTTGGGCTGTTCCTGGGGTAGTGATTAGCAGTATCTTTACTGAATATTTAACTTCCTCAAAATTGTTTATCTGTGCTGTGGATCAGTGAGATATCTGGGTGAGCTGTCACTACTTTACATAATTAAGTTTTTCTTGCCAAAAAAGAGAAATAACAAAATATGGAGTGAAAGAAGCCTTAGGTTGGACTTTTAAAACATTTTCCCCTTCATGTTCTTTCCCCATTTAAAATAACCCCAAAGAGAAGCAAAAGAGCTGAGATTGAGGAGGGACTTTATGCAGATCAGTGAAGCTGACAGCTCACATTTTCTTGCAAAACTCTTAGGAATTTTCCTCCACAGACCCCTCCGCAGGCAGTGATACACAGTAAATGCCAGAAAGAAAACAATTTCCCATTGTTCATAGCTATCTGGTTTGGTGTGTGGGTGAGAGGAGGGGGAGGGGAGGGAGAAGTTCTATTGCAGGGGAGCTAAAGGCAGACAGAGGTAACAACTCAAATTTACTGAAATGATAATTCAGGCTTCTCATGGCGCTTTAAATTAGTGCAAAATCACAGGATTTGTGCTTAATCTCATTTTTACTATGTAGAAAATAGGCCTCAGAATTAGAAAGAGATATACTTGTAATGCTTAAATAGGATGTCTAGTCACTTTTGAAGAATTTGTGGATGAAGCAGACTTTGCTTGCTTAGCTGCCCTTAATCCCTATTTCCCTCTCTTTTGAGTGGGCTAGTGGACCCAGTGGAATCCCCATCTCCTGTATTTATAGAGCTTGCTAATGTACCGGGGTGTCTTTCCCTGGGGAGGGTAATAGGGAAAATTGCATTTGCTTGTCTATCACAAATGAAAATCACCTGGGGAATATAGAGTATTTTTCAATTCTGCTACCATTATTTCCAAAGCAATCAAATGCAGAGGAATGAAAGTCAAACAGAGAAAAATGCTGATAGATTGGGCAATCTGCATGGCTCTCTGGGAGTATAATTATTTCAGTGTTCAAGAGGAAAATGCACACTTGAAAGATGGTAAATTCCATCCAATGCAATCAATCATTCATCTCCTATAGCAACAATAATTGTGGAGGAGGTGGTAGTTCAGATTGTATGTACTCATCCCTGTTTGTTTGCTTGAAGGGGTACTACTAATCTTATATAACATGTGGACATTCCTGCCCCATTAGAATATAGGTCCGAGAGGATTTTCAAATATTGGTATTCGGTACCCATCACCTGTGAGTGATGAGGTCAAAGTAAGTAAGATGCTGCAGCAGCAAGAGCTAGATGCTCGGCATTGCCTTTCTTCTAGAACATTTTGTACTTTCATTTCCAGATGTAAAAAATGGGTTATCTGTCTGCATGTATGCATTTTTTTCTACCTTTATAATCTGAAGGTGATTTTATTAATACAGTAAATCTTGGTTAACTGATGCTTTAGGAAGATGCTTTTGCTGGATAAACTAAAAGCCTGACATGGCTCTTCCTGATGTTCTTAAATATTTTATTAGCAGTGTCTCTCCTCCACCCACTTCCTATTCACAGTCTCCTTCAATTTAATGATATAAAGCAGGTGGTAGTGTTGTCAAAACTGGGTTTCCATTAGAAACAATCTCTGAGAATGTGGTGTGTTTTCCTCCTTATTTTTCTCATTATTAGGTGTCTTAGGCTCAAAAGGCCCATATGGCAGTTTGGAAAAAATGTATATTCTGTTTGAAACCAACATTCTGAGAATTTTCAAGCCATGAAAATCAGATATCATAGTTTTTATTTTTAGTTTTTTAAACTTTCAGAATGTGGATTCTGAGTTTCTCTTTTTCTTCCTAATTCTGAAAAAAGCCCAATCTCCGATACCACCTCCCCTGTGCTCCCCTTCTGGTGCTGGATGGAGGTGTGCTGATAAGGAAAGACAGTCCTGCAGTGAGGCTGAGGCAGATTTATACCCCAGTCTTGATGTTCGGGAAAAGCTGTTCAGTCACTGACAAGTCCTTTAATTATTGATGGTTCAGAAACTTTATCATTCTTGGGGACTTCCTTGGTGGTGCAGTGGTTAAGAATCCGCCTGCCGATGCAGGGGACACGGGTTCGATCCCTGGTCCAGGAAGACCCCACATGTCGTGGAACAGCTAAACCTGTGCGTCACAACTACTGAGGCTGCGCTCTAGAGCCCACGAGCCACAACAACTGAAGCCCGTGTGCCTAGAGCCCGTGTTCCACAACAAGAGAAGCCACCACAATGAGAAGCCCATGCACCGCAACAAAGAATAGCCCACGCGCAGCAAGAAGACCCAACACAGTCAAAAATAAATTTAAAAAAAAAAGAAACTTTAACTTTCTTAACTTTTATTTGTAACCCTTTTTCTCAGATAATTGAGGCTGAATATCCAAATTGCTATTTAGTGGAGGAAACTAGAAATAGCTTTCCCTTCTCTTAGTTTTTTGACAAGAGAGAATGAAAGGGAAAAAAGAGAAAGAACCACAGGGAAGGTATGATAGGGGTTAGGACACTTCAGTATCCCCTGCCTTAGAATGGGATAGCAGGAGAGTGTTCATAGGAGCGACGAGAGGGCTGTTCCCTGCTTTAGAGGAGGTGACCTAAAAGTTCCTATTCCCCCCTCTTTCAAACCTTTTATTGAAATACAATATACATACAGAAAAGGGCACATATCACGAGTGCATAGCTGGGTGCATTTTCACAAGTTATCACACCATGTAATCAACACCCAAGACAAAACCAAGCCTAAAAGCACCTAGAAGGCCCTCCTTGAATTTCCCTCCAGTTACTGCCCCTCACTCCCAGGATGACCACCGTCCTAACCTCTAACAGCTCAGATCTGCTTTGCTTGCTTTTTGTTTAATATAAGTGGAACAGTACGGTCTGCCCTCCATTGCCTGGCTTCCTTCACTCGATACTGTGTCTGAGAGATTCATCCATGTTGCTGCATGTAGTTTTAGATCACTCATCCATCCACTATGTCTTAACTATCTGAATTTGATACTTTACTTGTAAATAGCCATTTTCCTTTCTTAGAGAGACGGGAGTGGTTAAGAGCACAGAAGCTGGAATTAGGGTGTCTGTGTTGAAAAGCCAGTTCTTCTATTTATTAGGTATATCACCTTGGTTAAGTTCCTCAAGCTTTCGTTGCCATAATATCCTTATCTGTAAAGTGGTGATAAAAATAGTATTTTCCTTATGGGGTATGTCCTTAAGGAGGAAGATATTAACGTTGTATGAATACATGTAAAGCATTTAGAAGAGTGCCTGGTATATGGACAGTCCTAAATAAGTGTAAGTTATTACTAATTCTCTAACTCCCACTTGATTTTCTTCCTTTTGTGTCGATTCAGCCTCTGAGTACAGAACAGGGGGATAATGTATGCTAACTGATCAGAAGTGGAGAAGAAGGGCTTTGACAGAAATAAAAGAGGTTCTTGATATCATCTGCCCTTTGCTCCCACTCTGTCAATTTCAGACTTAAG
Organism: Physeter macrocephalus; assembly: GCF_002837175.3. Classification (NCBI taxonomy): domain Eukaryota; kingdom Metazoa; phylum Chordata; class Mammalia; order Artiodactyla; family Physeteridae; genus Physeter; species Physeter macrocephalus. The sequence goes on along the minus strand of NC_041217.1, from coordinate 8,468,722 downwards.
TACTTACATTTGCTTTTCAATGGTTTATTGTTTAATGAAAAATCCTATTTACTCACTGGAAATCTCAAAAATAACAGCATTTAGTATATAGTGATAAAAATTTAATTTGCTACCAAAGCTAAAATTCATAAAATGATACAAAGAAGTAGTAGCTGTGAGAAACTCCACGCTGGGCTTCCCTGGTGGCTTAGTGGTTAAGAATCTGCCTGCCAATACAAGGGACACAGGTTCAAGCCCTGGTCCGGGAAGATCCCACATGCTGTGGAGCAACTAAGCCTGTGCGCTACAACTACTTAGCCAAGAATCTGCCTGCCAATACAGGGGACACAGGTTCAAGCCCTGGTCCGGGAAGATCCCACATGCTGTGGAGCAACTAAGCCCGTGCGCTACAACTACTTAGCCTGCGCTCTAGAGCCCGCGAGCCACAACTACTGAGCCCGCATGCTACAACTACTGAAGCCCGCGTGCCTAGAGCCCGTGCTCTGCAGCAAGAGAAGCCACTGCAATGAGAAGCTCACGCACCACAATGAAGAGTAACCCCTGCTCGCCGCAACTAGAGAAAAAGCCCGCGCGCAGCAAAGAAGACCCAACACAGCCAAAAATAAATAAATCAATCAATTAATTAAAAAAAAAGACAGATACTGTATGATTCCATTAAAAAACAAAAAAAAAACTCCATGCTTTTATGCTGTAATCTCCTTTCCTGTCCCACTAGTTACTGTTCATATTGATAGTATAGTAGTGCCTTTGCTGTGTTTATGATTTGAAGTATTTTATGGGGATGGTGGTGCTGAGGAGGAGGTGGAACGCAGCCTGAATGATCACGCGTGACAACGATTTCCCACGCTCACTTCACTACCTCACCCCAGCTCACTGGCCCCATGCCTTCCACCCCCGCTTCAGCTACCACTTCCTTTTGTTCAGGTCAAGGATAAGTTGGGAACAATGGTGCAATATAATTTAGCTACAAAAAGGATACATGAACTGATACTGAATTATCTATTTCTCCCTCTCCTTCCTCTCTCTTGATAAGAGAGTCTCACAGACTTGAAAAAGTGTTTATGGAAATTGTAATTTTTTATACCAAAGACATTAGAATGTTTATAGATATTTTATTATTTAAATTGAACATTAAATTTTCTCAGTATATTGTTTATGTTTAGTTATTCCTGGAAATTTAGGAGGTCTGTAAAAAAAAAATAAGTGTTCATCACTGCTATATTTAAAATGGATAACCAACAAGGACTTACTGTATAGCACAGGGAACTCTGCTCAACATTATGTAAAAACCTAAATGGGAAAAGAATCTGATAAAGAATAGATACATATATATGTATAACTGAATCACTTTGCTGTACACCTGAAACAACATTGTTATCAACTATACTCCAATATAAAACAAAAAGTTAAACAAAACAAACTTGTTCTGTTCATAATGCCATCAGGTGCTGTGTTTTTCTGAGAAAATATGTCAAGAAAGTTCAGATAAAAATTGCACTGTCATTGCCTATTTTCTTTTGTCTAAAAAATACTTTGTATTTCCCATTTTCATTGCTATATAATGTGTGAAGAAAGAATTTCTAGAAGACATAGGACACAGATATTATAACGTCTTAAGGGTAGCTATCTTATGGAGAAACTCTTGACTAGTTTCTCACACCTAACTTACAAACAATGCCTCAGTGTGATAGTTTAATCTTGAAATACAATTCACTGAAAATTTCAGTTAAAAACAACATTGTTATCAACTATACTCCAATATAAAACAAAAAGTTAAACAAAACAAACAAACTTGTTCTGTTCATAATGTCATCAGGTGCTGTGTTTTTCTGAGAAAATATGTCAAGAAAGTTCAGATAAAAATTGCACTGTCATTGCCTATTTTCTTTTGTCTAAAAAATACTTTGTATTTCCCATTTTCATTGCTATATAATGTGTGAAGAAAGAATTTCTAGAAGACATAGGACACAGATATTATAACGTCTTAAGGGTAGCTATCTTATGGAGAAACTCTTGACTAGTTTCTCACACCTAACTTACAAACAATGCCTCAGTGTGATAGTTTAATCTTGAAATACAATTCACTGAAAATTTCAGTTAAAGTAAATAAATACCCACCTTGGTCTCATTAGTCCTTCATATTATGAGAAAGCAAGTATGCCTATGGACACGTGATATCAGGAAACTCAGTTTTGAGTAAGTTTATATGTATATGAAACAAATTTTAAATATGTGAAAAAGTCAAGTTCCATAGAAACACACCCAAGGGGGAAAAAAAAGAAAATGTGAACTCACTGTGTAATGTAATTGTATGGAAGTCCCATGATTATAACCAGGATCGCTTTGAGTAGTTCAAGATGAAATTTGATTAGTGATATTAAAAGCATGTTCTTGAGCTATATACTTTTGGTTTTGCTTCATAAGCTTATACCATCATCTATTCTTCTAAAAGTTTCTCCTTAGCTAATGTTTATGTATATCTGTTACAGTGGGCAAAACATGGCCTTTCTGCACTAGTGGGTCAACTCTAAGCGGGTATCACTGGAGTTGTTTCAGAGAAGTTAGGATAGGATGACCCTGGTTTGCCTGGGATGGTCCAATTTTAGCACTAAAGTTTCCATGTCCTGGGAAACCCCTCTGTCTGGGCAAGCTGGGTGGGTTGGTCATTCTAAGATCTTCGGAGCCTCAAACATTTTTACCACTGGCCCTTCACAGAATCTGAAATGAATCCTTTAGACTGAATGTTGTGCTTTTGGGAGTCCCATGTTAAAGTGTAAACATACCAAGATAACACATTAATATCGGTTTTCATCATTTATTTTTTTACTGGGAGTATGTTTATCAGCCGGGTAGCTTCCATTTCAGACAGCAAAGAGCTGAACCATGATGGAAGAGTAGTTTTTCACAGTGGGGAGAGAAGGGAAAGAACAGCTATTTGTTAAGCACCTACTGTGTGCTAAGGAGTTTGATGAGCTCTTAATAGAAATGATTCTGAATAAGGCACTGGGCTTCTGGAGAAGGTGTGATATTGGGAGAGTGGGAGAAATGAGGAGTGAAGAGAGAAGAAGAAAGTCATTACTCACCTGAGTGGAGGAGACAGACCTGAGGTCACAGCCAGATCTGCCCTTGGGCTCTGCATCTTTCTAATGATGTAAACGTGACCCAACGTCTTAACCTCCAACACTGCTTACAAATCACTAAAACGGGGATTCACCACTTTCCCTACAGAGATTTTGTGTTTTGTAAAAATTAAATGAAATAATGCATGTAACATACTTATGCTAGTGCCTGGTACCTAAAAAGCAATATATAAATTGAGGTTGCTACTCCTACTGTGGCTGTTGTATTAGTTCAGGGACATCTGACCCGAAAGCCATGGCCTCTGCGTTGCTGACATTCATCCCTGCTTCTGAGAGTCTGTCATTGCTTTGTCTCTTTGACAGGTATTTGGTGGCTTTGCTGGAAATCACTGGATATATTGTTGCATATGTGCATATGGGCACACAAATAGAAAAAAAAATAACAAAAAGCAATTGACTTTAAAAAATCATAATCACGGGAGCATTTACGCCCAATTCTGAGACATGTTCTGTTAGGGTTCTCTCAGGCATCAATCCAATGCCTCCAATTTTTATGGGATTTAAGTTGCATTTAAGGTGCTATATAAATGCAAAATAATAAAAAAAAATGGAGAACAATTTTGGGCATTTTCAGTTCTGTGCTATCGGACGGACTGCACAGAATTCTTCATTTTCTTTCACATATAGCTCTGCCTGAACATTATTTATGGTAGTAGCAAAATAGTCGACACGGAATGAGAATTCATCTAGCTAAGATACCTCAGTTATTCATAGGTGAACTGATGGCCTAAACTATCATCACATTTCACTAGCAATATTCCAATGATAGAATCGTATAAAATTGAAGTTGTAATGAAATGTAACTTTACATCTATTTGCGGATTTAAAAGGAAAAAAGAATACCATTTACTCCTATGGGTGTCAATTTAAAGTATAGTTTCCTATCTTTTTGTATAGCCACCTACTGAAGATAGGTACAATAATTGTGGTGAGAGGAGAACTTTTTTTATCCACTTTTATTCCCCAAGTAAGTATTACATGTTAACACTTAAAATTGATCTTTAAAGCTTTGACATTAATGTGAATGGCAGAAAATCACAGATTGTCAAATTTGTAAGGTATAGCAAATTGTGGTTATTACAATTCCCTCGTGTTAACAAGTGAGAATTTTGCTTTGCGATTGCATACACAGATGTGTCATATCTAGGTCTTTTAATTTCAATTCTCTTTCCATTTCATTACACTGTTTTTCTTAAGAAAAATCTTGGCAAATATTATTGGAATAGGGTTCCAACGAGGGAGGGGGGAAATAGAGGAGTACCTTCCAGAATGCCAAATAAAGTCCAATAGTTTTGATAATTTTAAAATGCTGGTAAAATAAAGATATAATCAATATTGTCAGAGCATAAGGGAAGTTGGCAAAGTAATCTTTTGGAATAGACTCCAAAGTGCCCCCAAATGGCTTTCTATTAAATCCTCATGAGAATTCTAAGGAAATGACCTGGTGACCTCTGGGGATACTGTGCTTTTTTTTTTTTTTTTTCTAGAAAATGAAGGAGTAAAAGTAATGGTTAACAAAGCTCTATTTATTTCTAATTCCTCAACCCATTTAGTTCAGAGTTTCTCAAAGTGAGATCTGTAGACTACCAGCATCAAAATCAATATAGTCCTCGTTAAAAATGCAGGTTTCTGGGCCAGCCTTCAAAAATGACTGAATCATAGTCTCTGAGGGGTAGGGCCTAAAACTCAGCCCTTCACTAACTTTCCCAGATGATTCTGAAGTATAATAATGCTTAAGAACCATATTTAAATGTTACTCTTCTATGTTGGATTAATGGTTTGATAGATAGGCTTTACTTTAGGGTTAGTGGCATTTGAAGAGGTAGCTGTTCTAAGTGTTGTTTGCAGGTGATTTTTAGTTCTATTGTTTCATAAAATAAATATTTCATTGTCTATGGCAGACTCTGAAAAGCCTACCAAGACATTTCTCAGACCGTAGAAGGTTAAGTCTATAAGGTGTGGCTCTGCGGAGGCAGTCATTTGGCATAAACCTATGAGCTTTGAGTAATGGACATTACATCTGTAAGAATAGTGTGGAACCAACAGGCTTACTTCAGAGATGGAAAGTGATGCTATGGAACTGGAAGGAGCTGGCTTTTTTTTTTTCTGTGAAAAGGTCAGATAGTAATTAAGTTAGGCTTTGCAGACCATACAATTGTTGTTGCATTTATTCAATCCCACTGTTGCGGTGTGAACACAACCGCACATACATCAGTGAGTGTCCGTGGCTGTTTTCCAAAAAAACTTTATTTACAGAATTTTATTTACAGTCTGTATTTGGCCTATTGGCCATAGTGTGCTGACCCTGACCATGGAACATTTAGTATGTGAGTCAATTAATATTTAACGTAAGACACAATGGCACAAATATTGAATACATATTTATAATCCGTATATGAGAACATTGATAAAATAGGTGCAATAAAAAATATGGACATGCACAAAACAGAAGGAGAGTCACAGATATAGAAAACAAACCTATGGTTACCAGGGGATGGGGGGGAGGGATAAATTGGGAGATTGGGATTGACATGTACACACTACTATATATAAAATAGATAACTAGGGCTTCCCTGGTGACGCAGTGGTTGAGAGTCCGCCTGCCGATGCAGGGGACACGGGTTCGTGCCCCGGTCCGGGAGGATCCCACATGCC
>NC_041217.1:8456276-8462864 GCF_002837175.3 Physeter macrocephalus | reverse complement strand
AAAAAAAAAAAAAAAAAAAAAAAAAAAAAAGATAACTAATAAGGACCTACTGTAAAGCACAGGGAAACTCTACTCAATACTCTAATGGCCGACGTGGGAAAAGAATCTAAAAGAGTGGCTATATGTGTATGTATAACTGATTTCACTTTGCTGTACACCTGAAACTAACACAACATTGTAAATCTACTATACTCCAATAAAAATTTTTAAAAATGCATGGATATGGTGTTTCTTTTGCTTTCTGTCCCTATTTGTGGTACATTGGTCTTTTCATGAGTAGTAAAATGTGAGAGATTGTAAATATCGCCACAAATTGTCCTTGCATCAAGAGGTGACGTCTGTTTCTACAGTCCTTAAGCCGGCCTCCTGGTTTGCTCTGTCCAACAGAAGGCAGACCCTAAGCCTTGAGAGGCCTGGACGCTTCCATTCTCACGCGGGGAGTCCTGATGGAGAATGAAAATCCATGCGGAGAGAGGCCGCCTGCCTCTGCCTTCCCAGCCATCTCGTTTGAGGCCCACACCTGTGAGTGAACCCAGCTGAGAACAGGTAAGCCCAGCCCAGTCACAGAATCGTGACCACTACGCCACCAGGGAAGCCCGTGAGTTTTGTTTTAAGCCATCACCTTTTCGTGTGTTTGGCTATGCAGGGATAGGTAACGCAGGCCAATAAGAGCAAGGTCCTAAGCTGAGTTTGGGCAGGAGGGGGGGGTGTGTCCGAAGTGTGAAGAGCAGGATAAAACGGAGAAGGGCCGAGACGGGGTGTCTGTGAGGGTCCTGGGGGAGTACAGGTGGGCTGCGGGAGAGAGCTAAGGGTTCACTTGAAGTGAACGAACTCCAGGTTGTTGAGAGGAAGGCTGGTCAGAAGTGGTGTGCGCCCTTCGCCCTTCGCAGTAACGTTCTGGCTGTGCAGGTGCAGGCGGTGAGTGACTGGGCAGTCGGCTTTAACCATGTGGGGGGGCGGTGAGGCGCGGGGCCGTGTTTCAGCAGGTTAGCATGAAGACAAGAAAGCCAAGTGCGGGTTTACGCAAGGGAGCGACTCCTGTGATCATGTCCTGGGTGCAGAGGAAACTAAGGCTAGAGTGACCGTGAGAGCCCTTGACAGGACCCATGGATGGCAGGATGCTTCTAGTGGGATCAGAGACCATCAGAGCAGGGCTGCAGAGGGCAAGAGCAGGGCTGAGAGAAGCGGCCGCCAGAGGGCGCTTTCCTGAAGTGAAGATGGTGGAGCGGCTAGTTCTGCAACGAGCCAGTTTGGACCAGCTGAAGCGCCGCGGCCGGACTGCCTTCCGGTGTGTTTCTATTTAGGGAGGGGCGGCAGGACGCTGCCGCCATGTTGTTTTCCTGCGCAGGAGGCCGGCGCTCCTGCAGCTCCCACGCATGGCCGCCAGTTTGCTGGCTGCCACGCTGCTGTGAGGCAGCCCCAGTCTTGCCACGGCACCAGCCTGGACCCTCCTCCAGCCTCTCGGCCCCCGGGCCAGGTCTGTGCCCCGCAGGATGCCCACGTCATCCAGGCGGGAGGCTGCCGGAGCGAGGACTTCCGGTTCCAGCATCGGACACGAAGATGACAGCCTTGCAGAGAGTGGGTAAGCAGTCCTAGTTCTGTCTCGTCTCCCCGTCTTCAGCGGTTCTCCGTCATGGTGGAGGGAGGCGGGCTGCGGCCTCCGTCTTGGCTGTGGATAAGCTCGCAAGGGAGCAGGTTTGGAAGTGTAGACAGCAGGCTCTTTTGGAAGACAGGAGGTCAAAGCACTGAAATGACGGGGTATTGCAGGAATCCCCTTTGTGTATATTGAACTCACCGAGAATTAGGGCCAAGATAGTGTTGGAGAGAATAGCGTTGAACCTCGAAGCGAAAATCCTCAAGGACCGAGGGGGCCTCAACAGGGGACTCCATGTATAACGTCTCGGGGAGATGGCGTAAGGGGCACCATGGGATGTAGGGGGAAGCAGTGTGTCAGTGGTCCAGACCGCACGCAAGTGAGCATTCGAGCAAACCTAGTGCGCCCAGCGCTGGAAGGTGTGTGGAAGGGTGAACATGGTGCTAAACCCTGCCGCTTTTCTGGTGTTAAGACCCTTTCCTCTCCTTAGCAGGCCCAGAACTTTTCTGGCCAGATTTTATTGTGACTTGACTTTAATTCTTGGTCTGGTGCTCAGGAGGGGAATTTGGGGCCAACCCCGAGGGTTAAGTGCATCTAGTGAATAGAGGCAGGTGAATGAGAATGAATATCAGGTGTGGCCTCAAGAACGGCTACATCAGTGACAGGTGGCTGCCGGCCTCTTGCTTCGAGGGTGATGGGGGGAATATCTACAGGGCTCTTCCAGCCTCTGAGCCCCCTGTGAGACTGGCCAAGCCCTCTGCAGTATCCTGTGTTTCCTAATGCCTTATTTGTCCTAATCCCAGTAAAACTTCTTGAAGTCTGTTTCTTAGGGAAACTGACCAATTATCCCCTCCTTTTCAAAATACTCCTTTCTCTTTGGGCCACGTTCTTAGGTCTTCCCCTCCACACTAGCTCCTCTTTCTCAGAGTTTTCTGGTTTTTCCTTACCTCCCTGGCTTGTAAACATTGGATCTTTTCTTTCCCCTACACTCATTTTGAAGTGAGTTCATCCTGACTCATGGCTTTAAATATAACATAAAAATAAAATGGATTGAAAGAACTTGGATTGCTGTGTCAAGGCTAGGAGCCCACTTTGGAGGCTAGCCATCGTGAATTTAAAATAAGACCAGCTGGCGAGGTGATGTATTTTTTCCTGGCCATAATCATTGTCTAATCATAAACAGGCATTCATTCATTTATTTATTCAGTCAGTAAATATTTAGTTTCTTCTTTGTGTCAGGCGTTTATCTAAGAGGGAACAGCAGAGACCAAAATAGGCCAGATCCCCAAACCCTTGGCCTTGTGGGGTTTATATTCTGGTAGACGTGGTCCGTTCCTTAAAGGGCCTCACTGACCAGTGGGTAAGACACTGAAATTCTTTGAGCCTTAGTTTCGTAAACTGTTGGAGAGAATAAGACCCATCTTGCAGGTAGGCTGTGACAATCAAATGAGATTATGTACAAAGAGGGTATAGGATCTTGTCTCACACTTAGGAGTTCAACAAGTGGGAGTGGTTTTTCAGAGATATCCTGGCTCCTATCTTTTTTTGGTTACAGCTTCAGAAAGACATAGTTGCTTCTTACAATTCCTGGGTTGGGATTTCAGATATCTGTTAACCCATGATATTTAAATATTTCATAACATTAATAAAAGAGATGAGTTCATTCTATCAATATTTAATGAGCCCCTACTTTGTGCTGGGCACACAGCGACAGAGACAATGCAGTTTTTCATTCTCCCTCTCTTGCTGGAGTCGAATGACTAATGAAGATGCTTTCTACCCCAGAGCATGTTAAAAGAACACCATTCTCAACAGATGATTCCTTTCCCTGGCACTGTTCTTGAATAGCCAAATTATGTTGAAAGAGGTCTCTTTTCCTGAACTCATCAGAATTTTCACAGCCCGCATCGCAAATCCCAGCCTAGCCCAAATCCTCTCCTTCCATCCTGAACCTCGATTCTGAAAAGGAGTATCTTTTCCCTCTTTTGAATAATTTTAAAAAATAACATACCAATAGACAGTACCGTGGTGGTTTTAAATGTCTGGTGGTATCTTAAAAATTAGTATTTTGTAGCTCCCTGCTTTTGGGTTAATCTTTCTTTCATCGTTGCTTCTAGTTCATCCTCCTCCTCCTTGGGGATTAATTCTCCATTAATTCTCTCCTCAGTTCTTCTTCGTTGAGCAGGACTCTCCCTTTGTTCCCTGGTTCTTGTCCTTTTCCTGTGTCCCCTTACATTGTTTCTCCCTCGCTCTACACTTTGATGTTTTTCGTACTGGATTTCTGTTTTCCAGCCAACAATTCTGTCTTCGACCTTTTTACAGTCTCCAGCTCATTCTTGATCATATTTCTTACCTTCTCCCGGTCCCCCTCCCCTCTTTTCTTTCTTTTCCCTCCTTCCATCCTCTCTCTCTGCCCCTCTGGTTCTCTTTCAATTACTGCTTTTAATTAGAACTCCTGTGTTGCAGAGTGATAGAAAAATATAATGAGATATGGATGAGTAGGAGCCTCGGGTTTTTATGCTTCAGAGCCTTATTCTTTTATCTTTGTCCTTTGGATCCGAAGATTCTTGTTTCTACTTCTGTTTCCCACGGTGTGACTGTCGAGCTTCCTCCTTTGCTCTGTGGAAGACTCTTATCAAAGGTCCCCAAAGACTTCTTTATTGCCGGCGGTAAAGGTCATTTCTCCTGAAGATTATTCAGTAGTTCTTCTAGAATCCTCTTTATCCACGTACGCTACGTCTTTTGACCTTGTTTCTTCTTGCCCTGACCCAAACTGTAACCTGAATATTGACAGCACCCTTGAGGGATAGGTCAGGATTTCCATATTTATTCAAGAGTCCTGTTTGAAAACAGTGTGATTTCCTTTTGGTTTGGACCTAATTGCTTCTGTCTGTTAGTTTTGAGGCTTTGTGTTTAATTAGTGATCCTACATAATGCATGTGGCTGAAGTCTCTCTCGAGGACATTTTGCTGCCTTTTGTGATATTTCATGTTGAATGTGTAATGTATCTCGCAGCCAAATGCATCACGGTGTCAGCCTCTGGGACAGGGTGGGATGGGACCAGGGTTTGAGCAGAGAAGGAACAAAACTAATTCTTTCTCTGTTGCTTTCTTTTTCTTTCCTGTCTGATATGGGGTTCTGCTCTTTTCTTCCAGGAGACAAGGAAAGAGAAAATAAGGAGAAGAAAAAAAAAAAAAGGGAAATGGAAAGATGGAAGGGCAGGCAGCTGTAGGAATTTAACTGTTGAGATGAAGGGGATAAACAGAAAGATTATCAACAGGTATTCCACATTTTCCTTCTCATCGTGCCAACTCCATCCCTTGGGGTTTCTTTCTCTTTGTTTTAGTGCTGGCTTCTTGTCTTCTAAGGGCCTGTTGTTCCAGAAAACTGCTACTTTCATGGAACAAGCGTGAATTGGTCTCTCCCTTTCCAGTGGGATGAGTGACTAAAATTTAGAGCTTTATTTACTAGCTGCATAGATGAAAAATAGACTTTAAAATGTCTGATTGCCAATCGTTTGCTCAGTTAGATAATTAGAAACAGCTGGGATCGCTCTAAGGCTGTCGTATACTTTGCTTATAAAAGTCAGATGAGACCCGTATCAAAGGAGTACCTGGAAGGCAGGTTTACCATACAGAAGCGAAAGGGCTGTGTATAAACATACTTTTTTCTCAGCAACGTGTAAATTCATGAGAGCTGACGGGACACTTGATGCTTAGTAAGTAGAGTTGAGCTGCAGAATTTAAATGCGGAGACTTTGTCCAATAACAGGAAAAGCCAACGTTTAACCAAAGCAATGAAGCAGGGAGAATCTTCAAACCTCTTGAGTTTAGATTGGGACTGGGGTCCACAAACATTTTTCAGACCAGGGAAGGCCAGATATTGGAAGTTTATGGCTTTGTAGGCCGCATGGTCTCTGTTGCAACAATTTATATAAAATGCACATTAAAACAGTTCTGAGAACATAGTTTCAGATTTTATCATTAGTATTCGGGTGGCAGCAAATAAAGATAAAGGCAAAGTACTTGGTTTAAAAACTTTAAAAGCTTCCTTAGGGCATTTCTTGACCCATCAACTTCTTAAATGTGTTAGAAGCCATCAAAATGAAGGTGCCGCTCTCCTCAAATTTGGGATTTCCTTGGAAAAGCCATATGGAATAGAATGTGCTTCAAATAACTTTGAATAAGTGACCTGATTCGTTTTTCTCTTACCTTTCACAATGCTCCACCTCCGTACATGCTACATTACGTTAATATTGAGGGCCAAATCAGGAGCAGTTGTAGTATTTCGTTTTTACATAGAACAGTACTGGATAGTGGGACTGATCATGGTTTTTCATGGTGTCCACCTGTTCACTGAGGACATTTGCTGGTGACGTTTAGAAAGTAGACTTCAGTGTTTAACTCTCACACAGTTCAAACCTTTGGAAATAATGTGATTCACATGTCATGACCCTTAGAATTCTAATCAAACTTATTTAAATATAGTATGTAGTTGTTGGTTGGACATTATAATCAGGGGAAAATAAGATTTTTAATCCAGTTGCATGTGTCACCTACTCAGCTTATGGATGCAGAACAATGCACAGGACTAATAAGCGGCACTGTTTGGTAAGAGGAAGGAAACAGAAGGCCAAGGGAAAAGGTTTCCTAGGACGTATCCAAAAGGTATTGTTCTTAAAGATCATATGTCTACCTACCTCTGTAAATTTGTATTTCACTATGTAATTTATTGGAAAGAAATTTAAAATGTGTAGTAAAGTTTCATATGAAGGGACTGCCATTTTTTTTTTAGGTGCTCTTGTAGTGATGTTTTTGTGCTTTTATGGTAGAAAACCCACCACTTCATTGTGAATCTTCAAAAGCATCCAAACAGGGCTTCCCTGGTGGCGCAGTGGTTGCGCGTCCGCCTGCTGATGCAGGGGAACCGGGTTCGCGCCCTGGTCTGGGAGGATCCCACGTGCCGCGGAGCGGCTGGGCCCGTGAGCCATGGCC
>NC_041217.1:8439180-8456213 GCF_002837175.3 Physeter macrocephalus | reverse complement strand
CACAACAGTGAGAGGCCCGCGTACCACAAAAAAAAAAAAAAAAAAAAGCATCCAAACATAGGTACAGTACCAAGCTGCTTGCAGCACCCCTTTCCACTCTGGGCCGAGGCCTGGGAATTGGTGCTGGTCAGTGCTGGGGCGATGTTGTGTTTTACTTACTGCTCCCCGATTCTTGTGCTCTGGCTGTGCTTGCTTTCATGGATGTAAATGAAGGAGCAGTCAGGCCTGACCTAAGGGAAGGTACGAAGTACTTGGTGCGGCTTCAGCTTCCCTTTTAGTTCCTCCTTTCTTCCTCTAGTCCAGGGCTTCTGTTTTTTTTTTTTTCTCCTCAATTATCCACGGCCTTGCTTTGAAGGACTGAATCTCCAATGGTAAGATTTCAAGCTTGTGTAGGAACTGGTTTTGGAAAGGTGGCCTTTCTCAGGCTCAAAATCAGTGTGGTCACTTGAGTCCGTGTTAATGTTGCTTATCCGCATATGAGGCAGGGATGTGGTCTCATATGTGGACCAGTGTAAAAAGTCCAATCTGTACAAAAAGCATAGATTCACAGGCTTTCTGATTTGTTAGACAGTTTTCAGACTTTTGAGGAAAAAGAATTTGTGATATATTGCCTGACATAGCCTCACTTACTTGAGGTAAATAGACTAGTTATATACATAGCCCCATGGATCTCAGCTCAGTATCCTGAATAGAGAAAGCTGGGCCCCAATGACCCAAAGTGAGGAAATGGTGATAATGAGTTTTAGAAAAGTATAACGAAACATCTGCAGAACACTTAGGAGTAAAAGTAATTTGCTAGGTACTAACACTGTTTCATAGTGCTACGTATGTATTGTAAAAAGAGAGAATGAAAAAATGAAAATGTTTCACAGTGGTATTATCTTAATGGAAACCACTCACAGCAAATAAGTACAATTTGCATTTTGATCCCAATGCTATAAAATGACTTTTCAATAGTAAGAATGCACTGTTTTTCTTAAATTCAATTTTTTTGTATATGTAATGGAAGCAGCCCCCAGACTTTCAAGCAACAAATGTAAGAAAAAGAAATCATTTTGTTTTTCTGAAGAAAATCTAAATCATTCTTAAAAATGAAGATATGGCTGCACTTACAAACCTTGCTCCTTTCTCTGTATAGTTTCATGGGGCCTAATGATGAGAACCTGAAAAAAAGAACCAGATCTTTTCTCTTAGAATATTAACAATTAAGGCAGATCAATAAAAATTTATTAAATAATAAATGGCTAAAAGAGACTGAACCAGACAGCATTACATGAGAGATGAATGATATGTCAAGCATGGTGCTTATCCTAAAACAGGTACAAAAGTAAATAATACAAGTTAGATAATGTAACTTGTAGCCAAAGGTACCAGAGAAATAATGTCTTTGGCCAATTGCAGTTTATAATTAATAGCCAATTGAACTCTACAGGTAATTTATCAGACTTAATTCTTGTGGGTGGACCCAGTTGGCCCAGTGCCAATTCAGATGGGCATTTGTAGATGCGAGAACCTTCCTGAATCCTTGCCACGTGTGGGGTGCTAGCAGGTAAGGTTTATATCTTCCTGTAAAACAGTCTTCTCCATATTCCAACAAAGAAACTTCTTCCTCTTGGTAGATGTAGGAGATAGGTTCCAATTGTTTAGGACTTTGCATGGTTTTTTTGTTTTGTGTTGTTTTTAAATCCAGCGATTGTAGGAATTCCTGGGATTTTTTTTTTCCAGTCTGGACAGCACTTTCTTGATACCCTTGGCCCTTGGGCGGGATCAGCAGGGATTCCCAGGGCGCTGGCACCTCCTGCTGGTGCTGGCTTGTACCTGCTGTGCCATCCATGTCGGGGCAGGAGGCAGCCCCCCAGTACGGGCAGCCGGGACCCCTCCTCGGGACACAGGTGGGGGCGTGGCACTCTGGCAGCCGTCAGTGAGGCAAGAGGGAGAGCGATGGGCTTCAGGACGGCTCAAGCCCCTGCTGTGGGGGCCTCCTAGTTGAGCATGTAGTAGTCGTTCAGACGACCAAAATAGATTTCTCACATATATTTGGTCTTCATCCACAGTTGCTGGCTCATAGCTCCCCAGACCCTTAGGATTTCCTAAGTGTGAGAAAGGTATCCTTTGTTATGTGGATAAGGTAGCTTTCAGAAGCACCTGAAGATGGAGGCTGGTTGCCAGGGTAACCAACCATGTGATGAGCAGGTTGGAGCTGTCAGTCCCACCTCCTGATTTCCGGGAGGAGCTTGAGGTTGAATCAGTTGTTGTTAGCCAGTGACTTAGTCAATCGTGACTGTGTAATGAAGCCTCCATAAAAACCTGAAAGAACACATTTTGGCCTTTGGAGGGCTTCCACAGTGGGGAACCGGAACCCTTCCGCATGGCACCGTGCCAGGCCCCAGCGTCCAGGAGGACAGGAGCTCCTTTGCTGGGGACCTCGCTCTGTGTGTCTCTTCATCTGGCTGTTAATTCATGTCCTTTAATATCCTTTGTAATAAAAATGAGTAATCTAGTGAGTAAAGAGGTTTTCCCGAGTTCTGTGAGCTGTTCTAGTAAAGTACTTGAAGAGGGGAGTCACTGAAACCTTGAGCTTGTAGCCAGTTGGTCAGAACACCAGGTAACAGGGAGGGCTTGCGACTGGCACCTGAAGTGGAGGGTGGTCTTGTGGGGTTGAGCTCTTGGCCTGTGGAATCTGCTGCTGTTTCTGGGTAGGTAGTGTTAGAATTGAGTTGACATCCTCCTGGGATTTGAGAATTGCTTATTGATGTTGGGAAGACTCCACACGCTTGGGAGTTGGGTTCCGGAAGCCCGTTCAATTTCATGTAGGGGAAATCGGCTGTTTGTACTTCTTTGGTGGTAGCAGCACCGCATTTCTCTTTGGAAGAGCATATCTTGCTCGCTCGTGGTGCGTGTGGCCTGGATGGGGCAGATGCCACCTCCAACTCCTGGCCTGGATGAATCGGAAAGAAATGGCAATTTTCAGGAATGTACTAGGATTTGGGTCAATGTTTGTGAAAATTACTTAAAATCTAAAGATGTTTGTAATAACTGTTTATATGGACATCTGAATTATTTGCACGCCCTTCAGGTCATAAACTGAGTTATGTCGCACTGGCAGGAATCTTTATGAGATAAGAGCTATGGCTCGGATAGCTTATGATAAAAGGAACAGTGCATTGCATGTCTTAAAAATCACATGGAGAGAACCAGCGTATTCAAGAAGTTTCCTTAGAGTTTCAGCAGTTCAGGACCTGCTGTGCACATATCAAGGCAAAGGATCTTTATCACTGACTCATATTCTGACAGGCATAGTGGGGTCTGCTTTTTTCTCCTTAGAGCCTAAGAAACGGTAATTACACAGAACAATCACAAAGCAAAAAT
This sequence comes from Physeter macrocephalus, assembly GCF_002837175.3. Classification (NCBI taxonomy): domain Eukaryota; kingdom Metazoa; phylum Chordata; class Mammalia; order Artiodactyla; family Physeteridae; genus Physeter; species Physeter macrocephalus. The sequence continues at coordinate 8,452,844 of NC_041217.1, read as the reverse complement.
TCTCTGCCAGACTGGCTATGCTAATTTGTTAGATGTGGGATGCAGTGCTCAATATTTACTCTGTGGTACAATTTAAGAGAGATCACCAATTGGTTTATTTTAATGTCTGCCTTATTTCTGAGGAAGCATATAACTTACTATTTGGAAAGGGAAATACCGCGTTCCTGATGGTAATACACATTTTAAGTACTTGACTCCAGTTGATAGCTCCATAATGAGGTTGGAATGCATTTATCTGTAAGTATTGTGAAAAGTCTAGGTGTAGCTATGAGGCTACTGGGATTTGCCTTAGAAAGCAGACTTCTGGACCATTTTAGACCAGGCTGAATGCTGAGTCATTTCTGCCTTCTCTCCTACTGGCTGTGAGGAACTCAGTCCGGCAGTCAGGTGACCTACTTTCTAACGAACAGAGCTGGATCTGCACTGCAGGAGAACATCTTTAGTGTTGAATTAGTGGAAATAAGCCATGAGGCCTGTACATGTCCTTACAGGAAAGATTTCCTAACATGATTATGCAAATCCAGACACCCCAGGTAGGTCCTGAGTTAGGATGCACATATAGGTTTCAGGCATGAGCTGTAACAAAGGATATTGGGGGAAGGAGTTTGAGTACTGAGTATATCAGAAGAGTGGTTTTGAAACAGAAACCAATTTCCATAGTATCTCTGTGGGGGCGGGCTCTAAGAAGACACGACAAGCTTTTCGGTTTCAAGAAGTAGTAGACAAGCTGTAATTCCTATAGTTTTCCCAGAACTGTACATATTTTTTAAAAAAATTATTTTTTTTTGGCTGCGTTGGGGCTTTGTTGCTGTGCGCGGGCTCTCTCTAGCTGTGGCAAGCGGGGACTACTCTTCGTTGCGGTGCGCGGGCTTCTCATTGCAGTGGCTTCTCTTGTTGCGGAGCACGGGCTCTAGGCGCTTGGGCTTCAGTAGTTGTGGCACGTGGGCTCAGTAGTTGTGGCGCACGGGCTTAGTTCCTCCGCGGCATGTGGGATCTTCCCGGACCAGGGCTCGAACCCATGTCCCCTGCATTGGCAGGCGGATTCTTAACCACTGCACCACCAGCGAAGTCCCGAACTGTGCATATTTTAATCAAAAAAATAAACACTCTACATATGCATGCATGTCAGTGAGTGAGGGAGATTCCCTTTATTACATTTGCTGTGTAAATACAACTCGAGAGTTCTGAGGGACTGGGTCTGTGTGTGTGAGAGGTGTGCTCTAAGGCACATCCAGCATTCAGGGGAAATTTGCTTCTGATACAACCATAAAAGCGAAGCTTCGGGAATTGCGGTGTCTGCCTGATGTCCTGGGTCTTGGGAGACGTCTTTGGGCTCTTATTTACTGCTCACACATCCTGCTGAATTCCAGAGCTGGGATCTAGGTCGAGTCCTTCGGACCTCCAAATTTGTCTTCACTTCTAGCTCTCCAGTGTTTTTATGGTATAGACTGATGGGTAGTAAATCCAGAATTCTTAGCATTGAAAAGGAGAGGAAATTGGAGATATAAAATGATAGGGTCAAGAACTTGAGGTGATACGGTAGAGTAGTTTGGGGGGGAGGAGGGTCCTGAAAATTAGACACAGCAGGAGAAGATGGGGCTGCAGAGGAAGGTGACAGGCAATCAGGTGGCATCTAAGCAAGGTGATAGGATTTAGGAGATGCACCTGGGGTGGGAGTAGGTGTCAGAGCAAGAAGGGACCTGAGAAGAGGCTGCGGGTAGAGGTTCAGGCAGACATCTGGCATCACAGAGGCTGGTTTTGGACCAGCAGATTTATGACCATGGTGGACCGCTCCAAAATCAGGCGGCAACAGTGATGACAAGAGCAAGGTAGGGGCTGGGAAAGCCTGTCTTGCCCATTTGCCATCTAGGCTGAGAAGTGGCTGTATCTGTAGAGTCTCCATTCAGTATGAATTTTTATTCTTGTTCATTCACAGCCCCTAACTGCTTTCAAGTCTCCCTCTCTTGTCTTGTATGGATATCTCAGGCAGGTCTACTTGCTTCCCCAACTAATTTTAGTTGGTAAAAGTCCAGTCCTGCCTGTTTAGAACTTGACTTTTCCTTTAGTAGAGGTTAGGGCTTAGGAACATAGACTCCTGGGGCAGAGTTAGAAACTTTTTTTGTTCTTTTCCAGTAGCTGTGTGTAGACTAAACTCTCTGCCCTCAATTTCCTGTTCTTTACATAAGAGCACTTGTATCTACCTCATAGTCGTTGAGGATGAAAGTAAGACACATAAGGCACTTAGGACAGTACCTGGAATATAATTGTGTGCTTGTGATGGTTCCTGTTGTTACCTGATTTAAATCTCGTTTCCTCTGCTGCCCTCACCTGGTGGGGGACCTCGAGTGGGGTGGCAACACGATCTGTTGCATTTCTCCTCCAATTTTGGCATCTTGCGGTTGGGCGGTGGGTATTGCCTGGTTAGAGACATATTTTGCTTCTAGTTAAATGTCCTGTGTGTGTGTGGGGGGGTGGATGTGGATGTGAAATTGGGAGACAGAGACCATCTCGTGTAACTGGTCGCTGGCACTGCCTTTCTGGGTAACTTGCTAGCCATGGAGGGCCTCTGTGAGGTTGCTGTCCAACTCTGGGGTGTATGTGAGTTCCTTTGAAGGTCGTATAGGCCTCCCAACTGCGTGCTGCTCTCACATGGGAGACCTCTTCCATCTCCCCAGATTTGGCCCCAAATACCCACATCCTCCTGCTGCTTATGACCAGTGGTCTTTCTTCTTAAGCATCTTTCCTGCCTCATTCCCACCAACTAACAGTCTTAGTGTTTGGCATCTTAAAAATACAACCTTCAGAAAGTCTGTCTGCACAGAAGTCTGAGAGTTCTGTTGTAGAATATGAAGACCACACTAATTGGAAATACTCAGATCCGCTCCTCTACGATGCCACCCTTACATGGTGAAGATGTTGGCCTAGGGCCATTTTGAAAAGGATGCTGTCTGAGAGGACTGTCTCTGAGGGGTAAGTGATGTCACCTTGCCCCACTGTGGGCAGCTGGCCAGAGGGACATAACTTGCATTAACGGAAAAGCTGGTGTGAGAATCCTTGTGATGAGAAGGTCTCCAAAGAATTGACAATATGTTCTAAGAGAGAATGTCGGATTTAGATACCATCTAAGCCCAGAAGCCACTTCCAGATCATGACGGTACCAGGCAAGAACTATGCTGTGCCCCAACTCACCCCTCTCCCTCCTGTATGCTAACCCTAGAGGGTCAGAAGCCACAGTTGGCTCTAAATTGTGAAGGAGAAGAAGCCCAAGCCCTGGAATTGAAGACACTACCTTGCCCTTCCCTTTGCCATCATTGGCTTCTGGCTCAAAGTGCACAGAGCCAGGCAGGTTTGGGATGAAATTTACTTTTTATTAAAATTTTTAAAAATTTTATTTATGTATTTGAACCACATTAATGATTTCCTATCCAACAATTAAGAATTTAAAAATTCAATATATAGCAAGAAGTTTATTTTTAAATGAAGTTTGCTGTTACATGAGACTGGAAAATGTAAATACTGAGCTGGGAACGTCCTTGGAATTAGGTGTAACTTCTTGTTATTCAGCACTAACCCAGACAGTTTTGGATTTCACCTGAGATTTCACCCAGCCTTAGGGAGAAAGGAACAGTTGTGGGAAAGGATATAGTTGCTATGCGATGACTCCCTTCCGTGTTTACTTGCTCACCGTAATGGTTATGTGCCCCTATTTTTTTAAAGAATGATTAATGTGTCCCTGATATTTTTATTGTTATTGCTGATATTTGTGATGAGTCTTAAACATGAATTTGAGTTGGATGATTAAGTGACCTATAATTTAAAAGGTGTAGGTACACTAATTTATCATCATTTGATAACACTATTTTGTTTGATTTTAAGAGACAGTAAGAAGAAGAAAACGTCTTTAGACCTGTGATGTTTTTCTGGGTAGTTGACCTAATTCTTCTGGGCTCTCCTTAAGCAATTCTGCACCATTTTTGCTCCTTTCTATGTAATAAACCATCATGGAAAAGAATATGAAAAAGAATATATATGTGAATAACTGAATCACTTTGCTGTACACCAGAAAATAACACGATATTGTATATCAACTATACTTCAATTAAAAAAAATGTAGGGTTTCTCATGGTAAGCTGTCTTGCTGGTGTGGGCTCCAGGTTTTGGCAAGCTTACACGATTTTGGGAATCTTCTTTAAGAACACAAATGTATTTTTTCAATGCTACTTGTAAAATGGGGTGCTTATTTAGAATAGGCAAAAGAAATCACAACAACTATGGCTAGGTATAAAATTCTTCTTACCTCCATGCTTCAGGAGTTTGTGTGAACAGTCCCAGTGTCTTCCAAGGTTGAATATATCTGGAGAAGATGGAGGCCAGCCTGATTTTATTGTCCTCGTAGAACTTGACCTTTTCTTCTTGGCCGCACACATGGTTCATTATCTTTATTTTTTTTTTTTTATATATTTTTTTTTTGCGGTACGCGGGCCTCCACGTGGGATCTTCCCGGACCGGGGCACGAACCCGTGTCCCCTGCATCGGCAGGCGGACTCTCAACCACTGCGCCACCAGGGAAGCCCGGTTCATTATCTTTAAAGTACACAGACTTTCCTAGACTATTTCTGATGTTTGCTCTTCTGGGTTAGTTTGTCTTGGGACATGATGTACCCTTTCAGTATACCTTCATATTTTTCATTCCGGAATTAAAAAAAAAATTTTTTTAATTTTATATTGGAGCATAGTTGATTAACTATGTTGTTAGTTTCAGGTGCACAGTACAGTGATTCAGTTATACATATACATGTATATTCTTTTTCAAATTCTTTTCTGATTTAGGTTATTACAGAGTATTGAGCAGAGTTCCCTGTGCTATGCAGTAGGTCCTTGTTATCTATTTTAAATAATAGCAGTGTGTATGTGTCAATCCCAAACTCCCAATCTATCCCTCCCCCCCCATCCTTTCCCCTGGTTACCATAAGTTCATGCTCTAAGTCTGTGAGTCTGTTTCTGTTTTGTAAATAAATTCATTTCTATCATTTTATTTTTTTAGATTCCACATATAAGTGATATCAAATGATTTTGTCTTTGTCCGTCTGCCTTACTTCACTTAGTATGGTAATCTCTAGGTCCATCCATGTTGCTGCAAATGGCATTATTTCATTCTTTTTCATGGCTGAGTAGTATTCCATGGTATATATATATACCACATCTTCGTAATCCATTCATCTGTTGATGGACATTCTTAAGTTATGGCTCTAAGTGCTCAGCTCTACCTTGCATTCCCCCCCTTTGAGTAGCAAGTTATGCCTATACCATCCCATAGTAACTGTCATTTTATTTCTAATTCTTTTAAAACATTTACTTGCATTTCATTTTTTTTTACTTTCTCATTTCTACTGTTTATATCTCTTTCTGTATTTTCAGCTGTGTCCATTCTCCTTATGATTCTTTCAGTCTTGCTTCCACTTCTCTCATGGTGCTATTACCACCCCAGACCCTCTCCTCTCATTCTCTAACTCTGCTAGTCATGTTTCCTCTCCCCCTAATTTTTCCTCCATCTCTACATGAGTCTTTCATCTCTGCACTGTGCCCTTGTTTCTTAGAGGCAGTTGCTTTTCTAAGGTTTAAAAATTCATGGCAAAAGTTTTGGTGGCAGTTTTCATCTGCTTCATGGCCAAAGGTTTCTAGTGAGAGCTGTTTCTTGTTTTTCTTGTTCCTTTCTTCTTACGACACCTTTCAGTAGATCCTGATTTGCTTTCTAATTGTTCTATTTGAAAGAGGTGACGCTTTTCTGGAACAGAGGTTGCAGGATGATTAAACTGGGGAGAGGTCAAGGCCCTGTTGTGATTAGATGGCATTCTTTTTCATCCAGCATTTTTGTGTGTATGTGTGTGAGTTTGCTTAAACTTTACTGTTGGCAAGTCTGCATAAATAGGTGGTTAGTGAACCTCCTCCCCTTTTCAAAGTTTCTCTTTCCCTGCTGGCAGCCAGTACTGCTTGCAGATCTAGCTCATCTGAGGGGCTCTATCCTCTTTCTTCTTAGAGCCATATCCAGTCCCGTAAACTCCTGGCACTTACCTCTACATCCTGCTCTTGCTTTTGAAAAAAAGGGACTTAGATGGGAATTTCCTGGAGGTCCAGTGGTTAAGACTCTGCGCTTCCACTGCAGGAAGCCTGCGTTCAATCCTTGGTTGGGGGACTAAGATCCCACGTGCCGTGCGGTGCCGCCAAAAACAAACAAAATGAAAACCAAAAAAAAAGGGACTCAGGTTTTGCGCCTCAGTATGTGTCCCTCAGCTTTCGGAAGTAGACTGTGATGGTGCTTTCTGAGGTCTGCCTCCACCCCCCACTTCGCTTCCTCAGACTTAGTGCTTTGATTTTCACTGCTAGCGGTAGCTCTTCCATACGTATGTGAAACTTGGGGTTTTATCTGGTTTTCTAGTTTCTGAGAGTCGAGTTTGTGTTTTTTTTTTTCTTTTTCTCCTTTATTGAAGTGTTTCTCAAAGTACAGTTTTCAGACCATGTGCGTTGTAATTACTTGCAGTGCTTATTAAAAATTCAGATTCCCAGGGTCCTTTCCAAGTCACAGCCTCTGAGGCTGGCTTCCTAGATTCAAAATCTTTAATAAGCACCCATTGCCATCGTGATTTTTATGTACGTAGAAGTCGACAGCCACTCTTTCAGTGACGAACGAATGATTACAGTTTGAGTGTTCCTCTCTCCATCATATTGTTTGCAGAATTTTTACCTAACGCATTTCATCGTGGGATTTCTACACCATTGTTTTTGTATTCCTCTCTGCTGTATATAACTCGGGTCCATGGGATTATTTTCTTATTTATTTTCCAAGCCTACCAGAATCCACAGGGGCTTCAGTTTACTCCGGGGGTGTCAGTCCGTTTAACATGCAAACTCTTTATCCTCCCCACTGCCTGCAATTCAAAAAGTCTCGTCTTATCTTGATTTTTCTCAACCGCTGGTGAGTGGTGACTTCAGAGATCGATATTGGCAGCTGTTAGGGCTAAATCACATATCCAGGCTTCTCGGGCATCCCTTAAAGAACTTGTAAGACTTACTCACTGCATACAGCAGGTCGTAATTCTCCTGGGCGAAACCTCTGTTGGCCGGCTTACTGGAGCTGTGAAAATGGAGAGCCTTTCTTGAGAGTGGAAGGGGAGTTTGTAATTGTCTTTCGTCTCCTTCCGCTTCCCGTTCTACATATGACAGTAGGAACTGGGAATCTCAGAAGTCGAGAAGGTGGCATTTTGTGTTTCAGATGCCTTGATTTTTGTCGTGCTCAGTTTTCTGTGAGCTGATCACCTTCATGCTGTCTGGAGGTTGACCTCACGATGGCAACTAATTAAAAGCAGGAAATTTGATATATTTGGAACCTGAGTACTTCTTCAGGGACGAGAGTGGAAGATGTCCTAGATTTGTTTTAAAGCAAAAGTGACTTTTAACTTTTTGGCCAAATTGAGCATCGTATGGGTTACTAGTAAATAAAGCTCACAAATAGTTTTCTGTGAGGCTGTATATTTTCTTTTTGGGTCTGTCAGTCAAAGAGTCTTCATCCTCAGGGTGTTTTCCCATGGAGGAATATTGGTCTAAATATTAACTCATAAACCATCTAGAGGTCTTTGGAAGGGTACGTGCAGGTTAAAACCTTAGATACCCAAACTCAGTGCTACATAAGCTATAGCATAATAAGAAGCCTTTAATTAAAAAAAAAAGTCTTCCTCCAAATGATTGTCAGCTCTTTTTCTCTTTTTTTTTCCACCTGTCAAGGCTATCTTGACTCTCGGTGAATAAAGCCAGTGTGCAGCAGAGTTTATCTGACTTAGCCAAAGCGTCTGCTAACGGGGAAGGGTGCAGGGCAGGACGCAGACACTGCAGATGGAGCAGTTTCTCCTAAAGCAGCTTTTTAAGTGACATTGTGTTGAAGGTAAATTCTGCCGCCCACTGCCAGCCACTCTTGAGAACAGCAGTACAATCCTGACTTACGTACCATGTTTAAGTTAAAACATAGAATTTTAGATGGAAAGATTCACGGCAACCATGCCTTGGGCCAAGAAAAGCAGTGTATCGGGCACTAGATGGTTCTTTTTCGCTAACGGCAATGAGGGTTCGCCTTCAAAGAAAGTTATATTTGGAATTTTTCTCTATGCACAAATCATAAAAGGTGGGTGAGAGAAGGGCGCTCACATTTCGAATCCAGCTGTGTCCCAGGCACTAAATTAGGAGCTTTCCATCAATTGCCCTTTTTGGTATTACTGTCACATTTCAGTTGTGTCAAAACTGAGACTCAGAAGAGTTACGTCGCCACAGGTCCCTTAGGCTGTAAGTGGCAGAGCTGGAGTTTGAATCCAGGTAGGACTGGTGACCGGACACCACACAGTACTGCACTGTCCATTTGGACCAATTTGAAAATGGATCAAAATCCTCTGAGCTTTGTGCAGCCTGCTGCCAGTGGGTCATCTTGGTTTATTTCTTTGGCAAGAATCATACTGGAAGCTACATAATCAGTACGTGTACATTTGTAGGAAATAAAGTTTGGCGTAATTCTTAGGCTCTTGGTAGTGGAGTGACTCTGGTTTCAGTATTCAGAGAGACCTGGGAAGTGTGCCCTTGGGCAAGTTACTTTCCGAATCTGTTTTCTTGTCTAAAGTGGTGGTAATAATAGCAACCTTTTAAGATTGTAGGGTGAGTCAGAAATAATATATGTGAGGGCCCACTACAGTGCCTGGCATGCAGTAGGGGTTAAAAGGTGGGAGCACGTATTACTACTGACACGCATGAGAATACATTTGTTGAACAGTAGACCTTTATGCTCATTATGGACAATGATTGTTGAACTTCTAAAGCTCTGTATCCACTCCTGTGATCACACTGTTAAGTATTCTCAGATCAGCACATCAATTGAATACGGTAATGGCAGTTCAGGTATTCTTTACTTGTATGGTATGTCGGTCAGAATTTCAGTATAACAATCTAGGTGGCTATGTATGTTCTTGAAGAGTTCAGATAATTTCCTGATATTGGTGAATTCTCAGTTTCATGAAGAAATTGATTTCATTAAAGTCTTTTGAACATTTCAGACGAACACAAACATAACTTTAGTGTAGAGAACAACACCTAGCTATCAGCCAGATCTATCTGATCATCAGGACTTTGCCACATTTATCTACCTTTTTGTTTTGGTTTTCTTTTTTTTTTTTTAAATCTTTTAAGTATGTTAAAGAAAAATCTCAGACATCATGTTATTCATACCTATGTCTTTAAAAAGGAATCAAAGGACATTTTCTTTTTTCTTTCTTTCTTTTTTTTTTTTTGGCCTGTGCCATGTGGCTTGTGGAATCTCAGTTCCCCAGCCAGGGATTGAACCTGGGCCGCTGGGCCACGGCAGTGAAAGTCGGGAATCCTAACCACTAGGCCACCAAGGAACTCCCAGGACATTTTCTTACGTGCCATGTTATATAGTATGTAGTATACATAACAAAACTGGCAGTAACTCCTTGGTTTTATCTAATACCCAGTCCATAATCAAATTATTCCAGTGGTCCCAAAGCCTGGGGAAATAGTGTCTCAATATAAGTTCTGCGTGGGTGAGAGAAGGGCGCTCACATTTCGAATCCAGCTGTGTCCCAGGCACTAAATTAGGAGCTTTCCATCAATTGCCCTTTTTGGTATTACTGTCACATTTCAGTTGTGTCAAAACTGAGACTCAGAAGAGTTACGTCGCCACAGGTCCCTTAGGCTGTAAGTGGCAGAGCTGGAGTTTGAATCCAGGTAGGACTGGTGACCGGACACCACACAGTACTGCACTGTCCATTTGGACCAATTTGAAAATGGATCAAAATCCTCTGAGCTTTGTGCAGCCTGCTGCCAGTGGGTCATCTTGGTTTATTTCTTTGGCAAGAATCATACTGGAAGCTACATAATCAGTACGTGTACATTTGTAGGAAATAAAGTTTGGCGTAATTCTTAGGCTCTTGGTAGTGGAGTGACTCTGGTTTCAGTATTCAGAGAGACCTGGGAAGTGTGCCCTTGGGCAAGTTACTTTCCGAATCTGTTTTCTTGTCTAAAGTGGTGGTAATAATAGCAACCTTTTAAGATTGTAGGGTGAGTCAGAAATAATATATGTGAGGGCCCACTACAGTGCCTGGCATGCAGTAGGGGTTAAAAGGTGGGAGCACGTATTACTACTGACACGCATGAGAATACATTTGTTGAACAGTAGACCTTTATGCTCATTATGGACAATGATTGTTGAACTTCTAAAGCTCTGTATCCACTCCTGTGATCACACTGTTAAGTATTCTCAGATCAGCACATCAATTGAATACGGTAATGGCAGTTCAGGTATTCTTTACTTGTATGGTATGTCGGTCAGAATTTCAGTATAACAATCTAGGTGGCTATGTATGTTCTTGAAGAGTTCAGATAATTTCCTGATATTGGTGAATTCTCAGTTTCATGAAGAAATTGATTTCATTAAAGTCTTTTGAACATTTCAGACGAACACAAACATAACTTTAGTGTAGAGAACAACACCTAGCTATCAGCCAGATCTATCTGATCATCAGGACTTTGCCACATTTATCTACCTTTTTGTTTTGGTTTTCTTTTTTTTTTTTTAAATCTTTTAAGTATGTTAAAGAAAAATCTCAGACATCATGTTATTCATACCTATGTCTTTAAAAAGGAATCAAAGGACATTTTCTTTTTTCTTTCTTTCTTTTTTTTTTTTTGGCCTGTGCCATGTGGCTTGTGGAATCTCAGTTCCCCAGCCAGGGATTGAACCTGGGCCGCTGGGCCACGGCAGTGAAAGTCGGGAATCCTAACCACTAGGCCACCAAGGAACTCCCAGGACATTTTCTTACATGCCATGTTATATAGTATGTAGTATACATAACAAAACTGGCAGTAACTCCTTGGTTTTATCTAATACCCAGTCCATAATCAAATTATTCCAGTGGTCCCAAAGCCTGGGGAAATAGTGTCTCAATATAAGTTCTGCAGGTTGCACTTAGTTAAATCCCTTAAGCCTTTTTGTTTTTTTTTTTTTAAATCTAGAGCAGACCCTTCTCCTCCTTAAGCCCCTTCTTTCTCAGCCATCGATCTGTGCAGAAATCGGGTTACTTGTCTTACAGAATGTTCCACAGTCTGGATTTGTCTTTTTTGCTTTCTTGTTTCATTTAACTTGTTCCTCCATTTCTCGTTCGTAAAAGTGGAAGTTAGCTCTAGACTAGAGGCTTGATTATATTTAGGTTCAAATTTTTGGCCAAGAACATTCCAAGGTGTTCCTGGGTGTTTTACAGAGAGGCCAGTGTCCTGCCTTGAGCGACACTGAGATGGAGTCGCCCAGGTGCTGACGGCCCGCCACTGATGATGATTGCCTGATGTTATTGCATTTAGGGTTACAAAGTGGTACATTTCTATCCACCGTTCCTTTTCTTTTAAATCACTTTATTGAGGTATAATTGACATGCAATAAATTGCACACATTTAAAGTGTACAATCTGGGAAGTTTTAATGTAGGTGCATCCGTGAAACCATCATCACAGCCAAGAAAATGAACATGTGCATCACTCTGGAGTTTCCTCGTGCCTCACTGCAATCCTTCGCGCTGCCTCTCTGTCCTGCCCCCGTTCCCAGACAGCGACTGATCTACTTTCTGTTGGAATAGATTAATTTGTACCTCACCTGGTTTTCTATAATACTCATCCTCATGCAATGAAAGATTAATTGTTTACAAACGGGAATAATCCTAGAAAAGTTGTTTGTCAATCAGCATAATTCTAAAAGTTAAAGTAAAATTTTCTACTTAGTCACATTTGAAAAACACATTGAGCCTTCTGTTGACTGGGTAAAGTGTGATTGACACAGCAAGCGTCGGAGGAATTAAATGGCTCCAGAACGGCCCAGCACTTCTGGGGCATTAACATTTCCTTCTAAAGTTATTTGACGAACATTCCTCTTCCCCCAGACAACTTTTACAGATCCGTAGGATCTGAAAGATAATAACAGGATGGGGATTTATTCATTTCCCTTTATTGCCTTAACTACCCAGGCTTGGCTGCCTGCATTACAGTAAAATATACAGGATAATTGCTGGCATCTACACAAAGCATTTCTCCTCTTTATGGAAACTATAAACAGAGTAAACTGTTCTTGCCCTTCTAGTTCTTGGATTTCAATTCCTTTTTAGCTAACTACCTTCTGAAGAGCAGAGCACAATGTGTCCTTATTTGGCAAGCTCGTGAACTGTGGAGTAAAGATAGCAGATTGAATAGGACCAGTGACTTTTCAGGGAGTCGCCCTCAAGCCTCACCCAGGGAGTACATTCTAATCACGGGTATAGCTCGTGTAGATTGGGGTGCTACCTTTGTGCTACAAGACAGACACTTGGTGAAGGGCAAATAAAATGCTACAAACTATTGGGAAAGATGATTTGACAGTGAGGTAGGAAACCAGTAATTTCAAAATGAATATAATTTCAACATGAATATGATGACAACTTAATTTTAAAACTTTCCCCAAACTCCTCTTACAAACCAAAGTGACTAATAAAGACAAGAAGTGAAACCCCATGGCTGTGTTAACAAATTGGTAAGGGATTCCTCCCAAACCTCAGAGTACGTGTGTGGCTAAACTGCCGACCTCAGTGGGACAAGATGAATAGCTTTGCTGCGGTGAGAAGGCAAAAGTGGCAACATGCTCCTATATTTTTCATAATTATATGGTGCCTGTCTAGCCCTGGTAGTGTTTTTTGTCCCAAAATCTATTTTGTCTGATACTGGTGTCACCTAACAACTTTCTTTTCTTTGCTCTGGATGTGCATGGCTCACGGGCCTAGCCACTCCGCGGCATGTGGGATCCTCCCGGACCGGGGCACGAACCCGCCTCCCCTGCATCGGCAGGCGGACTCACCCACTGCGCCACCAGGGAAGCCCACAACTTTCTTTTCTTCGATGTTTATCAAGTGCCTCTTCTTCCATTTCTCAGTTCTCAACATTTATGTGTCCGTATGTTTTAAACGCGACTTATGAAAAGAGCATCTAGCTGGGCTCAGGGCTCTCTGGTCAGTGTGATCCCAGTGGACATACTGGTTATGACTGGCACAGTTCTGATTGGTGGCAAATCTATTCTGATTGGTCAATACCTATAATATACCAATTGTTTTTACTTTTATTTTGTTATTTAAGTATAGTTGATATACAACATCATACAAGTTACAGGTGTACAATACAGTGATTCACAATTTTTAAAGGTCATATTCCATTTATAGTTATTATAAAATATTTGCTGTATTCTCCATGTTGTACAATATACCCTTGTAGCTTATTTTACACCTAATAGTTTGTACTTCTTAATTCTCCCACCGCTATATTGCCCCTCCCTCCTTCCCTCTCCCCACTGGTAACCGCTAGTTTGTTCTCTATATCTGTGAGTCTGCCTTTTTTTTTTTTTTGTTATATTTACTAGTTTATTGTATTTTTTAGAGTCTACATATAAGTGATATCACACAGTGTTTGTCTGTCTGGCTTACTTCACATAGTATGATAATCTTTAGGTCCATCCATGTTGCTGCAAATTGCATTATGCCATTTTTTTATGGCTGGGTAATATTCCATTGTGTGTGTGTGTGTGTGTGTGTGTGTGTGTGTGTG
>NC_041217.1:8427398-8439145 GCF_002837175.3 Physeter macrocephalus | reverse complement strand
TTTTCTATGGCTGGGTAATATTCCATTGTGTGTGTGTGTGTGTGTGTGTGTGTATATATATACACACCACATCTTTATCCATTCATGTGTTGATGGACACTTAGGTTGCTTCCATATCTTGGCAATTGCAAATTGAATGCAATCCCTAGTAAAATACCAATGGTATTTTTCACGAACTAGAACAAAAAACTTTAAAATTTGTGTGGAAACAGAAAAGACCCTGAATAGCCAAAGCAATCTTGAGAAAGAAACACGGAACTGAAGGAATCAGGCACCCTGCCTTCAGACTGTACTACAAAGCTATGTTAATCAAAACAGTATGGTACTGGCACAAAAGCAGACACATAAGTCAATGGAACAGGATAGAAAGTTCAGAAATAAACCCATGCACTATGGTCAATTAATCTATGATAAAGACGGAACTGAAGGAATCAGGCACCCTGCCTTCAGACTGTACTACAAAGCTATGTTAATCAAAACAGTATGGTACTGGCACAAAAGCAGACACATAAGTCAATGGAACAGGATAGAAAGTTCAGAAATAAACCCAAAAGGAGGCAAGACTACAATGGAGGAAAGAAAGTCTCTTCAATAAGTGGTGTTGGGAAAACTGGATAGCCACATGTAAATGAATGAAATTAGAATATCCTCTATCACCATATACAAAAATAAACTCAAAATGGATTAAAGACTTAAATGTAAAACCAGGTACTATAATAAAACTCCTGGAGAAAAACATTGGCAGAACACTCTTTGACATAAATTGTGTAATATTTTTTTGGACCCGTCTCCTAAAGCAAAGGAAATAAAAGCAAAAATAAACGAATGGAACTTAATTAAACTTAAACGCTTTTGCGTGGCAAAGGAAACCATCAAAATGCAAAGAAAACCTACTGAATGGAAGGAAATATTTGCAAATGATATTACCAATAAGAGATTACTATCCAATAGATATAAACAGCTCATACAACTCAACATGAAGAAAACAAACAACCTGATTTAAAAATGGGCAGAAGAACTGAATAGACGTGTTTTCAAAGAGGAAACGCAGGTGGGCAACACACATGAAAAAATGCTCAACATGACTAATCATCAGGGAAATGCAAGTCAAAACCACAATGAGATATCACCTCACATGTCAATGAAATATCATCAAAAAGAACACAAAGAACAAATGTTGGTGAGGATCTGGAGAAAAGAGAACCCTAATATACTGTTGATGGGAATGTAAGTTGATGTAGCCACTGTGGGAAACAGTATTGAGGTTTCTCAGAAAACTGAAAATAGAGTTACCGTATGACCCAGCAATTGCACTCTTGGGTATATATCCAAAAAAATAAAAACACTAGTTCAAAAAGATACATGCACCCTAATGTTTATAGCAGCATTCCTCCCTATACTTAAAATCTGGGCTCATATTGTTTCTTCACGAAGTATATCCTTTAGAAGTTCTTTCAGTAAGGATCCATTGGTGATAAATAGTTTTTATTTATCAATATCTGAAAATGTCTTTATTTTGGCTCTTATTTTTGAAGATTAATTTCATTGCTTGTGGAATTTTAGGTTGACACTGATCTTAGCACATTAAAATAAAATCTTACAGCTCTCTGACTTATTTTGGAGAAGTCAAGCCATAAGTCAAATGGCCATTATTTGGAAGATCTTTTTTTTTTTTCTCTGATTTTTAGATCTTTTCTTTTTCTGTAATGCTCTTCAGTTCACTGTTGTGTATCTAGGTATAGATTTATTTTTAATTCTTTTGGCATTTATTATTATATTTTAAAAATATTTATTTGGCTGCGCCGGGTCTTAGTTGCGGCATGCGGGATCGTTTAGTTGCGGCATGCGGGATCTTTTAGTTGCGGCATGCGGGATCTAGTTCCCTGACCAGGGATCAAACCTGGGCCCCCCTGCATTGGGGGCACGGAGTCTTAACTACTGGACCACCAGGGAAGTCCCTTGGCATTTATTATTAACATGAGGGTTTATTTCTATCACAAGACCTAGAAAATTCTCAGCCAACATCTTTGTGTATTTTTTTCCATTCTATTTACTCTTAAATTCCAGCTAAATGAATTTTAGAACTTACTAGTTTGTTCATCCTGTCTCTTAATCACTTTTGTACTTTTTGTGTCTTGTCTTTGGGCTGCCTTCTGTGTAATGTTTTCAGATTTCTAGTTCACTATTTTTTTCAATTATGTCTAATTTGCTGTTTAATCCATCCTCTGAGTTTTACATTTTAATTGTATTTTTTATTTCTAAAGTTCTTCAAGGATCTGCTTGGGTATTCTTTATGGTTCTTTATTCCTTTTTCATACTTACACGATTTTTTGTGTATTTTTAACAAATTAAATATTGGACATACTAAATGTGGTTTTATATTTTGAGATTTTTCTGGTCTGATTTTTGCTGGATGTTGTTTCTGCAGACTTTTTCTGACTCTTCATTTCCTTCATATTGTGACTTGTCTGTGGGCTGCTCAGATGTTTCCTGGACTAATGCTTTTGAGGCATGGGGTGAGGGTCCATGCTCCAGAGAGCATGTGCATTTGCTACTTCCAGTCAGTTGTAGCTACTGCCTACCTGTGACCACTTTCAACTAACCTGTCTGAAATATTTTGGACTACATCAATAACATAAATTCAAGCTGCATACCACTGAGAAGAAGACTAAACCTCAAAAGAGATTTAGTTTCCTTTAACTCAAAAAATGACAAACTTCCCCTTGGATACCCTGTGGTAGGCTAGATAATACCCCCCAGATGTCCATGTCTTCATCCCTGGGAATTATGAATGTTACCTTACATGGCAGAAGAGGCTTTGCAGATGTGATCTGGTTAAGGATATTGAGATGGGAGATTATCCTGGATTATTATGGTGGTATGATAATCGAGAGTCTTTATAAGAGAGACACAGGTGGAGTCAGCTAGAAAGTAGGAGATGTGGAGTTGGAAGCAGGAGGTCAGAGTGAAGGAGCTAAGAAATATAGTTGGTCTCTAGCAGTTGGAAAAGGCAAGGAAACAAAGTTCTCTCTTGAAGACTTCAGTTGGAATTCATCCCTGGCAATACCTTGCTTTTAGATTTCTGACCTCCAGATTTCTAAAATCATAATTTTGTGTTGGAAGCAACTAAGTTTGTGGTAGCTTGTTAGAGCAGCAATAGGAAACTAGTATTACACCTCTTTTTATATTTTTTTGTGACCTTACAATGAGGGATGAGTGAGCTTTGAGATGGCACCTTCTCCAGAGGAACGAGGTAGGCTTCCGTGAAGTCACCCACCTCGGAAGAGCCCTGGGCTTGAGTGTCCCTCGTGGTGCCCTGTGCCACCGCCGGGAAGCACTAGGTCCCCAGCTGGGCGGAGACTTGGTGGTGGAGAGTCGCTTTAACTCTCACTCACCACTGAGTTACATTTTACTGTTGGCACTTCAAGAGTCTCTCCGTTTCTGCCAGTTCAGCAACGCTTTGTTACAAAGCATGTTTTAAATATTTTATCCAGTGTTTTAGCTCTTTCAATCAGGTGGGTTTTTCAGGGTATGCAGTCTGTCATAATGCTGGAAATGGAACTCGAGGGAGCCTTTCACAGTTACTTGGAAACAGTATCTCCCCCCCGGCCCCCGCCCTCGAAGGCAGGGTGCACAGGATTCATCACTTCCGATCTTCTCCACTGGCCCTCTGGAGCCTGCAAGTTCTAATGTCAATTTCTCAGGCAGCCTCTTATCTAGGAAGAGGGAGACCCTAAATACTCATGACTTACATCATGGGCTTGTTAGAGACAGGTTTTCCAAACAATTCATTATTTGCTATTCATAAAGTATTTCCTGGGAGGGAAGAATTTGGCAGCCACGTTGCACTTGAGTGAATGGCTGTTGAAATGGACCCTGTTTACACACTTGTATCATGATTATCTGGTGGATAGGTCTAAAAGCTTCTAGCAGTTTTCTTCCTTTTATCTTTCAAATGTAGGAGAGTCTGGAGTAGAGTTGTACCTGCTGCTGTAATATCTCTCTCAGCCTTTCTGTTCTCTTTTTTAGCGTGTGGATTCTTAGCTCATTTATGACTTCTCTGTGTTTAAATCTGTCAGAAAAAACCCTGGATGTCATTGAGGGAAGTGATGAGGGGCAGCAGATAAATTAGCTAGATGGTGGTTTTTCTGATGCTACCTTAAATTATCCCCATTAACAAGGATAACTGGGTTTCTTTTAGCACACCTTAAAGCCAAGCACAGTATTGCTAAGAGTTGCATTTTAAACTCTTTATCTTTTTGCCCATGATAGTATTGGTTTGGTAATGGCTTTAATAAGGAAGTCACTGAGTTTGAGTCACAGATAATACATTTTTTCAAAGTGCATTTTCTATCAGCATGTCAAGACAAGCCACTAAAATGCTTGAGAAATGGAAAGAAGCTAAAATCTATTAATACTTGAGTGGAGTCAGAATGTTCCCATTTTTAATACAAGTGACAAAAGCCAAATAAATAATGTGTGGTTTACTAGATTTGCAGAAAGAGTTGAGTGACATAAACTGGGAACACGGAGACAATGTAAATGAATATACTTATATTATTTTGGTGAACTCTAAGGGAATTTGTCTGGGGATCAAGGTAATTAGAAGGTATGCTGCGGTTAAAATGTGTATATGTCAGTGAAAATTGGGAGACACCAAATTGGGGTTACAGTTTAGTTACTTTTCTGATGATCATGAAGCATAGATTCTCTATTATATATTGGTGCAGCATTTTGAAAAATTGTTGCTGTAGCAACTGTAGCTCTTTAAAAACATGGTATGGTATAATTACTGGCTTTTAATCTTGCTCAACAGTGAATATAAAAGATTATTTCTATAAAAATTTTTGTTTTTAAAGACTATTTTACAATTTTAAGTTCACTGAGAGAGGACCCTTATTAACTGGGAGAAATTTTCTGTGTTTTTTCTTGCACCATTCACTATTTTCTATGAATCTACCTTGTCTCTTTAGATGGATTTTTATTTCTCAACTATTTTTATTTCTCAGCGAAGTAGCCTAATATTTCTAGTATTCTATAATGCTGAGCACAAAAATAACACATAAGTTTTACTGCCTATTTGGAAAAAGGTTTTGTCATGTCCTTTATGATTTGAGGTTATCAAAGCTGAAGGCACTAGTCAGGAAAACAGATAATTTCAGTATAATGTTTTTACTGTTGTTCCATTCTTAATACAATTGAAGTTTCATTTATCCTTGAATGCTTTTGCACCCCGTGCAAATGTCTTTGCCTGGAGCTGGTATGGCTAATACAGGACCATAAGTTGAATTATAGTTAAATTGTTCCTTCCAAAGGACATTATTATATATTTCTAGTTGGTGAATTTCAGGTAGAACTTTCTGAAGACAGGGCTGGTTTCCAGTCTCATCATCTCAGTGAATGGAGTAATTGTGTTACAGTGGGAACACCTTAACCGACTTTGCTTACCTGGTCCTCTGGCCTTCCCAGGGTCTCCATCGTTCAGGAGGACATGGTTTGATGCCTTCAGATGATAAACCCCAGTGGCTACAGCAGTGTATACCAGTATATGCCCCTCTGCTCTCACCCATGTGTTTATACTTAACAAAAGAGTCCATTTGTTCTAAGTAAAATTTATGAATTTTAAGAAAAAGATGACAGTCCTTTCAAGAGAAAAGTCAGTAGATACATTCAGAGGTAAAGAAGATAAAAGCAGATAATACAGCATAATTATATAGCAGTTGAGAAGTGAGAGTAGATGCCTTAGAATGGGCGATCAGGAAGCGCCTCTTTAAAGGCCTTGACTTCTCAACTGAGACTTGAATGGTAAGGAAAGTTGAAGACACTGAGAAAAGGATGACCCTCACTTGGTTCGGATGCCCCTGTCCGCCAGCCATAAACCTCGTACCTGTCTGAAGCCGGATGGCAGCTGAGACCTGTGGGCAGCTGGGTTCAGGTGTGAGTTGGACTCTCAGAGAATACTAGTGCCGAGTTTTCCTTCGGGTGGATTAGGTTTATTCCTGGAGTTGGAAAACCATTGTGCATGGAGAATTCTGTAATTCCGTGGTTTCCCTGACCATTAAGAGGCCAAGGAGGATTATGGATGCGCTGAGACTTTCCTGCCTCTGAGACTTGAGTATAGGGGATCAGAGAGCATGAAAGACTCTTCAGCAGAGGACTGAGCCTGCTTTTATACTGTGGGTTCCGGGGCTGGAGGTGCGGGAGAGGTTCTTTCACCCTCTTCTGCTTGCAGCTTTCCTGCCTTTTAGGATACTTCAAAAAAAAAAATTGTCAGTGTGCCACTGAAGAAACATAATACATAATGCATCTAAGGGAGGTTCAGAAACGAGAGGAAAAAAAGCAGAACAAGCGCATGGCCAGTGTCATAGAGCTACTGGAGGAGATGATTAACACTTGGGTTAATAACACTTAAGGAGATTTAAATACAGTGGAGGCAAAAACTTATTGGCTCTAAAGCCATAGTTTTTTCATCTGCATAATTAGAAGACTGGTATGTAGAGATTCCAATTAATGACCTGGAAGATAAATTTCAAGGAACAAATCAAAGCACAGTGTAAACATACAGAGTGAGGACCGTGGGGGAAGGGAAAGGGATAAATGACATAGGAAAGAAAAGCAGGAGTCCTAACGTGGATTAGGCATTCTAGAAGATAAAAATAGAACAAATAGAGAAGAGGCAATAATTAAAACAACTGAAAATAAAACGTTCTCAGACATACAGAACAGGTATATTACCAAGAACCAGACTGAGATCAAACTTCTATGTTTAATCACAGAAGTCACAAAAGAGTGGAATAACATTTACAAATGACAAAGTAAGGGATTGTATCAACAAACTTATACCCAGCCTAGGAATCATTCTCCTGTTAAGGGAAAAGAGAACTACTGGAGGCTTTGAAAGATTTCAGAGTATATATGACAATCAGGACAATTTGGGCTATGCTGTATTAAAAATCTCCAGATCTTCCTAGCTTAACACAAAGAAAGCTTATTTCATATTCTTGCTATACATTTCACATGGGTTAGTGTGAGCCTGTGCTCAGGAACCCAGGTTAATGGAAGATATATTTTAATGCTTTCATGACCACTGTACTAGTGGGAAGGGAATGAGCCTGGAAGTAACGCATCACCACCATTTGCATTTCATTGGCCAAGGCAAGTCATGTGGCCAGGACTCAATTTAAAGGGAGCAGGGTGGTATAACTCTATGACGTGTCTGGGAGGAAGAGAACCTGAATATTTACGAAAGAGCCTTAATGGCTACCATATTACCCATGTATAGGGTCTAAGGAAGATAATTGACAAGACTTTTTTTTTTTTTTTTTTTTTTTTTTTTTTTTTTTGCGGTACGCGGGCCTCTCACCGCTGCTGCCTCTCCCGTTGCGGAGCACAGACTCCGGACGCGCAGGCTCAGCGGCCGTGGCTCACGGGCCCAGCCGCTCCGCGGCACGTGGGATCCTCCCAGACCCGGGCACGAACCCGTGTCCCCTGCATCGGCAGGCGGACTCTCAACCACTGCGCCACCAGGGAAGCCCCAATTGACAAGATTTTAATCAATCAGGAGATATACCCATAGACCTCAAGTTGAGGAAGTGAGCAGTACATTCTATTTTGTGTGTGTCTCCGTGCATGTGTGTCCACTTGTGTTAATAAATTAAATATAAATGAATGAAGAAAAGTGAGTGTTAAGGAATAATACTGAAAGTAGAGAGATACTCTAAGGGAACTTTTAATAAGTATAAACGATCTCTGCATTACCTACTGTGTGAGTGAAATAAAGAATTTCAAAATGCTTAGGAGAAGGGAAAGATAAGAGAGAGAGCCTTTATTTTATTAAAGAGGGGAAGGAAGGAGAGGAAAAGTAGACATTTGTGGGACACAGTTTAGGATACATTGCATCATGGTGGAGAGAAGAGTTGGTATCTTCTTTCAAGGAGTTTTGGAGTTACATGTATTTGACTACACATGCAGGCAGTCAACGGTTAGTAAAATCAAGTTTGTCAGGATTTCCAGAGAAAGGAGAGGATTGAATGATGAACAGTTTGACCAAACCAGGAAAAAAATGAAGGAAAAAGATGAAATTATAACTTTAAAAATCAGTATAAAAATAGAAAATAAATATTTCATATGTGGCAGTACATGTGAATAGACTGAATTTTCCAGTGTGAGCGTTTAAATTGCAGGATAACTCAAATCTACGCTGTCTACAAAAACCACAAAATTATTAGAGTGTAACAATAAAGGAAAAGAATGCCAGGCATTTTCAAACCAAAAGAAATCAGGATCCATAACATTAATAGTAGTGTAAAATTTATGGTTAAAAGTATTGAACAGAATGACATAGACTATAAAAGGCAAAATATAGAAAGAAGTTTTATGTATTTATATAAAAGTATTGAACAGAATGACATAGACTATAAAAGGCAAAATATAGAAAGAAGTTTTATATATACACAACACTGGTAGAAAAGTAAGGAAAATTCTGAAAGGCCATAAATTGTGAGAAAGCAAGAACCGGTGTGGGGGAGGAAGCTGCATTGTTCCAAGGATATCTGCTGATTCTTGATAGTTTAGAAATTACATTTTAATATGTTAATATAGGAGACAGGAAGCAAATGTGAGCTTTGTACAAGTTTGAAGTCCATTAAGATAAAGGTGGAATCCGCAAAAGGTGACATCTTCTGTTAGCTAGGAATAAAAATATCTGACCCACAGAGGGAGAGACAGTAAAGGAATTTTTTTCTCAGCTCTGGTTCTGGGTGGAAAAAAAAAACTCTTCTGCAGATTCCTAACCATAAACTAACACTTACAAGAATTTGGAGTCAAAGTTCACCCTATTTCTGTTACTCAAAACACCCTAAACCTTGAAGTTTAGCTTAAAGTGGTCCTGGGCTATATTAAGTTTGAAATTGTGAACGGTCTGAGACTCCCTTACTTGCAAGTAGGTAAGTTAGACAGCCATAGAATTTTATAGATATTCTGATAGGAAACGTGAGGATTCTGGACCAGAGAATAGATTATTATTCGCGGAGCATCTTAGCACTCGTTCCGTAAGGCAAGATACCCATAGGGTGACACATGGGGTGAGGTTGCATCACTGGAGAGGAGCCTCAAAATGATGAGACTTGGAGCTTATGTAGCATGTCTGGCATGTTGGCCCGTCCTCCCCTGTGGGTGGGAGGGAGACCTTTACTCTGAAATGTAAACAGATGGTTGTGGAGAAGACAAGTCTTCAGATCCCTCTGGAGCAATATACTCTCTGTAGCTTCTCAAGAATTCACTATTCTGTTATCCTTTAATAGGGCTTCCCAGTGTTCTTATTTCAAAAAGCCTGACTGTGCAGAAATGTGAGAACATTCATGGAGAATTGTCCCCCACATACCTAGAGAAAACTACAGCAAAAAACTTCTTGAGGAATACACGTTAAACCCAGACCTCAAGAATATTCAGTGATAACTTTCCAAATAAAATGAGCTTATAATCAATTACAAAACTAAGGAAGAGAGAGACACACTGTCATGACTGGGTGAAAACAGCAAACTATGAATGAGGATAACAAAGTTTGAAAAGAATAGAATTCATATTCATACAGTATAAACTATGACTGTCTAATATGTTTAAAGAAAAAAGGTATCTCTAAGATTACAGAATAAGAGCTATTAAAAAATGACCAATCAGACAATAAAAGAGCCATATAAACTTGATGCAGGAAAACTCCAATAATTGAAATAAAAAATTTACTGGATAGTTTAAACAGAAGTATAGACATAGCTGAAGAAAGAATTAATCACAAATAGAATTAATAGCAATGAGAAATATAATTTTTTAAAAAGGTTAATAGACATTTATTAATAGAATTTCAGAAGGAAAGAATAAGGAGAATGGGAGAAACAAAAGATAAGTTAATGGCTGGAAATTTTCTAGAATTGTTGGAAGATACCTTTTCTCAGATTCAGGAAATCTACCCTGAGAAGAAATAAATAAGTAGACATGTAAACCTAGCCATTATGTAGAAAAACTACAGAGTAGCCAAAGGGAGAAACAAAAGATGATGTACTGGTTATAGACTTTGTAAAAGCAATACAAATCACAGCAGATACAAAAATACCTTCAAAGGGCTAAGCGAAGGGAAAAAAAGGGATATACCAGTAAGTGAAATTACTTTTCAAGAATAAGGGCAAGATATATTTTTTAGAGACATAAAATCGGATGTGTATACCAACTTTAAGCATATCTAAAACTTATCCTTCAGTAAGAAATATTATTACAGAAACAAGCATCAGAAATGCAAGCCAGGAATGGCTAGGAAAGACATTTATAAATAAATGGTAATTATAAACAAACACTGATTATATAGAGTAAAAATGATGCCTGATCTGTGTGTTTTAAAAACAAGATAGAACCAGAATATGCATAGAAATATATTGGGAAGGAGGTAGATAAGAACTAAAGGTTAAAGCATTTAAAGGTTGTCATACCATGTAGAAGAAGATAAAAATATTGATTCTAAATTTATAAGAGTTATATATGCTTATTGAATTAGGACAGCCCTGAGAGAATAGGAATAGAATAAAAGTTCATAGACAAAAAATGAAGGGTAGAACTCAAACTAAAAGATGACAAATGAAAAAAATACAGCATAGAAGCAGAGCAAATAAAAAGCATAATGTTAGAAATGAATTTGTACGTTAGTAATAACCCTAAGTATAAATACTCTCCATTTAAGGGACAAAAATTATTAGACTAGATTGTTAAAAAACAAACCCAAAATAGCTCTTGTTTACAAAAGACACAAAACATTGGGACACAGCTATTCAAATATAACAAAATGCAATCTCTAAAACAAACAAAAATGTTAGAGGATCACTCTGTACTGACGAAGGATTCAAATTCCTAGAAGATAGAACAAGTCTAAACTTATACACACCTAATAGTAGCTTCAAAAATGGAAAGCAAAAATAGAAGCACAAAGAAAAAACAATGACTGTCACTATGATAGTGCGAGACTCTACTACAACTGTCTCTGTAATTGTTAAATCCAGCAGACAGTATATCAATATAAAAGATCTGAACAGTAAAGTTAGCAATATGGATCTAGTAGACACACATGGAACACTGTGCAAAACAATTGAACACATACGCTTCTCAAACACACAGCAAACATTTACATAAACTGGCCATTTAGGAGGCCATGTGCCATCAATATATTTCAAATGATTGAGATTTTACAGACCACACTCTTACCACAATGTAATTAAATTAAAATGGCTAACATAAAGATAACAAAACTCCTAGGCAGAGAATGCTAATTATCCCCCTGTATCCGTTCCCCCTTCTTCCTTTAGGACTGGAACTCTCTGACGTTTAGCTAGGAACATAGTGGTTCTGCTGCCCTTGCACCTGGGTCTGGAGATTGTTTTGGGGGTGGACGTACTTGGTAAAACTTCCTGGTGACGTGGCTTAAAAAGGAAACAGCTTTTTAAAAAAACTATTTATTTGGCTGCATCGGGTCTTAAGTTGTGGCATGAGGAACCTTTAGTTGCAGTGTGTGGGCTCTTCGTTGCAGCATGTGGGCTTCTCTCTAGTTGTGGCGTGCGGGCTCAGTAGTTGCGGCACGTGGGCTTAGTTGCCCTGAGGCGTGTGGGATCTTAGTTACCTGACCAGGGAGTGAACCTGCGTTCCCTGCATTGGAAGGTGGATTCTTTTTTTTTTTTTTTTTTTTTTTTTTGTTATGGGGGCCTCTCACT
>NC_041217.1:8425087-8427307 GCF_002837175.3 Physeter macrocephalus | reverse complement strand
GACCCTCCCAGACCGGGGCACGAACCCGTGTCCCCCGCATCGGCAGGCGGACTCCCAACCGCTGCGCCACCAGGGAAGCCCTGGAAGGTGGATTCTTAACCACTGGACCACCAGGGAAGTCCCTGAAATGGCTTTTTAATACGTTTTTCTCTCTGCCCTGCCTGTGGGCTGGGAGGCAGATGAAGTGTTGGTGAGGCAGCTTCCCATTCAAAGGAGGGCAACACCCTAGGGGTTGGGAGAGCAGCAAAATGGACACACAGTGGTGGATGAGAGCAGTCCCCGAATCTGTCTTGCCCTCCTACCTCTAAAAGGGAAATAAACTTCATCCTTTTATTTGAGCCACTTTATTTTTAGGTGGTTATGTTTTAGCAGCTTAGCCTATGTCATAATTAATTCAGGTTTCCACATACAGAAAAATTAAAAGCACACATTTCTAAATAATTCACAAGAATCATAATGGAAACTAGACTACAGATAGAACCAAAAAATCAGGAAATATATATACCTTCGTGTATGTGTGTGTGGTGTGTGTGTATGTGTATACATCCTATGTCATAATTAATTCAGGTTTCCACATACAGAAAAATTAAAAGCACACATTTCTAAATAATTCACAAGAATCATAATGGAAACTAGACTACAAATAGAACCAAAAAATCAGGAAATATATATACCTTCGTGTATGTGTGTGTGGTGTGTGTGTGTGTATACATATGTTGTGTGATGCCAGTGAAGCAGTATTTAGATGGGAATTTATAGTCTCAGGTGCTTGTCTAAAGGAAAAGAAGAAAGGCTGAAATTTAATCTCCACTCGGATCACCTCTTGACTCTGCTCAGCATCTGACACCTTGTGCCGGCATCTCTGCTTTGTGGATGCCCTTCTCACCCTGCTGGGACTCTGACATCCTGCCTTGAGCTGCCATGGGGTGCTTTCCTTGCTCTAGCCCACCTAATGGCCCCACCTAAGCTGAATTGTTGAGACCAGTAAGGGGAGGAAAAGGAAGGAATGGGAAAAGGAAGAGGAGTAAACCCAGCTCCTCCTCGTAGCTCAATAAGATCTTAGCAAAATCTGACAAATATATTAGAAAACAGGAAAACTATAGGCCAGTCCCTCATAAACATAGATGCAAAAACCCTAGGTGAAATATTAGAACTTGAATCAAAATGCTTTTTTAATAGGACATGTAAGTAGAGCATGACCAAGTTGGATTTATTTCAGGTGACATTAGAAATGGAATCAATATGATGCATCATGTTCAAGGAACAAATGAGAAAAATCATGTAATCTCAATAGATAAAGCAGTAGCATTTGTCATAGTTCAGTATCCGTTCAGAGTCAGAAGTTTGCAAACTTAGTAACAGAAGTGAACTTAATCTGATAAAAGAGGACCTCAGAAATCCTACAGAAGACACGGTAGGTGGAAGTATGATGTTGAATACGTTTTCTCGGAAATCAAGAGTGAGACCAGAAGTCTTTCTCTCACCGCTTGGATGCATCAGTGACATGAACAAGAAAAGCCAAAAAGGTAGGCAGGGGCCAGAACATATTTTCTAAGGACCTGCTATTTTAAAATGTTTAAAATATTTCTGTCAGATTTTTAAAAAAATGTAGGTTATCTCCAGTCCTTTAGAGGAACAAGGTAGGTGTGGGAAATTAAAGATGGCTGCAGGTTCTTTGATTTTACTCCAAGTTGAATTCCTCTCTCCATGAATCTGTACCGGGCTTAGTGAATACTGCAGTAGTGATGCGCTGGTACTTCTGAGGTTAGATGGTAAAAAAAAAAAAACAACCCCCAAAACATAAAAAACCCTTAAGAGTTTTGCTTGGACCTCTTGGAACACTGTCTCTGGGAGCCCTGAGCTGTATAACCTAAGAAGGTCCCTGAGACCTTCTGTATTGGACGAATGTGTAGGTGCTCAGGTTAACCGTCCAAACTGAGCCCAGTCTTGTGTCTGTATCAAGGTGCCAGACATGTGAGCAAGGCCAGCTCACCTGGTCAGTCCCATCACCTAGCTGAATCCCCCTGATAGCCTCTGTCAGTTCCTCATGGAACAGCGAATTGCTGGATTGAGCTCTGCAGGAATTCTTGACCCACAGGACGGTGAGATAAAAGATGAAGTCCCTAAGTTTTGTAATAATTTATTTCACAACAAAAAATAACCAGAATATAGGTGTAACCAATAGTTAAGTGAAAAAAATGTATCTTCTAGATAGATACA
>NC_041217.1:8356458-8423648 GCF_002837175.3 Physeter macrocephalus | reverse complement strand
CCTAGGTGAAATATTAGAACTTGAATCAAAATGCTTTTTTAATAGGACATGTAAGTAGAGCATGACCAAGTTGGATTTATTTCAGGTGACATTAGAAATGGAATCAATATGATGCATCATGTTCAAGGAACAAATGAGAAAAATCATGTAATCTCAATAGATAAAGCAGTAGCATTTGTCATAGTTCAGTATCCGTTCAGAGTCAGAAGTTTGCAAACTTAGTAACAGAAGTGAACTTAATCTGATAAAAGAGGACCTCAGAAATCCTACAGAAGACACGGTAGGTGGAAGTATGATGTTGAATACGTTTTCTCGGAAATCAAGAGTGAGACCAGAAGGCTTGCTCTCACCGCTTGGATGCATCAGTGACATGAACAAGAAAAGCCAAAAAGGTAGGCAGGGGCCAGAACATATTTTCTAAGGACCTGCTATTTTAAAATGTTTAAAATATTTCTGTCAGATTTTTAAAAAAATGTAGGTTATCTCCAGTCCTTTAGAGGAACAAGGTAGGTGTGGGAAATTAAAGATGGCTGCAGGTTCTTTGATTTTACTCCAAGTTGAATTCCTCTCTCCATGAATCTGTACCGGGCTTAGTGAATACTGCAGTAGTGATGCGCTGGTACTTCTGAGGTTAGATGGTAAAAAAAAAAAAACAACCCCCAAAACATAAAAAACCCTTAAGAGTTTTGCTTGGACCTCTTGGAACACTGTCTCTGGGAGCCCTGAGCTGTATAACCTAAGAAGGTCCCTGAGACCTTCTGTATTGGACGAATGTGTAGGTGCTCAGGTTAACCGTCCAAACTGAGCCCAGTCTTGTGTCTGTATCAAGGTGCCAGACATGTGAGCAAGGCCAGCTCACCTGGTCAGTCCCATCACCTAGCTGAATCCCCCTGATAGCCTCTGTCAGTTCCTCATGGAACAGCGAATTGCTGGATTGAGCTCTGCAGGAATTCTTGACCCACAGGACGGTGAGATAAAAGATGAAGTCCCTAAGTTTTGTAATAATTTATTTCACAACAAAAAATAACCAGAATATAGGTGTAACCAATAGTTAAGTGAAAAAAATGTATCTTCTAGATAGATACATGGATACTTTCTCTTTAAATTTTATTATGCCTGTTCTCTTTTCTTAGTTACCTCTTTGTGGATTCCTATACTATTTTTTTTTAAATTCAAGTTTACTCAGCTGGACTAAATTTTATTGTATCACTGTGGCAGGCTTAAAATAATTCGTCCAGAATGACAGAGTGTGTTTCTATTCAAATATTTTCCCTGAAAAATGGCTTCAACCTAGAGTTTTAATAAGTGTTCCTTGATTAAACTCACTCACTGTTCATTTCCTGAAATGCAGGGTTAGACTGAGCAGAAAGAAGACATAAGCCTGATAATGATTTCTCATGTTAGAATTGATTTAAATTAGTTCATCTGTAGGATCCAGTAAGGCTGGGCTTGTTGAGATAAATGTATTTCTAATTATGCGTTTAGAGTCCTAGGCGGGGTGTTTTGACCTCTCTGTCGAGGCGATTTAGCCGAGTACATTGTTCAGACATTTCCTTTAAAATATGGAGCGCCCAAGTCAAGAAGTAATGCATGAAGGACTTTGAAGCTTGGGGAAATAAACAATGTTTATTTAATTCTTTAAAATCTTCAGCTAAAATAGAATAGCTGAAACATAAAAAAACCCAAACAAACAAACAACAAAAAAACTTCTTATGACAATTCTGAGCCTTATAATCAGATGGAAATACTCAGACAGTTGTTCCTGGAATCAGGTCTGGTTTAATTATTGCAGCTATAGATAGCTTTGTGGGGAAAGCTCCTTAGAAGTTTTGTATACACAATCTGACACAGCAAAAATTGTCTTGAGTCTGGGTCCAGGTGCTGCTTGGGCTTTAGTCCCTTACCCGTATTAGTTGGCTTTAGGAAAATCCTTTCCCCATCTGGGCTTCTGTTTCCTCAGCAAGTGAGGAGGTTGGGTGAGCATTAGGGGAAAAAGAAAAAAAGGGGCCTGGAAGGAAGCCGAGAAGCCATCTACTTTAACTTCTTCATTGTACAGATGAGAAAATACCCACTCACTATACATAGGGTGACTATATAATTACTAACCAAACTAAGATACTTTGAGAGTGAAATGGGGCCCTAAAGTAATTAAAATCATGTAATTTAAATATTTAATTTATTGATTAAAAATTGTATTGGTGGACCTAAAATATAGTTCTATTCAGAAACCATTTTTAAAAGTAAGATTCTTTCTAAAAAGTATATTTGTGTACATAAAAACAAAAGACCCAGGTTTCCCTGGTGGTGCAGTGGTTAAGAATCCGCCTGCCAATGCAGGGGACATGGGTTCGAGCCCTGGTCTGGGAAGATCCCACATGCCACGGAACAACTAAGCCCGTGCGTCACAACTACTGAGCCCGCGTGCCACAACTACTGAAGCCTACAACTACTGAGCCTGCGCTCTAGAGCCTGCGAACCACAACTACTGAGCCCGTGTGCCACAACTACTGAAGCCTGCATGCCTAGAGCCCGTGCTCTGCAACAAGAGAAGCCACCGCAGTGAGAAGCCCATGCACTGCAACGAAGAGTAGCCCCCGCTCGCCTCAGCTAGAGAAAAGCCTGTGCGCAGCAACAAAGACCCGACACAGGCAAAAAAAGAAAAAAAACAAAACTTCAAAGTCATAATCTAAATATTAAACGAACATAAGCAGGATAATTCTTCTTGGTTTATATATGTTTAATCAGTTTCTTTGAATCTGTCTCTAATGTATCAATGGTATAATTTCTAAAAGTATTTTTTCCCTCATTGTCTTATTTTTAATTTTCTCATAAAATTGAGTTGCATTTTAAGGTTAATACGTTTTAGATTGTTGACACCTTCAGTTGTCCCTTCTCAGTAGATCTTTTCAGTTGTCCCTTCTCAGTAGATCTTATTTTCAGTTGAGTAAATTCTCTCTCTATAGGTGTTGGGTAACCTCAGAATAAATTCTGCTAAATGATGACATTCTCAGTTAGCCTTTTATATTAATATGTATAATTATTTTAGCCAAAATATTTTTACTGGTAATGTCTTTTGGCTCTGAAATATTTATATATTTCTTTGCAAATATTTTAATTTTATTTATTTTTATTGGAATATAGTTGATGTACAATATTATATAAGTTCTGGGCATACAGTATAGTGATTCACAATTTTAAAGATTATACTTTATTTATAGTTATGAAATATTGGCTATATTCCCCATGTTCTACAGTGTATGCTTGTAGCTTATTTTACACATAATAGTTTGTACCCATTAAATAATCCTCTACCCCTGTAATTCCCCTCCCCCTCCCTCTCCCAGCTGGTAACCAGTAGTTCTCTATATCTGTGAGTCTACTTGTTTTTTGTTATATTCACTAGTTTGTTATATTTTCTAGATTCCACATATAAGTGATATCATACAGTATTTGTCTTTGTCTGACTTACTTCACTTAGCATAACACCTTCCAAGTCCATCCATGTTGCCACAAATGGCAAAATTTTATTCTTTTTTATGGCTGAGTAGTATTCCATTGTGTATATGTGAGTGTGTGTGTGTATGTATCTATATATCATATGTTATTTATCCATTCATCTGTTGATGGACACCTAGGTTATTTCCATATCTTAGCAATTGTAAATAATGCTGCCATGAACATTGGGATGCATATATCCTTTTGAATTAGCATTTTTAAAGATGTATACCCAGGAGAGGAATTGCAGATCATATGGTAGTTCAGTTTTTAGTTTTTTGAGGAAACTCCATACTGTTTTCCACAGTGGCTGCACCAATTTACATTCCCACCACCGGTGTAGGAGGGTTCCCTTTTCTCCACATCCTCACCAACATTTGTTGTTTGTGATCTTTTTGATGATAGCCATTCTGACAGGTGTCAGATAATATCTCATAGTGGTTTTTTTTTTTTTTTTTTGGTCGTACGCGGGCCTCTCACTGTTGTGGCCTCTCCTGTTGCGGAGCACAGGCTCCGGACGCGCAGGCTCAGCGGCCATGGCTCACGGGCCCAGCCGCTCCGCGGCACGTGGGAACTTCCAGGACCGGGGCACGAACCCGTGTCGCCTGCATCGGCAGGCAGACTCTCAACCACCAGGGAAGCCCCTCATAGTGGTTTTGATTTGCATTTCCCTGATGCTTAGCAATGTTGAACATCTTTTCACGTGCCTATTGGCCATCTGCATTTCCTCTTTGGAAAAATGTCTATTCAGTTCTTTCTATTTTTTTAATCGGGTTTTTTTTTTTTTTTTGTGACATTGTATGAGCTGTTTATAAATGTTGGATATTAACACCTTATTGGTCATATCATTCGCAAGTACTTTCTTCCATTAAGTAGGTTGTCTGTTCATTTTGTTGATGGTTTCCTCTGCTGTGCAAAAGCTTTTAAGTTTAATTAGATTCCATTTGTTTATTTTTGCATTTATTTCCTTTGCTTTAGGAGACAGAGCCAAAAAAAATTGTCATGATTTATGTCAGAGTGTTCTGCCTATGTTTTCCTCTAGGAGTTTTATGGTTTCTGGTCTTGTATTTAGGTCTTTAATCCTCTTTGCAAATATTTTTAGAAGACAGATCTCGTTTAAAAAGTTATCGCTATGATTAAACAATTTTTTCCCCAAATTTAGATACATGTTTGAAATTTTAAGTCTAATATCTTTGAAGGTTTAGAAATAAAAATTGTAAAATTAAAAGTAGGATGTCTCTCAAAAGCGTCCTCCTGCAATGTGAGATAACCTTAAAGCACTGTTTTTAAATTTCTAAATTAAATCCTACCCACTGAGTTCCTCTCATTCAGTTTTTTTCAGTCCTTCCTTGGTTGCCTGGGGCCAATTTAAATCCTTACTGTCTGTAAGATTTGCTTTCAATAATTACAATTAACAAAAAACTTCAAAAGCTGAAATTTCTTGAAGCTCCATTTTGACTAAAGATTTCCAACTGATTTTAAAGAAAATGTAACTAGCATTTAAATGAGTAATTTTTTTTTTTAACTTATTATGCGCCCTGCTTCCCCCACCCTCAGAGCCCCAGGCAAAGCATGAAGTCATGCTTCTGGCTGGCCCGGAGACTCTGTGCTGTCACCTTGCACCCCCTCTGGCCCCTGTGCACTAGATGACTGATTTATATAAAAAAGTCACTGTTGGACATCTAATTTGATATACACATTAGTTTTCCAAAGGTACAATTATTATTAAAATCCGGTTGACGATCGTCAGAAGAAAGAGAAAGCATGTACTGCCCCCTGAAAAGTATTTTTGTATTCAACGTCAGCTTTATTGAAAGTATGTTGTGAGTTTCAGTTATTCTCCCTTAGGAGTCAGCAGACTTATTTTTTTTGTTTGTAAAGAGCCAAATAGTAAGTATTTTAGACTTAGTGGGCCATATAGTCTCTGTTGCAACTACTCATCTTTGTCAGTGTAGCATGAAAGCAGCCGTGGACAACAGTAATCAAGTGGGAGAGGCTGCATGTATGAGTTCCCTAGGGCTGCTGTAACAAAGTAGTACCACGAACTGGCTGGCTTAAAACAGCAGGAATTTATTCTCTCACATTTTTGGAGGCTGGGCATCCTAAATCAAGCTGTTGGCAAGGTTGTTTCCTTCTGGGGATTCTGAGGGAGAATCTGTTCCGTGAGTCTCTCCCAGCTTCTGGTGGTTGTTGGCAGTATTTGATGTTTCTTGATTTGTGGCAGCACAATTACTCCAGTCTCTGCCTGTGTTATCATATGGTGTTCTCCCTGTGTGTCTGTCTCTGCATCTCTGGGTCTGTGTCTGGGTAGAAGAATACCAGTTATTAGATTAGAGCCCACCCTAATCCAAAATGACCTCATCTAAGCTTGATTATATCTGCAGTGATCTCATTTGCAAATAAGGTCACATTCATAGATACTTGGGGTTATAACTTGACCATATATTTTTGGGGGACACAGTTCTATCTGCTACACTGTGTTCCAGTAAAAATTTAATTACAGTTAATGTGGAGGGCAGTTTTGGCTGGTGTGTTGTAATTTGCCCTGCTCTAACTGAACTCTAAAGGTATTAAAATATTTGTAAATTTTTGCCACTACAGATTTTGTCTTGATTGGTAGATTATTTTAGCTTATTAGGTGCAGTTATAAATTACATAAGCCGTATAACCAATGCCAAGTACATGTCTGCTCGTAAATTTCTTAATTTAGTAAGAATGTTGTTTTACCATAATGCTATGTCCGCTAAAATTTATCTTTGAATCATTATGACAAATACTTTGTATTAACTTTTAACTGAATTTCAGTAGCACTTATGATAATTTCAGAAGTTGTTTTATCTTTTATAGAATTAATCTCTGAGATCTTTACCTTGATTTCTTGAATTGGACGAAGAACTTGAACGATGATTAGAATTAACTGATTTTTGAAATAATCTTTTGTATAACAGATGTTACAACTGATGTACAAGTATTGGTACATTGTTAACTAAAGTATAGTTGACATTAAGGTTCACTCTGTGAGTTGTCCTGTTTTATGCATTTTTACAAATGCATAATGACATGTTTCCACCACTACAATTTCATACAGCATAGTTTCACCTCACTAAAAATCTCTTCTTCACCTAGTTTCCCCTCCCTCCCCTTGTTAAATGATTTTAAAAACCATCTAATGATACAGATATAATAAGATGGGCATGATTCAGTTATTTACAAAGTTATGCTTTTACTCATGGAACTAACATAGTAATAGCTATTGCTTCAGTTTTCTTTTTGAACAAGAAAACTTGGAATTGAAAAGAAGCAAAAACTGTCTTAGAAGCATTTGATCTAAATGAAAAGTCATGCTTCCCAGAGTGATCCATAAACTCATCTTGTGCCCCTGAATGTGTTAAATCGTTAACACTGGGCACAGCTTTATGTAACAGTTACTGTCTTTTGAAGCTGATGTTGTTTCTTCTGCAGAATTATGTCTTCTGATTTTCCTATGGTTGATGATAATATCAGTGTAGATCCTTGTGGTGCGTGGTAAATGCTGATATTTTGTGAAAGTTATACTTTATCATTTAATCTCCTTGCCACATGGAAATTTGAGTAAATTTTGATTAATGTGCTTTTTAAAAATGATTGATGCTGAAAAGATGTATTGAAAAAAGCTACAAACCAAAAAATTAAAGTCACAGATTTACACCATACAGTAAGTGATAAAATCACGTAGCGAGAGCATTCAGATTGCATTTTCTTTTTTTTTAAACATCTTTATTGGAGTGTAACTGCTTTACAATGGTGTGTTAGTTTCTGCTGTATAACAAAGTGAATCAGCTATACGCATACATATATCCCCATATCTCCTCCCTCTTGCGTCTCCCTCCCACCCTCCCTATCCCACCCCAGACTGCATTTTCTGCACTCTGTAGTAGGACTGCTTAGCCTCTCTTTCTCACACCCTTTCTATGTGTTTTTGGCCTGTGATCTTTTCCCACTGACCTCATCAGTGGACAGCAGCCTGGTTTCCCGCCCCCTATACACATGGACTGTGGTGTGTAACACCTCTCACCAGGTGCAGGCGGCTGACGGGGGCAGGAGCACCAAACCCCCTCCCTTCAGCCACCATGACCAGAGGAAGGTAGCTGAGTTCCTAGCCTCTCCTGTCTGATCACATTTTGTTTAATTAGCAAGTGCCCTACATGCCATCCTGGAATTGGAAAGGTTATGGTGCATCTGAAAAGGGCCAAGAAGAGAGATGGGTTATGTGTTTCTTTCAGATTTTATAAAACTGTATTGAAGTGCAAACACCATTCACAGTATGGGCATCTTACACCCTATCAGATGAGATCGTGACAGAAGCGGTGTGTACAAAGTAGAATTGAACCAAACCGGAAGTAATACTATTTCACTTGAAAATCCTAAAGGAATGCTAAGTGTCCAGTACACAGGACAACAGGTGTCAGTTGTGTCTGTCTGGGTAATTGGGATGATTATCCTTAGTATAATGTCATGTAGTAAAGAGTTTTAGAATCTTGAGCCTAACAGGTCACTTATTTTCATAAAAGTGTACTTTGGGCGCGTCACTTCTGCATGTTATCTCCTGTGGTATTTAATTTTCCCTACATTAATTTACCTAAAAAAATTCCCCAAAGTAATTTTTTCCTCCCTCAGAATATATTTGGCTTGAAGAGAGCTAAAGAAAACGGCTGTCTTCTGGAGAACACTGCATACTTAGTCCCTAGAGAAATGTAAAAGATCTTTTCTTGAGCTAGTGGCTCTTAAACCCTAGTTTGTATAAGACTCACCTAGTGTGCTTATTAAAACTGTAAATTCCTGGGCTTCTCTGGTGATAGAAATTAAGAGTTCAGTTACCTTTGGGACATTTTAAAGGCAATTGACTTGCTGACTACCTATCCCCTTTTTACTTTCAAAATGTGTTTCTTTTCCTTTCCTCCATGTAACAAATACTTAGTGAGTTTTTATTTTGTATGAAGCCGTATCTGTGCATTCCTGATAAATAGGTCAGTCCCTAGCTCAGAAAGGCAGGGGCCTCAGATTAAAAATAGGCAATGGTGAATGTTAAGTGTATCACCAAGAAGAAATCTAGATACTATAAAGGCACAATTTTAGGAAAACTTAGCCTACCTTGAATTGTCTTGCAACCTGGAGGAAGTGATGTATTTTTTTAATTTTAAAATTTGTTTCAAGCACCTGGATGTGATTAAGGCAAGGACTTGAGGACACTGTCATGGAAATAATAATAGGCAGAGAGACTATTTTAGATGTGTTAAAATGTCTAGGGCTAACCTTTCTGATCTTTAAGTGTATGTTTCAAAATATCAGGAATTTATTTTTTTCAGAG
Source organism: Physeter macrocephalus (assembly GCF_002837175.3). Lineage (NCBI taxonomy): Eukaryota > Metazoa > Chordata > Mammalia > Artiodactyla > Physeteridae > Physeter > Physeter macrocephalus. The sequence goes on along the minus strand of NC_041217.1, from coordinate 8,414,806 downwards.
CTCACTTTTTCCTAACAATATGTTGATTTTCTTAAAATGATTTTTTTTTTGTTCTTTAGAAGATTTAATTACACCTTTCACAGCAGTTACACACTGACAGCAAACCTAGCTAGTAACATGATTCAGTAAGCTTGAAAAATAAACTTTTAAAGTAACTGAGGATACTCTCTTGATAACAAGTTGATGAAAATAAATGATTTTTTTTTTTGTCAGTGAAGATTTGACTAAAATGGATGTCAGTTTACTTCCAGTAAAATGTCATGGAAATGTACTGTGCCATTATTTAATACGCACTGTACAACTATAAAATGATCCACCTCAGCACCACTTCTAGCTGCATTTATTTTTTGAAAAATGAAAACCCCTTTTTGTTGCAATTCTCCTTTCCATAGAAGTTAGTCTGATGGCACAGCTCATCACCATGAGTTAGTTAACCGTACGCTGCTGGTGAAGCAGAGACCAATGTCAGGCAGTTTACTGGTGACTGCTGACCTAGACGGCGGCGTGGCCCTCACCCCAAGAGTAACCTCTGTTTGAAAGTGTGGAGGGAGCCGTTCAGATTCATGCTCACTCCTGAAAATAGCTTGAGTTTTATGTCTTTCTGTGGATAAGTCAGCATTATTTTTAATCACTGGTAGAATAAAGGGAGAATAGTTTCATTCTAGGGATTTGATTTGTATTTTGAATTCTTAATCTCTTAAAAAATATGAGTGGGACTTGAGAATTATTTAGACACCAGGTTGAAAGCTGCGAGGAAAAGATGAGAGCAGGAAATGCCGACAGCTAAAAGATCTCAACCCAGTGGCCTACTGCATGCAGCAAGGGTTTGCTGATATATTAACCAAACACCCACATTCAGTGGCCAGCCGAGCCTGGTTGGGAGGTCAGTTTTGGAAGAGTGATAAAGCATCCTCTCTACATGTGGCTTCCTGTGCCAGCTGGTGTACCTGGTAGAGGCGGATCTGCATGGGAGGTGGGGAACTGTCCGTGGTCGGGGAGGTCTTGAGTGGCGAGAATAGAAATGACACAAAGGGTAAGTAGGAATTGCATTCTTCCTGTCAGAGCACCAACTCGGGCCCTTTGGGAGACAGTTGGCCCTGGTCTCATGTCCGCCAGTGCAGCTGGCCACAGGGGAAGCACACTTAGCAGTGCACAGCTTTCCTTTAGCACCAGAGGTGTGACACGATGGTATCCCCCCTTGGTTCCTTCTCGTTATCCCATGACACTTCCTCCACTAGGACAACTTGACAGCAAGTGCTTCACTGTGTCAGAGAAAGAGTTCTACTCTGGAAGGCAGAGAGAAGGCTCCATGGCCTCAAGTCTAGATTCTAGGGACACTTATAGCCAAGGACATAAAATGACCAAGAGGGGCTTCCCTGGTGGCGCAGTGGTTACGAATACACCTGCCAGTGCAGGGGACATGGGTTCGAGCCCTGGTCCGGGAAGATCCCACATGCCACGGAGCAAGTAAGGCCGTGCACCACAACTACTGAGCCTGTGCTCTAGAGCCCGTGCTCCACAACTACTGAGCCCATGTGCCACAGCTACTGAAGCCCGTGTGCCCAGAGCCCGTGCTCTGCAAGAAAAGAAGCCACCGCAACGAGAAGCCCCCGCAATGAGAAGCCTGCTCGCTGCAACTAGAGAAAGCCCGTGCGCAGCAACGAAGACCCAACACAGCCAAAAATAGATAACTTAAAAAAAAAAAATGACCAAGAGCAAGGACTTCATGCCTCTGAGACCAAGTAAATATTTTCCTGTTTGGGGTCTGGAGAAGCGAATAGGAGGTGATGTGAGGAGACCTTAAACTCTGGCAGTTCTCGGAAAAGGGTCTTGATGATTATACTCTGTGGCTTGGTAAGAGGAAATGATGGAAGCCTGGAAGGGTTTCACAGATCCCAGAGCAATGGGGACTTAGGCTCCTGTTCCCCCAGGGAGAGCTCAAGGAGGTATAAAGAACCAAGGCCATTTGCCCAGCGTGAGTTGGGGACAGAAGAAGGGCCACCCGTGACTGAGAGGGCTCTCGTGAGCAGCCACCAAAGGCAAAGCCGGAACAGGAATGTCTCTGGGAACGCAGCAAGGACAGATGACTCTCAAGGACAAAATTCCCACGCCCCTCACCAAGGACTTGGAATTCGATGTAACTTCAGGGAAAACGTTGTAGTTGTGGGAAAGCAGTGAATTGACAGAGGTTAAATAAGGGGCCCAGTGTAGAAATAAAAGTGAGCCATTGGTCACCTGAGATTGTGGATTGTTTGTTTCTGCTACAGATATTTAATTTCTTGATAGCAGAAACTCTTTCCCATCTTCCTGCCATGCAGTATGTTTGTGCCTGCTAAGTGCTAAGGAAATCAGAATTAGCTCTTGCCCTCAAGGAGACTCCCTGTTAGCACAATGTATGAGACATACACACGGGCAAATAATTGCAATATGGTGTGATAAGCAGCACCACAATAGAAATGTGCTCAAGGAGTAGTGGTGGCACAAATGAGGTGGTGATTTACTCTCTGAGTGGAAGAGAAGGCAGGGAGTACTTCAGAGGAGACCGCCTTTAAGCATCTTCTCAGGATGAATAGGAGCTTGTCAGATAGTCCAGCAGAGAGAAGGGTTTTCAGGAACGGGAAACTTTGATAAAGGCACATGGTCAGAATAGAGCTGGTTTTTCTTTGTTTGTTTTTGTTTTGCAAAGAGAATGGAAGCAAAAATTACTCTTTTTTGAGCATAGATTACAGTACTTCCTACTTGACCTGAAATTGTGGGATAGTGGTGAGACTGAAAATAATGTTTGGAAAAGCTCTTCAGAAACCACACAAATACAAGGTTGTGGTATTACTATTTAATAAAATACTTCCTAAATAAAGATTAGTAAACTAACTTGTCTTTTAGATCTTCGTGCTTTGTTATTACCCCTGCCCCGACTTACTTCTTTATTTAAAAAAAAAAAAAAAAAAAAAAAAAAGCCTCTTTTGGAATCTTAAATTTTCCTACTTGTTCTGCCCCTGAAATGAAAATTTCCTGTCATTGGCAAAATTTTTAAGTTTCCAAGGTTGATATAAAGGAAAACAATCTTTGATTTCTGTGCTAATAACCGATATGCATAAAATCATTTTCCTAGAGTTTTTAAAATGGGTTCTGGAGAATTTCAATTTACATACAATTAATTATATCGTTTGCCCGTTTTAACATGGGAAAACCAGAAGCAGTCCGGACATTAACTTTGAACATTGGAATAAACCTGTAATGGCAGTCAGTCGCAGGACTTGACAACACAGAGGACCTAAGAGGATGCCCGTTAATATCACTTGTAGAAGAATGAGTATTAATGCATTGTTTTAAAAGAGGAATTTAGTCTATGTTTCAAAACTAACTTAAAACAGTTAAAAGACTTACTGCTTTCTTTGGCATGTCATCTTATCGACATTTGGTTTCTAGAAGACTTAAAACTGATTGCCTACTTGCTATCGTACCACATAAGTTTTTGTTTCTGCTTGATCACATTTGTCTAAATTGATAAAACTTAAAAAAATTAACATAGGAGAGGGATTATAAAGACTAAAAATTTAAGGTGAACATGGGCAATAAGTCAATTTGAAGAAGCTTACCTTTTTCCTTTTGATTTTTTTTTTTTTTTTTTTTTTTTTGCGGTACGCGGTCCTCTCACTGCTGTGGCCTCTCCCGTTGCGGAGCACAGGCTCCGGACGCGCAGGCTCAGCGGCCACGGCTCACGGGCCCAGCCGCTCCGCGGCATGTGGGATCCTCCCGGACCAGGGCACGAACCCGCGTCCCCTGCATCGGCAGGCGGACTCTCAACCACTGCGCCACCAGGGAAGCCCGCCTTTTGATTTTTTTTATTAGATTTTCAGAAGTAGAGCTCAAGCATCACACTTCAGAACTAGAGATCTTCAAAATCCTTGTTTTCAGTGAACAAGGATAAAAACAGAATGGGCTGCGTATAGAATTTAGGAAAATCTAGAATGATTTACAGAATCCAAAGTTTGGTAGCAAATATGTATCTTTTTTTATACAATCCCTAGGAAAAATGTCAAGTATTTACAGATGTACTAGAAATATATCATAAAAACAGTTTTGCTGATATAAACTTTAACATTTGACATTTCTAATTTTATTAGAAACCTTTAAAATATACGGGATTCTTCCCACAAAGAAACGGGCAGATTTATAATCTTCCGATATATTTAGTATCTGGCTCTTTTGACTGTTGATGATCCCCTTACCGCTGGGGAACGTTAATTTATATTTGGCGTATCGTTGGGAACGAAGGTAGATTTTGCTTATTTATTTATCCACTCATTAATTCTTTCAGTATTGAACACAGAGGCTTCATGTAAGGATTTGTAACTCATTACCAGTGGCAGTAATTCAGAGAACGGGCTTGGAGGGAGATGGATAAGGTTTTGCAGTTTTAGCTCTACTACTTCTGTATGACCCGGTAAGTGGTATTAATGTCTCTAAGCTGCTTTTTTCTTCATCCGTAAATAGGGGAGGATAGTAGTATCTGCCTTCTGTGGTTGTACAAATGAAATGAGAACACTGACTTGTGTTCAGAAAGCTAGAGTTTGACTCTCACTGAGGTCATTGTGTATTATCAATTTTTTTATTAGTAAAATAGATTAATGCTTCTGTCTTATCTAACTCATTGTTGTAAAGACAAGAGTTAAAATATACTAACTCCCTTTGTGAATCCTACCACACTAGAGTGAGAGGCCCCATCATGTCCACAATCTAGATCGCTGATATTGTACAGACCTGGGCTGGATAAGGTGATCAATAAAGATTTGTTGAGTGAGTAATATATTCACTCATTGATGAATAGGATCTATTTTCTCAGAAGGTTGTTGCCAGAATTAAATAAAAATGCGTTTAAAGTGTTTGCACCGTGCTGGATACTTGTCAGAATGTTCCATATATGGGAACTGTTGCTATATTATGGCTGCTGTACAATATAAATGTAGAATAACAGTAATGTAGACAAGAATTCTTTTCACCTTAAAAAGGCCCCAAACATGCAGTAACATACGGAAGCGTTTTAGCTTTAGGATTGGAGAGCACATTGGACCCCTTTAGCATGATCACATCCTGCCTTACGTTTTTCTTGTGTGAGTGTGACATTCCCTTCCCCTCCCCCAGCCTCCAGTTTTAAGCTTTTTGAAGTTTTACTGCATCCATTCTGATGCTTAGAGGACTCAGTGTCACTGTCTGCAGCCTCCTTTTTCATCCTCAGGAAGCTCGGTTAAGATTCAGTACTTCCTCTGAATACGACTCGGTTTCAGTAAACGCCAAACCACCCAACTTTTCTCTAGAAGTTCCCAGCCAGCACTGAATGGGCATATGAACAGTCACAGTCAGGTCAAAATTCTCCCTTAACCTTCGGTTTGTCTAGTATAGCAAGTGTGTGTCCTTTTGAGCATCTCCTCCAGTATTTTAATGGGAAAATAAGTGTAAGCTTCGCAGCAGGATAGAAGCTCTGCAAGGGCAAGAGGATGGGTCTTATCTGAACTGTTCACTGTTGTCTGGCAGGAAAGAAGGAAGGTCAGGAATTACTGTCATGGTGTCATGTAAATCTAGAATGCTGAGTACATTTATTTAATTCTTGTTCATTTTTAATGGCATCTTTCAGTCATTATTCAGAAACTTTTATGTCCTTAAGTTCCCAATGCTATTCTCATATCTCTCACTTCCAGAAAAAAAGAGTGGATTGAAAAATTAAGTTCTAGACTACAAGAGCTTTGCCCCCTGAATCAGAGTAGCACATAAACTCTTTCCTTAATGCCACTGGGGTACCATTATTAGCTCCTTACCTTGGTAGCATAATCCATTGTTTTCACATTCCTCAGTAATTTAAGAAGTAGGAGAAAGGTTTGAGGTAAGTCATTTTGTGCGGGTAATGTGTGGAGACCAACTAATGAAGGAGATCCGTGCATTAGAGGATGCCTCCAATTTTTCAGAGTGCATCTGATTCCAAATCAGTTGACTAAACTTAAAAAAAAAATTTATTTATTTTTGGCTGTGTCCGGTCTTAGTTGCGGCATGTGGGATCTTTCATTGTGGCATGCGGGCTCTTTGTTGCGGTGCTGCAGCTTCTCTCTAGTTGTAGTGCATGGGCTCTGTAGATGCAGCACGTGGGCTTAGTTGCCCTGGCCTGTGGGATCTTAGTTCCTGAACAGGGATCAAACTCGCGTCCCCTGCATTGGAAGGCGAATTCTTTACCACTGGACCACCAGGGATGTCCCAACTAAATGTTTTTAAAGTTCCTACTTGTCAGGCTGACACAACTCTATCATTCAGGAGTCTGTGGTGTAAGGGCAGAGGCATATGAACAACATCTATTTGAAGGTCCAGAGAAGGAAGATGTAGAGATGAAGAGAATCATGTGGTTCACAGGCGCCATGATCTCTGAAGATAACTTGGTGAAGGAAGGGACACAGGGCTTGAGTTTTAGGAGACTTCCTTAGTAAATGTGTGGGATAAAGGAACGTTACCAGCAAAGATTCAGAGACATAATAGACTGATTGGACAAATACATAGTGTCATGTAAGTTAAAGGCAAATGTTTGAAGAAGGGTGTGGTGAAAAAAGCATATATAACAGAGATGGCAGTTGGGTTTGGTTTGAAAAGAGTGACTGTGACATTAGAAAGAAAGCATTTTGTGGAAGTTGATAATGAAGGCTTTAGATGCAGGGGTTAAAAGCAGTGAGGAAATGGATGCAGCAAAGGTAGATCTAATGCTGAAAAGAATTTAACCAAGAAAAGAGGAGTGAAATAGACCAATAGTTGAAAAAGGTAGAAGGCTCAAATGAAGTTTTTTTTTTTAGTGTGTAGTCAATTCAAACTTAATGATCGTTTACTCTAAGTTTTGGAAGAGCTAAACCAAGCACTTTAACTTCCTGCAATTACTTAACTATGTTTGCTGGCAGCTTGTTATTTGCCAACACACTGTTAATTATAGTTTTCATTGGTAAAAGTAGTTGCTAATATAGTTAATGAGTAGCCTGTTAGAGGTAAATGGGGCTCGTTGGCCTTTGTCTTTGGATGCAACCATCAAAGAAGTCACTGTCACTGATTACTAATTTCTTAGAAATTGCTCCTTGTTTTAGAGCCTCAGGGTGGTTACTCCCTGGATCTTCAGCGGGTAACCAGTAAACAGAACAAGTTACTAAATACAAGAACTGGGATTGTACGTTTGAGTCCTTCTACAATACTGAATAAGATTGTGGAAGGAGCAGTTAAACCCATGGAAGGTGGAGGTAAACTCACCACTAGGACGCACTGTCTCTAATGGCTAAAATCATCGTTTGTAAAGAAAAGACTACACGGAGTCAGAGCCAGTGGGGTCAGAAAGTATCTTTAGACAGCTGAGTGGTGGCATTATCTACTGTTTATCCAGTAAGAGGTGAAAGATTCTTCTCAAATAGAATTTCATGCTGTGCTGGATTTTTACAACTCAGAAATACGGCTGTTGCCGTCTCAAGAGAACCTCTTATTTTTGAGGCAGTGGCAATAAAAGGCAGAGACCGTATGATTCTTCAGGTTGAGGGTTGTTTTGTTTTGATTTAGGTTCTGAGGATGATTTGAGTATTTCCTTCCTTCATTGTTGCTTTAAAAAAGAAGCACCAGGGACTTCCCTTGTGTCCAGTGGTTAAGACTCCGCGCTCCCACTGAACGGGGCACAGGTTCGATCCCTGGTTGGGGAGCTAAGATCCCACATGCCACACAGCGTGGCCAAAAAAAAAAAAAAAAAAAAAGAAGCACCTACCAGGGCATTCTCAAAGTCTTTTCAGTATCCATCAGTCTGGTGGAAATCAGACATTTTCCCTTGATTATGCTGTACATCTCAGTGAAACAACACTGGTGGTTGTTGGTGGTGGTGGGTTTTGTTTTTTTCTTTTGTCTGGGATGTCATTGTTAATCCCTTGTTAATCAGAGCTCTGGTGGTTAAACTTAGTTTGTTAAACTATAACTAAATGAATGTTAACTTAATAAATTGATTTATAAGGAAATATCTTAAAACATGGAATTTATAAGGAGTTAACAAAAATATACTTAATGAAAAAGTTGGGAGGCCAGAGTTTCTTTACTAATGTCGTAGTTTCCTGTCTCTACCAGAAATCAGTGATTTTTCTGAATTCAAACACTTGTATAAAAACCTAGTCAAGTTACTTCACAACACACCAAGCAGCCTGATGTATACAACTGTCTCAGTTGCCAGATTGTATTTTGTAGACACATGGTGGGGCGTGGGAAGCCAGCCTTTTCCAGGGCATTTTGGGAAGCTGCCCCTCCCAATGTTACCTGCAGCCTTGCTGTGTGAACTCATGCTGCAGACGCGGGGGGAGGATCGGTGTCCCCAGGGAGACGCACTTTAAACAGTGTGAATAACTGGGGTTTTATTTACTGCTGAGGAATAAACACATGCTGGCATTTTTATTTCTATTCAGGGACTCATATGCATCATTTTCCATGCTTGCTGTTGCCCAGCCGGGTTGCTACTTGGGCAATCTGGCAGAGAGAGAAAATGTTATCTCCTTGCAGATTCACTTTTTCATTATCAGGGATTTGGAATTCCAATCCAAGAGATTAAAGTTGTGAAAATAAATTGCAAAAAGAAAAAAAAAAAAAAAAAAACACAACACAAATAACACCCCCCCAAAGTCAGTTCCTTGTTTTATTTTTAAAAGAGTTTTCAAAATCCAGATCACTTCAAGGTCATTTCTCTAAGACAGCAGTGATAATATTTTATCATATCATGGAAAAAATCTATGGACTTGATTTAATGTTTCCTTTAAAAAACTTCTGAGGTTATTAAGATGAAAATGTTAATTTGCTTTTGCTTTCTAATTATCACTGAAACCAGAAAGATCTGGGGACATAAATGCCCACTAGCACTTTTACCCAGGGGTGTTCAGATTTTTCACATCTTGCTAATTATCAGAGAGGTAAAAATGCATACCACATCTGCTGAAAAGACCATGCACTACATCTCTTTAAAAATACAACCCTTCTTTAACCCTTTGAGATTTCACATAATTTTTGCCATACGGAATGGCAGAAAATTGAAGTGGAAATGATCTAATTATGAAAGTTATGTGTTACTCGTAGTAGCTCTAGGTCAGACTTTCTCTATACAGTTTAAAATACTGGTAAATATTGAGTTTTAAAATAACTAATTAGAATCTTTTTCACTTTTGTTCTGTAGCCAGTCCCTCTTTCCCTTTATTAATTATATCAAAAAAGGACTCAACAGAAGTTTCAGTCTTGCTGACTTCCGAAGCTTAATACCTCTCCAGGCACATATCAGCAAAAATCGAGTATTTTTGGAGACGTAGAATGGTTAAAAATTAGGAAAAAATACTGGCATCATGATATCCTGCATTTGGTGTTAAAATACTTGTATTCCATTCCTGGGTTTTATTTATTATCAGTGATGTGAGCTTAGTTATGTCATATAACTGCCCAGAACCTCAGTTTCTCCAGATCCAAAATGAGGGGATTGGACTATATTGCATACAGGATTCTTTTCAGAGCTACCTCTGTGTGATTTCGTTTTTCTGCAGTTGTTTGCTGGAGGAAGGGTAGGCTGTTCTAAGTTGTGTTATAATTTACCTGTTACAGTTGTGAGAAATGGTTAAGCGTGTGCCTGTGTTTGCATCTTGCCCCTGCCGTTTAGTAGCTGTTTAATTTGGGGGCAGATTTTTTCTCTCTTTGTTCTTCAGTTTCTTTCCTTAAAAAACGAAGATAATAGTAGGATCTGCCTTACAGGATTGTTAGAAGATTAAATGTATCAGTGTACACAGAGACGTAGAACAATGCCTGGTACATAGTCATGCTCCGTAAGTAGTACTTTTTTTTTTTTTTTTTTGCGGTATGCGGGCCTCTCACTGTCGTGGCCTCTCCCGTTGTGGAGCACAGGCTCCGGACGCGCAGGCTCAGCGGCCATGGCTCACGGGCCCAGCCGCTCCGCGGCATGTGGGATCCTCCCGGACCGGGGCACGAACCCGTGTCCCCTGCATCGGCAGGCGGACCCCCAACCACTGCGCCACCAGGGAAGCTCCATAAGTAGTACTTTTTGTTGTTATTCTTAAATGTATATCAATTAGATTTCAATACAGTATCTCGGAACCACACTAGGAACTGCAGACAGAAAGGGGTTTAATACAGGAGATTTGGTGCTCGTGAAACGGGGAAGGGTTGGAGGAGTGAGGGTGAGGACTGGAACACTGTTCAAGACACACAGTCACAGCTGCAGCTGGATGAGGAGGCGCTGCCCTGCTGTCACCACTGCGGCTACCTCTCCACACAGAGTGCTGATTTTGGAATGACCCCACGGCCGTGCTTCCAGCACAGTAGCAACAGGAGCGTCATCTCTGACTACTTAGGCATTCAGAATTTCCTGGTGTATCACGTCCGTGGAGTTGAGTTGGTATCCAGAATTCTGGCTGCAGAAGTCCTGAGGAATGCAGCATTTACTGCTTAGCCCCTGCCGTGTACAGAGGACAGGATGGGTGCTGAGTGCCAGTCAGCTCTATACAGGGCCAGCTGCCTGACAGCCTCAACCTCTGCCCGGTGGCCCCTTTCCAGATATATATTATCTCATCAACCCTGACAACACCCCTGGGAGCTACGTTACTCTTCTTATCCCTGATCTCGAGAAGGAAACAGGCTTACATCAGTAAGTGACGTTCCCAAGCTGAAATGGTAGAACCTAGGCGATCTGACTCTGGATTCTGGGCTTGTCTACTATGCTGTGTGTTTTATGTTTTAGAGTTGTGCCTTCGTGCCCTCCGAGGACTTAAAGGAATGAGCCTCGTTTAGTCCAGCTTTACATATTGTGCCAGGTGACTTGGAAACTAGAAATCTTTTTAGTGAAGATGTTGAAGTTCTTGAGGATTTTAATCACACAAGTTGATCACAAACCATACTGTTGGATAAGATGGTTCTGGGTGGGTGCAGGGGTATGGAAAACAGCATCAAAAAGGACATAAATAACATTCATATCTAGTACCTCTGATCAATTAAATCCTTTTGATCTTGTCCCACATGAGCAAAGGCTGATTATTTGAAGATGTGAACACTAACAACTAAAAAATGGTCACTCATTACCGGGCATTTTAGTACATTTTTCCATGTGAAACGGATGCTTCTGTTGGATTTTCCCAATGTTCTAACATAATCCTTCTAGGATTCCAGAGGATAATATAATTTGGTAGTATTTCATGAAATAAATTGAGCATGGGTTCTTAGAAACATTTTCAGATGTTTCTTCATTAATTTGTTCATTTTTTGAGCACACACTATGTGTTGAGTACTGTTCTATGAGTTGGTATTACATTTAATGAACAAAAAATGCAAGTTCCTATTAACGATAGTCCCATTCTGTGGGGAGGACAAGGCAACACGTGTAAACAGTTCTATGAGTTGGTATTACATTTAATGAACAAAAAATGCAAGTTCCTATTAACGATAGTCCCATTCTGTGGGGAGGACAGGCAACACATGTGTAAACAATGAACAGACAGCGTACTTTGAGGGTTTGAAAACTACTAAGAAGAAAACAAGGTGAAGTTAGTAAAAACTAAGGGGTTACATTAGCAAGGCTGGTGCTGGAAGGCTTTTCTGAGAAGTGACATTTGCACTGAGATCAGAATGATGAGAGGGAGGTGGGGGAAAGAGTGCTACAAGCAGAGGAAAAAGAAGATACAGAGGCCAGAGGTGGCGATGCCCCTGGCGTGTCTGAAGGAGACAAGGAGGCTCTGGGCACCTCTGTGGTCAGAGGATGGTGAACAGGTTGGGGTGATAGAGGTTCAAGTTAGTGAGCCAGGTTCACATCATGTAGGACCTTGTCAGCAAGGTGATACATTGGGCTTTGACTTTACTTGCATGGGAAGCTGAGTTAGACTGTGATTAGTAGGGGAATGATATAACCTTATTTTTGCTCTATAAAGGTCGTTTGGCTATGGTATCAGAAATGGACCCTTGGCAGGTGAGAGTGGAAACAGAGCTCACCAGGAGGCTCTTAGTTTAAGTGAGAAATAATGATGTCTTGAATTAAAATTGTAGCAGTGGAGATAGTGAAAAATGGTCAGGTTCTGGGGTTATATTTGGTGTAAGTGACACAGTGTCCTGATGGACTGGTTCGGGAGTGTGAGGGGAAAAAAAGAGGAATTAAGGTTGATTCCAAGGTCAGAAAATTTCGTCTCCAAGGCTCTGTGTGCGTGGTTTGAGGCTACTCCTAGGTAACCTTCCTGCATCTCGATTTAGAGATTCAGGATGAGAGTTTCTATCAGCAAAACTACTGTTATTCAGAAGAATAGTGTAGCAGCTTCAAACTATTGTACTACCTTACGGTATATTTTGGCTGATTTGAGTAATTGAAAGCCATACTGTTTTCAGCATAATTGAACAATGTGTCTGGGGCAAGCTCAGGCGAGGTCAAGTGGGCACTGAGTGCCCTGGTTTGTAGGTGGCTGATGGAAAGTTTGAACAGTTTACAAAAAGTAAGAAGTAAGAAGTCCTTTCTTCAAATATCAAGCAGTTGGTTGAATTATACTGACATTCCTGGACACTAATGCACATATGAGAGAATATGCTCTGTTGTGCATGACATCTGGATTGGGAACAAAAACAGAATGTCAGCAGATACACTAAAGGTTACGATAATGGTTACAGCCAATCTGGCTGACACTGTTGTGTGTTCTTTTGACTGCCTGTGGGTGAGTGAGATGATCCTTGAAAAGCAAATAAACACATTAACACAAGGTAAGCAAAGTGTTGAGACAGTGCCAGCTTGCCAATGTCCTGTGTCAGTTCCTCCCAGGGGTTGTGCATTTGGGGAAGGTATGTTTTGGGGTATGTCAGTAAATTCACTGAACTGTGGGGCTTTCTTTGCTCTTCCCCAGGGACAGAAGTTGGAAACATTGTTTAAGGTTTAGTAGCTCCTGCCAGGATGTGGATGTCGACGTCCTGGTTGTTTCCTGACTCCCCCTCTGTGAGCATATGTTCAGCTTGGCTCATCCGTGTTGTCTGGAGGCGACTTCCAGAGTGGTTCTGGGCAGGGCGAGGCCCTTGCTGGAGAGCACCGGATCCCACTCCATTTCCCAGTAGCCTGGCCTGCTGCGCCAGTCACCAGTGGGAAGCTGGCAGCTTGCGTTTTGGCCCTTTCCATAGAGAGAGGCACCGCAGTTGCTGCATGTCAGAGATTGTGCTTGTGGATTATTACAGACGATATCTCAGCCTGTTGTGCTAATAACTGAGCAACGGAGAGATGCCTTAAATAGTCCATCATCTCAAAGTGAACACCAGGATGACTGTCAAAGATGACATAGTGTGGGACTTCCCTGGTGGCGCACTGGTTAAGAATCCACCTGCCAATGCAGGGGACACGGGTTCAAGCCCTGGTCCGGGAAGATCCCACATGCCGTGGAGCAGCTAAGCCCGTGTGCCACAACTACTGAGCCTGCGCTCTAGAGCCTGCAAGCCACAACTACTGAGCCCTCAAGCCACAACTACGGAAGCCCGTGCGCCTAGAGCCTGTGCTCCACAGCAAGAGAAGCCACTGCAATGAGAAGCCCCATGCACTGCAACAAAGAGTGGCCCCTGCTCGTCGCAACTGGAGAAAGCCTGCACGCAGCAACGAAGACCCAATGCAGCCAAACTAAATACATAAATAAACAAATAAATTTTTAAAAGATGACATAGTGCACATGAAAACAGTTTGTCAACTGTAAGTCACGCCCTAAGGAATTAGTTGTTACTGTGGTAAATATTAATGTCTCTCAGTGGATAGGAATATTTACTGTAGAACAGGGATTAAAAGCTCAAATGTTTCAAGTTAAGGAAGAGAACCTGAATGTTATTGGACTAGGATCTAACAGAAGTAGTAGGCCCTGAAGAAAACGAGGAATGCACACCCAGCTATAGACATTAAATTAGAGTGGAGGAGAAACATAATAAACTCCCCCCCCCAAAAAAAGACCTTTAGTGGGATGGATAGAGCCTGCTAACTGCCAGCTAGTGACATAGGATCATAGAATAAGAAAATTTTCCAGGTGGAAGGGAACTTTGAGATTATTTTGTTAAGTCTTCATTTCACCGATAAAAAATTTAGGTCAAGTTTCTTGACCTTTCCTAAAGTCACACAGATTCTTAGAGGCAGAATTGGGAATAGAGCTCAGAAGTTGGGTGTCTTCAGTGTTAAGCTGCGTCAGGTATGTGGGCTCATGAAGCCAAAGACCAAGGGTCTTAAGCAGGTGGTGGTGGCGTTTAAACCTTGGTAAAAGGCGTGCTGCTGTAATATGTTTTTCTTCTTCTCGGAAGATAACAGTCATTCAGTACAACCCCCATTTTGCCTTGACCGTAAAACTTTTTGAACTAAACGAATTCTGATTTAAATGATGTCACGGGAGAATATATTCATGATATAGTCCCAACTTGAAAAATCATAGAATATGTGGGAATTGGGAAAATTTGCACATGCAAGAGGGCTATTTATAAATGAAAATTCAATGTCAGACAGTGAAGAAATAAACCAAAATGAATTACTAGTAGTCATACAGCATAGACTCCATGTTGCAAGGGAAAATATGACCAATGTTTAGATAATATAATGTTCCTTTTAAAAAATGAGAACTTTTATATTGCTGTTTGATGTATCCATTGGTAAAACCATTTTGGAAAATAGTTTTGCATTTCTTAAAGATATTAAGCAAGTGCACACCTTAAGATGCAGCTCAAAAGTCTGGTGAAACCTACACGTGTATCAAGAGGCCCTTACATCAATGTTTATAGCAGAATATCCTTAAGAACAAAAGAAGTCAAAACAAGCCAGAAGCACATCTACATTTACAATGGATAAATTGTGTTGTATTCATACAATGGAATAATACATAGTGTGAAAATATATTACAGATGAACTATAGCTACCTATATCAGTGAGCAAAAAAGCAAGCTGCAGAAAAAATATATACAGTTTCATTTTATAAAATTCAAAAAAGTTAAAGCTGAACAACGTCCTGTTGACTTAAAAAATTTATAGGAGTTTAAATTATAAAGAAAATTAAGGGAGTAATTACATAAAAATAAAGGATAGTGACTACCTCTCCAGGGAGGAAGGGGATAAGGGAACATGAGGGCTTCAGAGTTATTGATGGCGTTCTCTT
This sequence comes from Physeter macrocephalus, assembly GCF_002837175.3. Lineage (NCBI taxonomy): Eukaryota > Metazoa > Chordata > Mammalia > Artiodactyla > Physeteridae > Physeter > Physeter macrocephalus. Next base: position 8,399,636 of record NC_041217.1, on the reverse strand, counting down.
AAGATAGCTGTGGGTTCATCAGTGTTCTTATTCTTTAAAAAATATACTCATCTTTTGTGTAAATTTAGGAATAAAATTAAGTATAAAAACTAAAAACAATAATTGGTTATAATATTTGAGTAATTGTTTGACCCTCCTTCCTGAGTGATAGCTAGGTATTTAATCCAACATTAAAAATCATGTATGTATGTACACAGTTGACCCTTGAACAATACAGGTTTGAACTGCTGGGGTCCACTTATACACAGACACTCTTCAATAGTAAATACTACAGTATTACAATGTCTGTGGTTGGTTGAGTCTGAGGATGTGTAGGAACCTCAGAAACAGAGGGCCAGCAATAAGTTATACTTGGATGAACCCCGGAGTTGTTCAAGGGTCAACTATATTTATACCTGTATATATATGTATAAATATATTTAACTTTATTAAAAATTTTTGTTGTAAGAAATATAACGATGTTTACCAACTTAACCATTGGTAAGTTTTTGTTTTTTTGGATTCTTAATTCACTTTCTATTCCAAAACAAATTTCAGATGGAAGAAAAATTAAAACATTAAAAAGGAAAAAAGCAACCCTTAAAACATATGAAATCATGGGAGAAGAAAAATGTTAAGGGTGAATCCTTCATAAACCCAGAAGCCAAAATGTGAAAAAGAGATAAATGTGACTACATAAGAATGTTTTAAAAGTCTTGCAGAGAAGAAAAGTACAAAAAGAGAAGAAGTGAAAAACTTGGGGAGTTATTGGCTACACATGAGAAGCAAAGATATACCCAAGTGTACCATTAAGTGTACACTTAAGTAATATTAAGTATATTCATATTGTTTAATCAGTCTCTTGTAAAACTAAAACTTTTATATCCATTAAACAGCCACTCCCAATTTCCCCCTCCTCAGGCCCCCGGCAACCCCCATTCTACTTTCTGTCTCTGATTATGAGTACTAGGGACCTCATATAAGTAGCATGATGTAGTATTTGTCTTTTGATGACTGATTTATTTCAGTTAGCATAATAGCCTCAAGGTTTATCCAGTTGTAGCATTTTTCAGAATTTGCTTCTTTTTTAAAGCTGAATCATACTCCCTTGTATGTACTTACCATGTTTTTGTTCATGCGTTCATCTGTCAATAGGCACTTGGGTTGCTTCTACCGCCTGGCTATAGTGAATAATGCTGCTTTGAACATAGGTGTGCGAATATCTCTTGGAGATCCTGCTTTGATTCTTTTGGATACATAGTTGTCTCTTGGAATCTGCTGAGGATTGGTTCCAGGAGCCCCTGTGGATACCAAAATCTGCAAATGCTCGAATCCCTCCTATATAAATGGTGTAGTACTATGAATATAGTTGGCCCTCTGTATTTATGGGTTTTGCATCATTGGAGGTTGGTTGAATCTGTGGATGTGAAACCCATGGATACAGAAAGCTGACTATATACCCAGAAATGGAATTCCTGGGTCATATAGTGATTCCGTTTTTACTTTTTTTTAGGAACTGCCATACTGTTTTCTGTAGCAGCTGCACCATTTTACATTTCTACCAACAGTGCCCCGGGTTCCAATTTCTTCTAATCCTTCACATTTCTTTTCTTTTTAATAGTAGTCATCCTAATGGGTGTGATGTCTCATTGTGGTCTTGATTTGCATTTCCCTAATGATTAGTGATGTTAAGTGTCTTCTCATATGCTTGTTGGCTGTTTGTATGTCATCTTTGGAGAAATGTCTATTCAAGCCCTTTGCCTGCTTTTTAGTTGTTATATATGTGTTTTTTGTTGTTGAGTTGTAGGCATTTTTAATAAATTCTGGATATTAACCACTTATCAGATATGTGATTTTTAAATATTTTTTCCCATTTTATAAGTTACCTTTTCACTCGGTTGTTTGTGTCATTTGCACAGAGTTTTTAGTTTTGCTTTTACTTTTTTGATATCATATCCAGGAGGTCCTTGCCAAGTCCAGGGTCATAAAGCTTTTTCCCTATGTTTCTTCTAAGAGTTTTAGGTCTTACCCTTAGGCCTTTGATCCATTTTGAGTAAATTTTTGTATATGGTATAAAGTAAGGGTCCAACTTCATTCTTTTGCATGTGGATGTCTAGTTTACCCAGCCCCATTAGTTGAAGAGACTGTCCTTTCCCTGTTGAATGGTCATGGCATCTTGGTCAAAAATCACTTGGAGGTTAAGAATCATTTTGTCAGTACCTTGAAGATTTTGTTCAGCTGCTTTTGAGTTTCTATTTCAGTTTTTGAGGAGTCGGCTTTCAGTCTCAGTTGTTCTACTTTTTTTTCTGGTGGCTTTTATGATCTTTTTATTCCCTCAGGTTCACCATAACAAGTGTAGGTATGGGCTTCTTTCTGTTCACCTGGCTTGAGATGTTTCGGGGATACCTAAATCTGACAAAGGGCTTCTTTCCTTAGCTCCCCATCAGTATATCTTCAGTTGGTGCTTCTGCTGCATTCATCTTAGAATTGTTTTCTGGAAATCTGACAGATCTAAATACATCTGCTCAGTCTGAACTTCATTTCCTAACTTCCTAAACTCCGTACTTTCCGTATCTTTGTCTCTTTGTGTTACGTTCTGCATTCTTTGTGTTACATTCTGCATTCTGTCTTCAGCTCTATCTTCCATTTCATTAATTTTCTTTTGGCTGTGTCAGATAGGTTATTTAACCCATCCACTGAGTTTCTAATATTTCACTTTTCATTTCTACTTACAGCTTTTCAAATCAGGTTCATATTTTTGATAGTTTCTTATCCTTTGCCGTATTCTTTTACTTTCTCTTTTCTTTAAAATTATTGATTATTAACATTTAGACATTCTGTGTCTGATGATGTAAACACATGTAGCTTTTGTGGCTCTGATGTCATCAGTATATCTTCAGTTGGTGCTTCTGCTGCATTCATCTTAGAATTGTTTTCTGGAAATCTGACAGATCTAAATACATCTGCTCAGTCTGAACTTCATTTCCTAACTTCCTAAACTCCGTATTTTCCGTATCTTTGTCTATTTGTGTTACGTTCTGCATTCTTTGTGTTACATTCTGCATTCTATCTTCAGCTCTATCTTCCATTTCATTAATTTTCTTTTGGCTGTGTCAGATAGGTTATTTAACCCATCCACTGAGTTTCTAATATTTCACTTTTCATTTCTACTTACAGCTTTTCAAATCAGGTTCATATTTTTGATAGTTTCTTATCCTTTGTCGTATTCTTTTACTTTCTCTTTTCTTTAAAATTATTGATTATTAACATTTAGACATTCTGTGTCTGATGATGTAAACACATGTAGCTTTTGTGGCTCTGATGTTTTGTTGTAGAGTCTCACTTGTGCAGGATTGTTGTGATTTTGCATTTTTATGAGCTTATGATAACTGAGACTTTTATCTGTGGGAATTCTTGGAGGTCTGGGGTTGAGGTAGTTTCTCCAGAGAGGATTTGTGTATATCTCTGTCAGGCATCTAGGGGCACCCCAATTCGAACTAGTTTAACTTAATTCTCCACTTGAGGTTTTTCAGGCCATGAAAGTGCTGTAAATTCTGATTCTTCATTTGTTACGAAGTTAGGCTTCTTGTTAAGAATTCTCAGGGGAGATTTTATTTTTCTCCACCCATGGCCTGTGACTTTTCAGACAGTTTTCCTTATTGTCTTTCTTTGTTGGGTGCTTTTATTTGGATAGTTAATTTCTCTGTTGAGGATCATATTTTGGGAACCAGCCTTTGGAGGGTTGTGATCTGACTTCTCATCTTTTGTATGCCTAAGCTTTGTTTTTCAATTTCATATTCCTCAAGTTAAAAGCAAGTGACCTGGAGGTATGTTTTGGAGAGCCACTGGTTTCAGCATTTGGTTCTCCCTCTGGATTTATTTTTTGTCATTTTTGGCCTTTGAAGATTTTCCCACTCTCTTGCTAAATCAGATGAATTTTAAAAGATTTTAAAGTGTTTAGTTGGAGGATATCTAGCCTGCTATAATGCTGGATATAGAATTACTACTTGGCTTATACTTGAAACTCATGCAAGTTTAAGTTTCTATGCATTATAATTAGAATCATTTATAGTTTAATGTGATATATCATATTTATTCAAATAGATTATATCTCCCTGTTCATTTTTTGTATTAAATGGGTAGTTTTAAAAATTTGGTTTCATGGAATGTTTTGTTATATTCATGTTCGCTGCTATGATTGATGAACATTAAACTCTCAGTGTCTTAACACAAGTGAAATTTATTTCTTGCTCACATAAATTCCCTTGGTGGCAATGGAAAGAAGGTGATAATTCTCTTTTATGGAGTATTCAGGGACACAGGCTGATGGAATCACTGCCAGCTTTAATACATGACTTTCAGAAGGCAGTGGGGGAGAAATGCTTTAGAAGTTTTGGGGTCCAGGTACGGCAGCTTTATAATCACTCCTGCCCCTATCCTATTGCCTTGGTCTTAGTTACAGCACCCACCCCTGAGGGGCTGGAAATGTAGTGCTTGGCTAGGTGTGAACCTAGGAACGGGAGCCTGAGTCCTTGGTGGACAGTCCTCTTCTCCAGCCATCAGGCATCTCTATGCATCTTTCTTCCCCTACCAGAACACACTCCTTCCCCAAAGGAGAAACCCTGAAATCCGCTGTGCTTCCAGCTCCAAGTTTAGGGTCCCTCTGTGATGTTCAGCCTCCTCGTGGCTTCCAGTGGTCTGGCGGTCCATGCAGTGAAATGTTCGTGCTTCTGGGAGTTTCTTAGACGTGAGAGGCTTCGCAGGACCCTCATGACAGTCTGCCAGTCGTAACCTCGTCTTCTCGGACGACACTGACTTCTCATAGTTCTTTGTAACATCTTCTCACTTCACTTTCCAAAGAAAAGGGAAAATCCTGCTGTTTTACGCCAGTCACTTTTGCTCTTAACCCTTTTGGTGCCCCGAACACTCAGCAGTTTCTTTGGAATGAGGTGAACACTGGTTTCCTCTGTGTCACGGGGAAATGACCACCTCAGCTCCAGGATCTGCACCCCTGAAGTGTTTGCATTTGGTGGGACAACTCTCTTCTGCTTCAAGGCTTTTTTCTTTACCTCGGTGCCCAGCTCAGGGGCCAGGCTCCACTTCCACCTGCCACTTCGCGCATGGAGATCCCACTCTCTGCCTCTAGCTGTGCTGCCCGCCCTGGTTTGTGACTTCAGAGTCCTTATTTATATCTCAGTTCTCTCTCTGATGTGGCTTACGTCTCAGAGCATCCACCCTCTGCCCCAATACTTCAAATATATCTGAAACCTAATCAGATACATGCTCAAATCTTGCCTTTACCTAGCGCCCCGCTTCCTCTCTGTGTAAAGCAGTCGGTATGAAAGCAAAGCAGAACAAAACAAAACGAAACACTCAGTTCCTCGTGGGAAGAAGCATTACCTAGTTCCATTTACCAGAATACTTGAGCTTCAGCTCTTACCCAAACAGGATAACCTAATACTTAGTGCTTTGCTCTGTTTTATGGTGACAATATGAGGTATTTACTACAGTTATTTCTGTTAAGCCAAAATGTCCCAAATGCATATGTGTGTAGCACTAAGAAAGAAGGAAAATGAGAGTGGTGTTTAGGGGAAAAGAAACCTCTATCAAACAATCAGTTAATTTCCCCCTCTGCTTAGACCTGTCTTTCTGTAATGTAACCAATGCCGGGCATGTACCGTGTGGAGCTGGTAGAGCAGCGCCTCTGATAACTTGCTTGGGAGCATGACTTTGTAGTCCGAGGAGGACTGTTTTGCATAAGATGAAAAACTGGACCCTACGTGGAACCAAACCTTAACTTGGGAAAATAAAAACCAGATCATTTGGGATTCAAAGACTGTGTCTTGTTCTGTTCTCTGCACCCTGTGTTTAAGATTCTCCTGGATCAGTTAGAAACTTCAGTCTCTCTCTGGCTTTTGTAAGGTCAGAAGCATGCTGAGAATTTTATGATGCCAGGAATGCCACCTGGAGCCTTTGTATTCCAGGAAAATGTCAGAAGGAAAAGAGTCCGGCTTGGTGATTACTTGCTTTTATTTTTGGATCCACCTCTTTCTTGTCACCTCTGCTCTCTCTTCTTCCACCCCTAATACTGTAACGATGGCAGATAGGTAAGAGGCATAGCTAAGTTTGCAGGAAAAAAAAAAAGGCTAATTTTGACTCAGCCGAAGGCAACTGCTAGGCGGTCAGAAGTTAGCTAATGAGTACAGATAGACCATCGATTCTTGAAGATGCGATGAAGAAAAATGTCTAAAATAAACTCTGGGGGAGGGGAAGAGACGTAAAAGAGTCACACGTTCCCATCGCCTTCATTTCCAAAATGTTGAGAGAAAAGTGAGGGATTTCTTGAAAAATGAGGAGGTTAAAGCTTGAATAAATTATTTGGACAAAGGGAAGCTGCTGATTAAAATACAGAAGAGTTTCAGGAAGACGAGGGAGAGAATGAGCTTTATATGTGTTCTAATCATCAAAAACTTACAACTGGGGTGCCATTTGAAGAGTTATAAAGAAAAAGTTGTTTAGAAGAAAATTAGAAAATGCTAAGCCAAAAAAAAAGAAAATTATTTATCTCATAACAATCAGTGTGAAACCTGATTTATAATCTTCCAAACATATTTAGTAATTCAACTGATAAATTTGAAGTGAAATCTTAATTTTTGAAACTATCAGTGTTTGGGGGATTACCGCACTGATAGCAACCATTTTATCAAAATCTTTTATTTAAAAATCTTACCTCTTCTCCAGCTATCCAGAACACTTAGCGGGAAGAATCCCTACTGGCTGGTGAGAGCTCCTAGGCTTTCTTTCATTTTAAAGAATTGGGATCATAAGTGAAATAAAGAGAAAATTATAGGGCTGAATCCATCTAGATCAGTAACATGGCAAAGGGTCCAGAACTCTCTAGGGCCGGAGTAGCGGGGAGAGGTTTGAACAGACATAATAGCCTTAGCATATGCAGAGAGGAGAGGAGAGAAAGGAGAATTTCAGGCGTGTGACTGAGTTTAAAGTTAGGTTTTCTTTCAAGTGCTTGGAGGTGCATAAGTATTGGAGTACATTTTCCATATACTTCGGGGTATTCCTTTAATGCAGAGGGGTGGCCACTGTGCCACATGGAACCCCTCCCACCTGTAGGTTAGAGTCAAGCACTGAGCCCCACGATGGGATCCTTTAGTCCTGAGGATCTTGGATAGCTATGTCATAACTTTTGTAAAAATTCATCACTGAATTACTTAAATGCTCTGAATGTTCGATAATTTGAAAATGATGAGTTTTCTCTCACGGTCCTCCTGGCTGTAAACGTAGTTAAATGAGGTTAAATGAATTGGCTTTTGTAATTATCTGTTGGACAAGGAGTAGAGGATAGGAGATGATGATTTTCATATGTTCTTGAGCCTCTTCCTAGAACACGTCTATAATGAATTACATTACGTAGCTGATTTGGGTATTTGTTAAGCATGAAATGTGTAAGGTAGGGAATATGACTGTTAGGATTCTGATAAAGTATTTTTATGGTTTCTTGAGACCTCTGGGCTCTGTATTTCTGAGGCACTGAAAATCATACTACTTGAGCAATTCTTTGGGAATGCCTGGGCGTCAGTCCAGGCACCTGCAGGGCTGGCTCATGCGAAACAGAGAAATACAGGAGATTTATCTCTGGCATATCCCTGTTTGGTGTTCCTCGTTTCTTGATGTGCCCCAACCACATATCCTGCCACTAGTGTGCATTAGGGGTAAATGAATGTGACCCTGTAGGGATAAGTTTTTTGGATAGGAGACCCGATAGGACTAAAAAAGCCTTTACCAAGAAACACCATTCGTTCTTCCATCTATGCGTTCAATTCTTGTATAATGACCAGGCAGTAATAATAATGAGCTCACATGCTCTGAGCACATCCCAGGAACTGTTCTAGGCGCTTCACTTGTGTTATAAGCTCATTTCACCTTCGCCTCACTTTTGTGAGTCCCTGTTTTACACCTGACACACTATTTCAAAGTCATTTTTGGGGTAGGGAGGCCAAAAGTCAGAAAAGGATTAGATGCATCTCCAGGTGAAAGTAAGGAAGCTCTTTTCAGGGGCTGCTTTGTGCAGGACTAAAATACTTCATAGAATCCTTGCTTTATTATCTGCTTTTAAACTTTCCAAAAAATAATTATTAGTGACACATGTACCCGATGAAAAGTTTAATGTTCAGAGTTGTGTCCATATAAATGCTGTCAATACCTAGTTTTGAACTCTCGGTAAACCTTCTGAAATCAGTATTTCTCTAATGTTTATGAAGCAAATAATTATTACAGTTGCTGTATTCAGGTCAGATGTCCATGAGATCAAGGTTCAGATGCACTCAAAGTGTATTCCAGTGCTGAACCTTTTTGCCTCAGGCAACTGTTTTCCAGAAAATACTTGCAGATGATTTTGCAAGACTTTGTGGAGGCTCTTCTTCACGTTCTTGCCCAGGGAAGGCAGACGTTGGTATGATGCAACTGGTTGACAGCAGTATTTCTCAGCTCTGGCTGCATATTTTAGTCACCTGAAGAATTAAGCAAATAATAATAATGCTGTTACCTGGGGCCATCCACAGAATTTCTGATTATATTGGTCTGGGATCGAGTCCTCACATCAGAAATTTTTACAAACACAGCAGGGAATATGAATATGCTTAATGGCTACTGGATTAGGGTGAAAAATAATTTCATTTCCCTCTTTCCAGGTCTTCTACTGTCTTACTTCTCTTAGGTTTTCATTAATTAATGTATCGTTCTATTTTTTTTTAAAGCAAGAAATGAACCCCAGATAGAAATGATTTGTAAGTGATCGATAATTTTATACTTGGCTCATTTTTAATATTCAAAGCAGAGCTAAATGGTATCATTAGACTAAAAAATTATAATACAGCTGTGTTAATTATGAAAACAGATGAAAGCTTTAGGCCTCCTCATTTGGGTTCCTTTTTTTTTTTTTTTTTTTTTTTTTCCCCCCCAGTACGCAGGCCTCTCACTGCTGCAGCCCCCGTGTCCCCTAGCATCGGCAGGCGGACTCTCAACCACTGCGCCATCAGGGAAGCCCTGGGTTCCCTATTTTGAGTCAGGCTTTTGTGTTTCTTTTCTCTTCCACTCTCTACTCCCACCCCCTCCTCACTGCCTCTCCTCTCTCTCTGTTTAGCATTTTATTGGTATCCAGACGCTTGACATTATTGAGGCTTCCTCAAGGTTTTTCACAGGTGCCAGGAGACACACTTTGCATTCCTTATCTGCAGTAAGGCAAAGTGTGAAGAGTTAGGAAGATTAAAAACAAACTTTAATGATACATATCCTCACTTTTGGATTTAATCTGTGCCTGAAGATACTGTGACCTAAATTACAAAATATATTATAGTTTCAGAAAAGGCAGCTTGCTCAGGTTCACTCTTAGCAAGTTCAAATTGAACTCCATGGAATATGAAACAGCAGAAATTATTTACGGTCTCTTCAGTTGCCAGCCCTTCCTTTGGGCTGAAAAGAATATACATTTGTATTCCTGTTATATTCTGTTGTGTTCTTCCATCTTTCACCGTCCCTTAGGACAGGGAGAGAGTTGGAAGGAAGGAAAGAGATGCTTGCTGAGCTTCCAGGGGCAAGGCAGAATGAATAATGTGAATAAAATGCACGTTTAGCTCAATGGTCCTCCTTAAGTGGTGCATAAATAAATAGCATACAATAACAGATTTTGTATGGTGCAATTATTTTTATTCAGAAGTGTAGCTACATGGATATACAATATCTAAAAATGCAGGAAATTCCTTTTCTTTCAGAAAACCATACTAACACTTAAGAACAACAGGACTCAAAAAGATTGATGTGGAGGCCAAGAATATGACTTGAAACTATAACAATTTTCTTCGTTATTACTATGAACTGTTAAAAAGAAAGCAGGTTTAGTGGCTAGTCATATCATGAACATTTTCATCTGACTGACCACGTAAAGCTGCCTCCATAAAGAAAGAGAAAGTAGAAAATTAGTAACTTGCTCTGAAAAATAGCAGGATCCTTAAGTTTTTCAGCCTTGTTTTAAAAATAGAAACATACACATGAAGGTCTTACTTTTACCTTTCCTTTTTAATGTTTAATAATGAGAGTATTGATCTATTTCATAATATCCTTTGCTGCTGAGACATTTCGCAATTGGTGTCCCATTACAACACTAGAATATCATGTTTCTGTAAGTGGTTATGATACTCTACAGCTAATGTTTGCAGTTAAAATAACAGTTGGCAATTTCTTTGGTCATGAACCAGTGCATTGCATAGTTAATTTCGAGTGGAGTCAGTAATACTGCAAACTGGGTACCATTTTGGTGGAAAAGTTTGCCTTTGGAAGTGATATTTGGAAGTGATATTTTCAACCTGCCTTAAAAATTGCTGCCAAAACCATTACTCCTCACCTAATGAGAGGCTTTCCTGGGCTTTTAGTGAATCCGGCCATTCTCCAGCACAGTGTTCAGTATTGACTTGTGGACTGTTCTGTTCCAGACCCGAATTGAAATTCATCAATGACTGTCTTATTGGTAAAATCATTAGGAAGCAATGCATTATTAAAGAGTTTTTCAGACACATAGGGCTTGGAATTGTTATTGATAACAGTGTTGCTAATGTTTCCCTGTAAAATAGTCTTAGTGAAAAGCCATGGATCTAAGGCTTCAGGCAGTTTGAGAGGAATATGTAACTACTTGTGGTGGGAACACACTGAGTGATGGCTACTTTGCCCATTACCTAGAAACACGTAGGAGTTGAACCACAATGATGGCACCTCCAGAAAAAATATTATAACCCTGAGTTTCTTTCCCGCAAAGAACTTGGTAGTGTTAAAGCCTTTTCATTTAGATCGGCTATTCTCCTGTCTTTATTGAAGAGCACCAGGTCCAGAGGTCTGTGGTTAAATAGAGCCCTTCAGTGGCTGAGTTTTAAGTCTGCTGATTTTATGAGCACCTGGTAAGGAAAGCCACATAGCTATAAAAAAGTATAAACAACTTCAAATATCATGTTGTATCTTCCAGGATGTATAATGACTCTACTCCTTTTCCTGTCTCTGGTTCTTACATATTTGACCTGACCTTTTCAAAGCTCTGTTTTGGTAGTCAACATTTCCATTGTTGTAGATTTTAAAAATTTATTTTTATATTTTCATGCGGCGTTCTACTGTGATGGTGAGGGATTTTATCCAATTGCTTAGCTGTATTCTGCACTGATAGTTACAGTTTAAATGGCTTTTACCGTACCCCAGACACACCTAAGCCGAAAATGACTACCAGTTAGTTGACCTGGGAGGTGCAACCACAAAACAGACACTCAAATAAAACTTTTGCTTATTAATTACTCAGTTCCCTCTGAGTTATTTTAGACCTCATTTATAATTAGAAGGGGCTGTAGCAAATGGAATGTTTGCTTGCAGGGGTCTCATGGAAGGATGTATTGAGTTCCTAGGCCATGTCAGGAGCTGTAACTAGACAGCTAGAGGTATGGAGAAAGAAGCTGCGGGCATAGCAGCAGTTTGTAGAATACTCAAGCTTTTCCATGACTCAGATATCTTAAATGTTGTCTTTCTCACACACTCAAAAGTATTGGGCTGGCCAAAAAGTTCATTTGGGTTTTTCCATTTGACGTTACAGAAAAACCCGAACGAACTTTTTGGCCAATCCAATCGAATTTTAAGTAACTGATGTTATTTTTAGCACATGTGCCAGGCTCTATCTAAGCACACACACACATATATGTGTAATATAAACTAACTTAATTCTTTTTAATTAAAAATTTTTAAAAACTGAACTATAGTTGATTTACAATATCATGTTAATTTCAGGTGTATAGCACCGTGATTCAGGTATACATATGTAGCTATTCTTTTTCAGATTCTTTTCCCTTACAGGTTATTACAAATATTGAGTATAGTTCCCTGTGCTATACAGTAGGTCCTTGTTGGTTATCTATTTTATATGTAGTAGAGTGTATATAGTAACTAATTTAATTCTTACAAGAGCCCTATGAGGGTAGGTACGCTGCTTACCCTCTTTTAAAGAAGGAGGTTTTTCTGTTTTGTCTTTATACACATTGCTTTACGTGGAGAAGCAAGTGGGGCACCATGGGGCAGGAGTTTAACCGTGTCCACTGTTAGATTTAAGATACGCAGTGGACATTTGAACAATATGGATTTGAACTGTGTGGGTCTACTTATCCATGGATGATTTTCCTAAGTATGTACTCCAGTACTACACAATCTGCGGTTGGTTGAATTCGCAGATGCAGAGACATGGATCTGGAGGGCTGACTGTAAAGTTACATGTGGAATTTTGGCTGCACAGAGGTTCGGTATCTGTAAGCCCTGAGTTGTTCAAGGGTAAACTGTATTTGAAGGAGGGTAGGAAACTTGTCAGGATTTGAAATCATGCAGTTGAGTTCCAGAGCCCTCACTCTTAAGCCTGTGCTCTGCAGTGGTACCCTACTGAGGTTCTAAATATGGGAGGGGCAGAAGAAAATAAATACAGAAGTCTTCCCGTATCCGAGGTTTCACTTTCAGAGGGTTCAGTTACCCTGGGTCAGCTGTGGTCCAAAAATGTTAAATGGAAAATTCCAGAAATAAGCAATCCATACATTTTAAGTTGAATGCCATTCCAAGGAGCGGGATGAAGTCTTGAGCCGTCCTGCTCTGTCTTGCCCAGAATCCCCAAGCATCGTCATCATCTGCTCCTGACATCAAAACCATCATGATCACCTGAAGCAGATAATCCTCCTTCTGACTTACCCTTAGGAGGTCTGTAGCCTAACGCATTGTCACAAAGCCTACGTCCTTCACCTCACTTCATCTCATCACATAGGCACTGTATCATGTCTCATCATCACAAGAAGGGTGAATACAGTACAGTAAGGTATTTTGAGAGAGACCACATTCCCATAAGTTTTATAGCAGTATATCATTATAATTGTTCTATTTTGTTAGTTGTTAATCTCTTGCTGTTATCTAGTCTATACATAAAACTTTATCATACATATGTAGGTATAGGAAAAATCATAGTATGGATAGGGTTGGTCCTATCTGTGGTTTCAGGCATCCACCGGGAGTCTTGGAACGTATCCCCTGAGGATAAGGGGGATACTGTACAAATGAGGAAACTGATGTGTGAACTTGTAACGTAAAGGGATTATGTAAATAACCAGTGTGTGGCAAAAGAGAGACGAGAATTGAGATCTTCTAGCACTTCAGGCCGTGTACGGGTGAAGGCGGAGCTGGAAGCGCGACTCTCCTGTGCCTCTCGTGTGGCTGTATGGATGTACAGCCTGTTGGGGGTGAGAGACCTCGGTGCCATGCCTGCCTCTACCACTGTCTGGTGTGGCAAGCTACGTGGGCTTAGTCTCCCTGGAACTTTATTCCTTTTTCCTTGGACAAAGAGTCAAAATAATCTCTTAAATTCTTGTCTTTTAAAAAGACTTAATAATTTAATATTTTAGAGCCGTTGCAAAACTGGGGGGACGGTACAGAAATTTCCCATATACCCTCTTCCTCCACACCTGCCTCTCTCAGCCTTTTCACTTCTAAAGTTCTATGACACAAATTTAGTTTTTCTTCTCTTTAGGATCTCTTCCCTTCAGTTCTCACCTGTCATGCGCCAGCCATTTATGTAAAAGAGAACATTAAAGTTTTCCCCTGGTGGATAATTTTATCTGAGAAATAGTCATTCAACATTGCATAGAAATTTGGACCGTAAAGGTTTTTCCTCAGTTAATGCACAACATCAAAGTTTGGTTTAGCAAAGGCAAATTATAGATCATAAATAGAAAAAAAGCATTAATTAATTTTTGAAACTTCTCTTTTTTTTTTTTTTTTTTTTTTTTTTTGCTGTGCGCGGGCCTCTCACTGTTGTGGCCTCTCCCGTTGCGGAGCACAGGCTCCGGACGCGCAGGCTCAGCGGCCATGGCTCACGGGCCCAGCCGCTCCGCGGCACGTGGCATCCTCCCGGACCGGGGCACGAACCCGCGTCCCCTGCATCGGCAGGCGGACTCCCAACCACTGCGCCACCAGGGAAGCCCGAAACTTCTCCTTTTGAAAGTGAGATTTTAAACCTTAAAGCATTTGTTCAATATAGCAAGCACCTATACATTAACGTAAACATTTTCTTTCCCCTTATCCTGTATTTATTCTTTTTTTTATAGCACCTCCCAGGACCTAAAAATGTGTTATGTATTTTTATGTATACTTGTTCATTGTCCGCTCCCCACTAGAATGAGTTCCATGAAGGTGGTGACTTGTTGCGCTCATATGGAGTGTCTTATCATCAGGAGCACAAGTCAACAAACTGTTTCTTTAAAGGGCCAGGTGATAAATGCTTTAGGCTTGGTGGACCTTATGGGCCCTGCTGCCACTACTCAGCTCTGATATTGTGGCATGAGAACAGACAGAGAATACCAAAGGATTTAAGTGTGGCTGTGTTTCAATAAAGCTTTATTTACAAACAAAGGTGGTGGCCAGCCGGTCATAGTTTGCTAATATCTGATCTAAAGCAGGTCTTGCCCTATAGTTGAAGCTATTTATTCATTAAATCAATGTGCTAAAACAGTAAACATTCATATTAGAATTTTAAAAAATGTTAAGCGTTCTGATGCTTCTCTGTGTATCCTTATCACCCTCTGGGCTAAAGCTCCCACCTTGGAAGACATATTTCTCTTCAAAACATTCTTTTCTGCACAACTTCATTTATGTAACATTTGGACTTGTGGACACCTGGTAGGGTCAGATCAGCTTCCTGTTTGCCTTCAATAAGTGTCCTTTCTCTTGTTTTCCTGTCCTGTCTTAAGCCTATCTTTTTATGAGCAGTCTTTTATTGATTTTTTTTCTCTGACATTTCCACCTTCTAAGCTTGTACTGTTGCCCCAAGAATCATGTTCCTGGCTTAAATGATTTCTTGAGCATAGAATCTTGAACTTTGGAACTATTGTATATACACCCGTGATTCAAGTAATTCAGAGAAAAGTTCTTCAGGGTTATGATTTAGGCTTTATTTTGCTTTTAAAAGGCTTGTTAAAGTTTTAATTTTCTGTTGAGGAAATAGAAAGAAAAAAGAAAGGGTGTGGTTTAAGATAGATAGAGGTCCTTTAGGAGCTTTAAACTTTTTTATCTTTTAATTAAAAAGTTGAGCAGAGAATGAAAGCAGATCTAGAAATCTAAGGATTTTCCATGTTGCTTTTCATTCCAGATTTTCCATTTTTAAAATAAATTTTACTTGGCTAGAAACTTAAAATAAAATTAAAAATTAATTGTCATAGATATTGGGTCTGTGTTTTGATATTCCCCTAAAGTTAATAAGTTAGTCTGTTACTATTTCATGGATGCTGGCAGAAAATAGAATACTACCAGGTCAGAGGCAAGGGCTTCATTGCTCTTGGTACGGCCAGCAGCAAGAACGTCAGCATATTTGTGTTGGGTCACCTTGACCCCAGGTCCTGTGGAAGTGACACAGTACAGCTCTGATACGTACTAAGCACACAGTAGGTTTGCATCGTGCCTGAGAAACACTGAGTTTGGGGAATCTGCTGCTTTTATAGCAAGCAGTAAATACAACCTGCCCTTTGTCCAGGGATGTGGGTTGTCTCAATTGTCAAGGTTACTCATTGCAGGCAGAGCCCTGAGAAAGTGGACTGGGTAAAAAGCGATCAGGACCTTGCATTCTGATACACCCAGCATGACATTTAGGAGAACAACAGCCCTGTCTTCCCTAACAATACAGAGAATCACTGGAAGCGAGAAATCACATGAGAACTATTTGGAGCAGCACACGTTGACTCTGGTCAGTTCCTAGAGTAGAAATAAGAATGAGGAGAGGGAGGTCTGTTAAGCTGTGCAATATCTTAGAGGCTCACTGGAATCCATGTGGTTATTTCCTAGAGACTATCCCCACCAGAGAATGAATATTGGCCTATTTCACCTGATTGTTGACACCATAGTTTAAACTACTCATACCTAATTAAAGGGATGATTTCTGATTAAATAAGAATTTATTTAGCAAGTGAACACTTGAACTTTCATAGTTAGGTTCTTTACAGTTCTTAATTTCACAGCTATTTAATCTCTGAATCCTAAACCTTGCTTACCAAAAATAAAATAAAAAAATAAAACAACAACCATAAACTTTTCATTTTGTTGAAGCGTTGTCAATATGAAACTCCCATAAAACTTTGTCATAAAAGTAAAAAGAGCCCGTACCACGCGTAATTATTACAGAGTTTTTAAACCTTAGGGGCGCAGAAATTGGTATGGAGCTAGAAAACTGGATTTTCTTAGTATCACTAATACTATCATATGTCCATTGCCATTGCTTAATCTGAAACTCAGCTTGGTTTACTAGATGAAAAATGAGGGAAAGCTCTTTGTGCTTTTGGTTCTTCCGCAGACATTAAAATATGAGCATAAAAACATATGAAAACGGGCAATGAAAACTTCTCTCTTACATTCTCTTTTTAAAAAAGAAGAAAACAACTCTGAATAACATAAAAATTAAGATAAAACTATTTGGAAATCTGCACATAAGAGCTATGACCAGGCAAGAGTTATTTTGGACAAAAATATTTATTATGATTTTTCATGTTGTTTGAATAGAAATGGTAAAACTAGTGAGGAAAACATAATTAAAGTATGCTTGAATTTTGAAATGCTGAGTATGCATCAAGAGGAAAAATTCATTTCTGATACTTAATTTAAAACCTTGCATGATTAACAGAACTCAGTACTATATATATATATATATTCTCTAATACTATTAAGCAGTGTTTAGATATTCTTTTCCATATAAATCTGAGTTTGGTATAAAGTTGGTCCTCAGAATACTAATGATAGATTTATAGAGTTAGTCTAATGGAATACATTGGGTTCCATTTCACGCTGGCCATGACAATCTTTCATCTGATTTTTTTAACAGATGTTATTGGGCCCTTACAATATGGAATGTATGGCTTTCTCTATCAGGAGTTTACAACCAAGGGTGAGAATATACATATGTATAATAGAAGGCAAATACAAACTATAAATTCAGATAATAAAGAGTTGTAGGAATTCAGAAGTTCAGGAAATTGATGTGATCCACTGTATTGATAGACAAAAAGAAATATTATTTTGATAAATGCAAAACAAAACAAAACAAAAACTGTGATAAAGATCAATACCATTTGGTGAAAGACTTCTTAAACCTCAGAGTGGTAGGGCGCACTGTGGTTAATTTGATACTTAAGGTTTTCTCTGAAGTTTACCATGTACACAATTACTGGGAAGCTGACAGAATGGGGAAGACATTTGCAAAGCCTGTGCTTATAAGGAGTTTACTGTCTAGACTATAACAAACTCTTGCCTATCAACAACAGAAAAGAAAGAAATCCAAAAGGGTACAAACAGGTAAGTCACAAAAGAGGAAAATTGAAGGGCCAATGGGCATATGTAGGGTTGCTTAAATTCAAGTAATCAGAGAAATTAATATTAAAACAATGATGAAATGCGACTTCTTAGGGGTCATAAAACTTTTTCTTAAAGGGTCAGTAGTAAACATTTTAGGCTAGGCAGACCGTACCACCTCTGCCACAGTTACTCAGCTCTGTCATTATAGCATGAAAGCAAACATAGACAATACATAAATGAATGGGCATGGCTGTGTTCCAATAAAATTTTATTTATAAAAACAAGCTGCTAGTCCACAGGCCATAGTTTGCCAAGCCTTTCATTGCCGACAATTAGAAGTATGGACAATGTCAAGTTTTTCAGGGATGGAGAAATAGTGAAACCTTTGTTATTATGGTGCAGGTAGGAAGATTTATTGATATGGCAACCAGGCTTTACCTTGCCATATTAAATATTAAGTACCCTACAACCCAGTCTTCTTCTGGACAACTATTCCACATTCATTCACAGATTCACGGGAGACACGTCTGTGCTGTTTGTGATGGTGAGAGCTAGAAGCTGTCAGTTACAGAGGCTGGACGGCTGTAAAGTAGTGGATGTACTTCATGGGGAACTGAGCAGAAACTCTATACCACGGGCTAGATGAACAGACAGTTATAGGCATAGAGCTTAAATACAGTTCTGAGTTGAAAAGGTAAAATGGGAAGGAAATACAAAGCAAAGCTCCATTTATGTAAATGAAAATTTATGTACACAGTACAGAAACAAAATACAGAATTTCAGAACACATGCAAACAAAAGTATGCATTTAAATGCATCAGAATGGTTCCTAATGGAAAAGGAAAGTGGGGAATGAGCACCAAAGGAACCGGAACATATGAGAGAGGTTTAGACCAATAATGACAGGGTGCCATGAACTCTGGAGAATGATAAACTCAACTCTGTCATGGAGAGAAAAAGGATGGGAAGTGATTGAAGAGGCATCGTTTCTTTTCCAGGATCTTCTCTGTTTGAACTGATGCCATTGGAAACCTTCCCTGGCTCTGCTTCTGGCTCGTGAGCCCAATCCCCGCCCTTACCAACTGGCTCCTTTATGCTAATCCAGGTTCAAGGGCCTTTTGAGGACCTGTTCTTGGCACTCTGCCTGTGTCACCTTTGTGCCATTTGTCTTCACCTGGAGTCCTGTGTTTTAGTTCCTGCTTACCCTATTCCACAGCTGCAGGCCAGCCAGTCAATCCCACTCCAACTGTGGTGCCTCAAACTAGACTCAAGAGAGGGTAGATAGGGTTTTAAAAACCAAAAAGTTTCCTCTTATTAATGCAAGCTGCAAAGAGATGTCCCAGGCTTCCCCTCCGTGCCAGTCCATGAGTGGCCACGTATATAAAATACAGGAATGAATAAAGGACGCAAGATCAAAGATCCTTAGAAATTTTACTTTAAAATTTAAGTCCTTATGCAAACTTTTCCAAGTAAAAAGTTGACATCTGTGTGTGTGTATGTAAAATTCAGCGTTGTTTCGGAGTAAAAATAGTCTCATCCTTGTCAATCCATGCACTTTCTATCTGGTGTTTCAAAAAAGGTATATATATTTATATGTTTTAAAATATATATATGTATAAATAATGAGGTAAAATGCTTCCTAATCTTTTTGGAGGCTATTACAAGTAGAAAGGAAAACCGGATTTCTGAAATGTTTTAAGTATTACCTTGTTTGAAAGCAGATAATACTTGGAGACTTTCTTCATCTACCTGCTTGAGAATTATGTATCTTGAAGCAAGATAGCCTAATATTTGACAGTACAGATTGATATATATAGGAGATGTAGGCTACTTGCTTTAATGTAGGATCTTCATTTTTAAAAAAGGCCTTAGCATAATATTAAAAAAATCAATAATTTCTTATAAGAATCTGCTTTTGTTAAATTATGTTCAATTTCATATATACACACACATATGTATTAAAAATTAGGTAGCCATTTTTCTCAAATGCATCCTAAACAAGATACACTTTGTAGGCACGTACAAATGCTTCTTCATCTTAAAGAGTATTTCTTCTTGAGACTGCTCACTGTTGGAATGACTCGTTGAATAACCTCAGCTTATGTTCATATTTCCTGTTGGTTGTAGTAAAATAAATGGCCTGTTCAATAAGAAAGCGAAGACCATAAAGAGAAGACTTTTTCATGGTCTTATAGAAGTGGTTTAGTTATAGTTTGTCTAATTCTTTTCAACCACTAGAGCCATGAACTATATTTCATTCTCCCAGATCCCAGCCTTAAATCTCCTCCTGCCCTAATGTTTGTCAGTATCACGGGGCATCTGGACCACCGGGTGGTCACATGGCACAGCCAGAATTTACACAGATTTGTCCGCATCGCACAATCTTTGTTTAGCAATCTTATCCTGACCTTGGTATTATGATCGGCAGACTTCTTCTCTCTTAGTGACAATCCATGATCAATGTCAAAGCTTTGAGTTCCTTGCATTTTGTGGGTCTGCTCTGCAGAAATCTCTCCTTCATTACTGCTTGATTTTTAGCCTTCTGATTGTGTCAGCAATTATTGACTTCTTGGTGAGTGTGAGGAAAAGGTTGATTTCTCTGGATGGAGTAGCTGGATGCTGATTGCTTTTTATTTTTTCCTTTCTCTTATAAAAGTAACCATTTCTCCTTGTGACAAAAGTGATCTGACTGCCTGCGGTTGTCAGTTTACTCAAGCTGTGCAGATGGATGAAAGGATGCAAAAGCATGATTATGTCAGGGGAACGGTTCTGGTTCTGCAATCAGTGTACTTTCAAACGGTTTACAAAATTAATTTGCCATTTTTATCAGAAGAAAATGTACTTGACACCTGGGTCTCTAGGAAAATGTTTTATAAATATAAATAAACATATATCCTAAGTAACATAAACCAGCTTGACTCTAGTATATCAAGAAAAAATACTGACTATTGGATTTATGATATCCTAGTAGGATTTCTTAAAAAAAGATTTTTCCCATTCCAATCTTTCAAAAACATAATCCTCTAGATTTAAAGGATTCACTGCTGTTTCAAGGAGGGTCTGAGCTATTAAAGGTCTCTTGGGCAGCCGGAATGCTGAAGCCTCTGGGTGGGTATGTGAATCAGGAAGATGTCAGTTTTTTCCTTTTAGTTTCAATGCTATGGGTAAAAGCTGTGCTTACATGAGTCCAGGGGGAGTCGGAAATTGGAGATGAACCCTATTTTAGTCAAAAAACTAATTAAGGACAAGAGCTGTTAGCTTGTTTCCTTACCGTGTAAGGCAAGAACCAAGTACAGTGCTAGGTGAGTACCCTTAAGGCACTTAAATGTTTGATGACTGACTAAAAGTACCAGAGAACTTTGCTACCGCTAGAAAGAAGAGCCAAACTATTGTCACTCACCTTGGGAGGCTGGTATCTTTTGATGGGAGAGACTTACAACGCCAAGTGTTCAGCTTGTGTAGCTGTGTAACTTTAGCAGGATCACCCATCACGAAACTCCTGCTGTAACTCAGATACGCAGAAAAAATGTCCTTTGTTTTGTGTATAGGCAATCTGATATAAAGGTTAGTGTAACCTAATGATTGAAGCAGTCCTTTTGGATAGTGTCCAGTCTTTCTTGGATAAGAATGTTTACTCTCTTGGAGAATTCCAGTATGCATCTATGAGGGAAGGGATATGGATATACAGTATGAGGAGACAGAGGACTTGGAGCCCATGGGTAAGTCTGTGGTCTCCTTTGGTGTTTGGGGCAATACCTCTATTTACTTGGGTTCTTTTCCCTGTAGGCATTTGTAGATGAACTATGAGGCTGATATAACCACTAACCTGCTCTCTATCAAATTGGCTTCCACTAGCTACAGGTCTGATTGTCTGACACATCCTACAGCCCCACTGGTCCTCCCTTCTCTTATCCATCCCAGACTCTGCAGGGGGCCCTTTTGCTGGGCTCTCTCGTTCAACTCCAAATCCAGCACATAGAGAGAAGGCAGCTGGAGAAAGCAGTCCTCAGTGTTTCTAGTTCTCTGACCACATAGCCCGGCCATGGTTACTCTGATGGTCTTGCTCAAGGTTAAGTGGCAGCTCTGCCCACCACATTATCCTCCTTTTATTATGGGGAGCTGTGACTACTTTTCTCCCTCCTGTTTCTCTTTCCTTCCTCATAATGCTCGGGAACAGAATTAGAGTGATCAAGCAACCCTGTTTGCTTGGGGCTGAGGGGCTTCCCTCAGATGTAGGACTTCTAGTGTTAAAAGCTGGAAAGTCCCAGGCAAACTGGGTTGACTTGGTCACCCTGCTTTTCAACTCCAGTCTATTGAGTAATTCTTACTGGTAAATAGGGATATTTTCTCTGCACATAAAACTCTATGATCCAAATTCTCTATACCTTGTTAATGATATTCTGATGAGGGAGATACAGGAATATAGCAAATCCTTTTTTCAAGACTTGGTTCAAGATCCTATTTATAAATGTTCGACACTCAGTACATAATCTCACTCTTGTAGAATTCTCGGTTCCCATCCCAGAAGCAGGATATCTGGAGCCAACTCTAGTGAAGATCACACTTTTAGAAAAATTAGAGAAGAGCATAAAAACTACTACCAACATTATATGACAACTCTTTAGATCAGAATAAGCCTATCCCATTTAATTGAAGTAGTGGCTTTCAAAGCAAAATTATATGATAAAGTTTTAGTGGAGCTTTCTCACGGGTTTGGTTCAGCATTCACTAAGCAATGTGTGTATACATATTTATATATATGTATAGATGTTTATATGTACACGCATGTATTTACATATACATGTGAAGAAAAGACTTTATTAAAAGTCAACACACATTCTCAAAATATTCCTTAAAATACTACCAAATGGCACAAAGTAGGCTTTCCAGAATAATTCATTTCCTGATAGGTATTTTATGGATTTTAACCTCTCTTGCCAGAACTTGAAACAAATCTGTCATCTCCTTCATAGATCTTTACATTTTAAATCAGTGTATGTGCAGAGAGACTGTTTCTTTCTGGTTTATTTTTTAATCTCCAGTGCATAGTATGGTTCTCTGTCCATGGGCAACAGTCAGTAAATACTTTTTGAATGAGTGACTAAATTCTGAAGTCATTAGTAGCCTCACCGATAAGAATCAAGGTCTTTTCTGTACCATGCACACAAAGCAAAACATAGAAATAAATGGAAAAATAAGCCTGATACTACTATTGGAACAAGTCTGTAATGGCTCCTTGAAGAAACATTTCTATTTTGTTCGCTTTTTTATTCCCAGTACGTAGAATAGTTTCCATCACTTAGTAAGGTATCAATATATATTTCTTGAGTTAGTGAAACAAATGTCCATTGATTGTAAATATTTATAGGCATCTCTGGTAGATAGGATAGTGGTCCCCCAAAGATGTTCACCTCCTAAATCCTGGAGCTGAGAATGTTACCTTACATGATAAAAGGGAATTAAAGTGGCAGATGGCATTAATGTTGCTCACTAATCATCGGACCTTAAAGTAGGGAGATGTTCCTGGATTATCCAGATGGGCCCAGTGTAATCAGGAGTGTCCTTAAATGTGAAAGAGAGAAGCAAAAGTACGAATCTGAGAGTGAGTGATGTGAGAAAGAAAGAAGAAAGCTATTTGCTGAGTTGTAAGATGGAAAAGGGGCCACAAGCCTCTGAACAAGGCAGTCTCTGGAAGCTGGAAAAGGCAAGAAAATGGATTCTCCCTTGGAGCCTCCAGAAGGATTGCAGCCCTGCTAACACCTTGACTTGAGCCCAGTGAGACCCATTTTGGACTTGTGACCTTCAGAACTGTAGTATAATGAACCTGTGTTGCTTTCGGCCACTAAGTTTGTGGTAATTTGTTACTGCGACAATGAGGAAGTAATATATCATCAAAGCAGTAACTATCAATTGTTCTCATTGTCCTTATAATAAACATCATAAGGTGGAACTGATAAAAAGCACTTACACTAGTAAAATGGCATTCATTATGTTGTGCCTCACGTTAGATTTTGTTTAATAAAGGGGTTCTGCTTTTTTTTAGGTTAAAAGTATAATTTTTTTTTTTTTTTTTTTTTTTTTTTTTTTTTTTTTACAGAAAAGGCTCAATAGAACTAGCTTTTGAAGACATTGTTTTATTTAGCCTTATAAGGAACTTGGGTATTTAAAAAATAACTTATAAAATCCTTTTCTCATTAGAAGGCTAGCTGCCAGAGTAATGTTCAATGTTGAATATCTTGTCAAGCAAAAAGAAAGTTTTCTGCAGCTACAAAATCTCTCCTGTCTAAATATAGCCACTGTTAATATTTTTGTATATACCCATCTAGCTGTTTTGAAATGTCTACATACAGTGTTTTGTTGTAAAAAATCTCTAGCATATGTGTGATTTTACCTGATTTTTTCTTCAACACTTCATAAATATTTTTTTCCATAGTATTAAACATTTCTCTATGATATACATTTAATGCCTGCATAGTATTTCATTATGCAGAAATAGCATAACCTTACCTTGAAATATTTTAGGTTTTTTGGTGAAATTTTTTTGTCTTACGTGCTTGTTATACACAAATTCAGATAAATAAAGAGTAGGTATAATCCGATATATACTATTTTATATTCGCCATACTTTTAAGTGGGTGAATACACACATCCAACATGTGTTTATGTGTATGTGTGTATGTCTATATTATTTAGATCTCCTTAATCTCAATATATATTTTCTGGCATCAAATATTTTTCTACAACATAATTTTGATGGCTCCTCAATATACTTTTTATTAATGAATTGTAATTTAATTATCAAAATACTGTTGCTAGTAATTCAGTTTGACATTTTTAAATTTAGAAATAATTTATTACACAAATCTTATTCACCTTTTAATTGTTTTATTATAAATTTAGAAAAGTGAAATTTACATCCAAAAGGGATATCTGCACTTCATGCCCTTGGATTCATACTTAGGAAATGCTCCTCAGAAATTGGAACTGATTGGCACTGATTATTTAGTAATGAACATACAGATTCATTTTCATCTACTTGATGAGTTTCACTGTAATTGTTTTAATTTGCTTTACTGTAAATACTATTAAGGTTTGATCTTTCTATTTCTTTCATAAATTGTCCATTTTACATTGGGATAGTTGGCAACTTATTGATTCACTATAACTCTTTACATACTGTGCATATGAATACTTTTCTTACTTTTGTGTCTGTGGCTTACCTTTAAATTTTGATTTTTCAATTGATGTATATTATAGTTGACTTTTTGATTTGTTTTTTTTGAATGAAGCTTTCAAACCTTATGTAGCCAGATATATCAATCTTGATTTTGAAGATCCTTCCTTGGTAATTTTATGCAGAAAGAGACTTCTTATCCAGTGTAAATATTCACCAATTTTTTTTTGTTGTTGTTGTTCTTTTTTTTCTTCATTATTATTATTATTTTTTTTACAAACCCTTGTGTCGAGGGCAGACTTTCAATAGATCGCAGCGAGTGAGCTGCTCTGCTACGTACGAAACCCCGACCCAGAAGCAGGTCGTCTACGAATGGTTTAGCACGAGGTTCCCCACGAACGTGTGGTGCGTGATGGGCGAGGGGGCGGCCGCCTTTCCGGCCGCACCCCCTGTCCCAGGACGAAGGGCTCTCCGCACCGGACCCCGGTCCCGACGCGCGGCGGGGTGGGACGCGGGCGGCGGCCCGCCGGCAGGGACGACGGGGAACCGGCTATCCGAGGCCAACCGAGGCCCCCACGGCGCTGCCTTATCGTTCCGCCTGGGCGGGATTCTGATTTAAGAGGCTTCTGACTTCAGTCATAATCCCACAGATGGTAGCTTCGCCCCATTGGCTCCTCAGCCGAGCACATACACCAAACACCAATTTTTATTACTGGTGTTGCATGTTTAATTTTTATTCATAACTCATTAATCACTTGTTTTCATTGTATATGGACTTAACAGATCTCGTTTATTTTTCTCACATAATTAAGTAATTGTGCATTTGTTAATTTATCTGTTCAGGTTTGCAATGCCACTTTTATACCATAATGTCATATAATAATTTCTTTTATATATGTACTAGGATCTTATTCTTATTAAGCTCTTTATTCTGTTTCATTGGTGTATCTTTTCTTGAGCTAGTATTTTTATTGTACTCAAATATTACTTTAAAAATGTTTATAGGCCCTTAAAAAGAAGTATAGTCGGTGCTTGTAGTCCTCAAAATTAGACCTCTTAAAGGTTAGTGTCTATTAAATTATCCTTATTAGTTGTAGTTTTCTAATTCTTTGCATCCTGATTTTTTCTGACCACTTGGTCTTTGCCCAAGGATGGCATGTCATATATTATTGTGCTTTTTGTCAGCTATTTAAAAACATTTGCTTTATATACTTTAATGTTATGGTATCTGATATATAGCTATTCAGGACATATTTTTATAGAATTCATTTTTATTAATATAGAACAAACTTCTTTATGACATATGATACCTCTACCTTGGATTTTCCTTTTTCTGATATAGGTATTGTCTTAGTCTTTATTGCTCTACTTGATTTATCTTTGACTTTCCTCTCACTTTCCATTTTCGGTGTATTTTTGTCTTAAATTGCTACTTGTGTGTGGCATTGTTTATTTTATTTATTTATTTTTTTTTTGTGGTATGCGGGCCTCCCTCTGCTGCGGCCTCTCCCGTTGCGGAGCACAGGCTCCGGACGCACAGGCCCAGCGGCCATGGCTCACGGGCCCAGCCGCTCCGCGGCACGTGGGATCCTCCCAGACCGGGGCACGAACCCGGTTCCCCTGCATCGGCAGGCGGACGCGCAACCACCGCGCCACCAGGGAAGCCCCTGTTTATTTTTTACACAGTAATCATATTTGTCTTAAAAAAGAGTCTACTGTGTGTGTATATTCCAAAGTAACATATCTATCTTTTCTACTTCGTTCTTAAAATAATTTCTAGCACATCTTTTGTTAATAAGTAGGCTGCACTTTCTTACCAGTCAGAACCTAGCAAATAAAGAAGAACACTTCCAAGTTAGGTCATAGTATGTTCTGGGCAGAACCCTCATTGATGAGCTCAAGCTGGACCTTTGACAACCCAACATTTAGGTGTTAATTCAAGTCCTTTTTTCATATCTCTACCTTGGGAGCAGTAGACACACCTCTACCCTGTCTTTTCCTGATACTTACCAATTCACTACACCCAAAGCTACCATTTACAGTATATATTTCAACCTGTGTTCTTTTTCTTGCTACATTAGAAACACTTCATCCCAGGATGCATCAGACCATTGTTAGTGCTTTATACTTCCAGACTTACGGATTTTATGAAGGTATACTTATGAATTTTAAGTGACATGAAAAGTACTGGTTTAGAGCTCCTTTCTCTGCTTGTCTGAAAAATCAGTCTATGTGGGTACACAGAACTAGTACCAAACACAGGCGTGAGGTTGGAGTGTGTGCCTGCGTGTGTGGTGTGTGCGCGTTTGGAATAACATCTTTCTCATCGCAGAACGTGCACTGGAGTCGGTTACTGACTGCAAGGCTCATCACAGCTTCCAAGGCCTTATAATTTAGTAAATAAACTTCAAAGTGTTTTTTACTAAACTTCAAAGTGTTTTTTACTATTTACTAATCAATGGTCTTCAGCAACAGTCTTCTTTTTTTAAAAAATTAGCGCGTTAACAAGGTCTTCCTCTGAATCTGAATAGTGCCTACTCAAGCTTCATTTTAAACTGGGACTTGGCCCTCCTTACTTAATCACTATTCCTGGATGACGGGAAGAGACATCTCTCCATATTTCCTTCTCTTCCCAGTCTAGTCTCGCTTACACACGGCTGACAACTTAATGTTCTTCACGCTTCTCGTGGTTTTTATTCAGTGCATCCACCTGTTTATCACAGGAGGCTGCCACCCTTTGGTTTCAGCCTTTTTCACATGGTGCTCTGCTCCATCTGTCCTACTTTCTGTATTCTAAATATTGCTGTTCTTCTACCTCTGTGTCTTCATTCATTGTCCTCTCTCTACCTGGAGAGTAGTTCTTCCTTTTCCCTTCTATTGCCAACTGTAAAAATGCCTTTCTGCTCTTAGAGGCTAGTTTCAGCAGAACCTACTCCCCGGGGAAGGTCCTGGCATCTCTGTCGCGCATTCTCACCTTCACTGTTTTGCAGCCTTCTGTTCTTGTGTGATTCTTGATTTTCCGTGCCTTGTGTTATCATCCTGTTTGGTCCTCTGTTCTCACTCAATGTCTATTATTCCCATTAGCTTCCAGTACTGTTTTACAAAGAAGTCACTTGTTGAATTGAAATTGGGACGCTCGAAAAGTTTGACGAGCTGTGATCATTTGTTGCCATATGGTTTTAGCGGTCATTTCGCCCCTCTGTGTTTCTGTGTGGTGCCGTGGAAAGTGGGAGTGAATACTCCGCAAGGGCATGATTTTTGCTTTTTGGCTGACTTTCATCAAAATGTTAAAATGAAGTCTCTGCTTTCTACTTTATTAGCCTGTCTGGTAACTTTTCTACTTCTTAGAGTAGATTTTCTAGAAGTACTCTGTTTCTTATTGTTTCCCTTTTTTTTTTTTTTTCCTGTTCTGAATTAGTAGCTTCAGTGCAACCTCAGAACTTGTAAATCTCTTGGGATTTTGATCTAGTAAAGCTTACGGTTTCTTTATGATCTTATCCCAAACATGGAAGAAATGAATAGTCATTCAATTTGAAACTTGACTTTTATATGAAAAGTCAAAGTATTTCCATAAGTGATAGCATTAGAAATAATCTTTCCCTGATTTGATGTAAGTGGAAGCCCTGGAACTGAGATATTACCCGAGGTTATCTCCAGATCCAGGAAGATAACCTGATGCTCATGGGATGTCCTCTTCCATCCCTGTGGCTCATGATAAAGTCACCTCCACATTTCACAGCATTTGAATCATTTCACACTTTGTCCGTTACACTCCCTTCATGCAAGCCTCTGAGGAGACTATTTATTCACAACTTTTTCGTTTTTGGAAACTTCTGCATGCTTTTTACCTTCCCATAGTGTCAGATTATTTCCCTTTTTTTCTTTTTAAGTGCAGCCAAAGACTGTTTTCACAGCATCTTAGAAATTCTCAATTCCAATTTTCTGATTAAAAAAATGATAGAGCAAAAGCTTTGATGTGTAAACCTTGCTGTTTTCCCTTTGGTCCTATTCCAACCCTTCTGTGGGTTTTAGAGTCTCCATTCCTCATAAGATTTGGGGGTTGGCTTATGTGTGTTTTATCAAAACTCAAACTGGTATCTGTTCAGTCTCCAAATGGTAAATCTATAGTAATAAACAATGTTAATAATAGTCATATTTCTCATGTTATTGGTGCACTCACTTTCAATGTGCGTGACTTTGGAAGACTGGATAAATTAAATTTTCTAATTAAATAGCCTCTCTTCAATGAATTCATTTCCTCTGAAGGGAAGTCAAGATTGAGGGAGAACAGTAACATTTGCTGTGACTGGTAAGTTTTAAGTGCTTCCTACATGTTATCTTAGTTCATGCCATATGGCATTTTTAAGATAAGAAGATGGAAGGAGTCAGAACATTCTTTTTATAACTATTTCTGGCTGGAGAGAGTTTTATGAAAATGTAAAAGGGTAAATCTACAGTGGGCCTGTGTATTGTGTCAAGTAAAAATTATTTTTCTCACTCTAGGTTGTAACCTATAGAGACAGGCAAGACAGTTCTTTCAGAAACTCCTTTGACCTTGTTTCCTAACTATTTTACTTTGTTCGTCAATATTGCCTAATAATTTGAGGTCAGGGAAGTGAAGTTCTACTCAGTTGATCTAGCAGTTGTTGGCCCTTCTGTTTATGTAAAGGTATGAGGACAGAAATCTGGACCACAAGCCTGTCTGCCTCCAGGCTCAATCCTCCAGGTTGTGTGGAGACAACTCCCATTAGAATCATCTGGGGGTGTTGGTTGCAACTATTTCTGGGCCACCCCTGAGGTAGACTGGACCATTGTCTCTGGGGTGGTGGTCAGGAGTCTGCAGATTGTTAAAACAGAAGTGTCATGAGTTCAGCTTCATCTTAAAAAGTGGACCTTTATCATCTCTTTTCCTCTAAAACTAAGGGCAAAGGAGGAATTCAGTTTAGACATGTCTTGAAATCGTGATAGGAGTATATATTCAAAAAAATCCTTGGATGGATATTCCATCCAAGGATGGAAAAATTAGCTTCTGTACTGCACTGTCCAACTTAAAAGGGAAGGGAGATGAGAACTAATATTAATTGAATGACTTCCATGCGCCAGGCTCTGTGGCAGAGCAGTGGACGACCCTGGACAAGCAGCTCTGTGATGACAATCCTGAGAGCAGAGGTGTTTAGGTCCTTGTGTCTTCCCTTGTCTGCTGTAGCCTTTGCCTGACTGTAGTTTCAGGACACTGCATAACATCAAGAAGCTGGGGTTGCCCAGTTTTCTCACAATTTTATACATTCGTGCTTCTTACGTCTTGTGGCTACGCTGATAGACACACAGGGACTGTGTGATAGACAGATACATGTATCCCTTTTTCCATCCCTTTGCTTTGAAATTTTTTGACTTATTTTTTTTTATATGTAGTGTATGAGTAGGTTGCTTATTACCTATTCAGAACATCAGTGGCATTCCAATGGAAATTTAATCTATTTAAATTTAGCGTGTTTACGGATTTATTTCTCTGTTTCATTGTATAATCTCTACAGGCTTTTTTTCTT
This sequence comes from Physeter macrocephalus, assembly GCF_002837175.3. NCBI lineage: Eukaryota > Metazoa > Chordata > Mammalia > Artiodactyla > Physeteridae > Physeter > Physeter macrocephalus. The sequence goes on along the minus strand of NC_041217.1, from coordinate 8,369,534 downwards.
GGCTGTGCTTTTTATTCTTTCAAAAAATCCTTTCCTGCTTTCCAGTGGAGTAACTAGGTTTTCCGTATGCTTTCTTTACCTGTTCTTCTGTTTCAGTAGTTTGGGAGTTATTGATTTCTTTCGGTGTTTCTCCTTAAGCTTTAAACCTGCGTCCTCTACTTAAGAAAGTGTACCTCACATCTCCATCCCCATCCTCTTCTCAGCAGTTCAAGGACTTTTAGAACACTTACATTGCAAACTTCCTCCTCATCTTCCATGCTATTTTTACTGAGTATTTTAATTCTACCTTATTTTAAAATCTGAAATAGTTTCTCAATTTTTATACAGTTATGTAGCTTTATCAGCAGGTTTACCACTTCCTAGTGCTCCATTGTTTTCTGCACCCCATGTCCTTCTTCCAGGTTCAGTTTCCTTCTTACGAAAGCACAGCTTTTATTGTTTCTTTCAGAATGTATCTGTGGCTGGTAAACTCTCAATCTTTTCCTAATCATTCTTTAATAATCTCATTCTTTTAAAAAATTTTTTTACTGGAGTATAGTTGATTTACAATGTTATGTTAGTTTCAGGTGTACAGCAAAGTGAATCATACACATATATCCACTCTTTTTTAGTTTCTTTTCCCATAAAGGTCGTTACAGAGTATTGAGTAGAGTTCCCTGTGCTATACAGAAGGTCCTTATTAGTTATCTGTTTTATATATAGTAGTGTATATATGTCAATCCCAATCTCCCAATTTATCCCTCCCCACCCCTTTCCCCCTTGGTAACCATAGTTTGTTTTCTACATCTGTGGCTCTATTTCTGTTTTGTAAATAAGTTCATGGGTACCATTTTTTAGATTCCACATATAAGCGATATCATATATTTATCTTTCTCTGTCTGACTTACTTCACTCAGTATGACAATCTGTAGGTCCATCCATGTTGCTGCAAATGGCATTATTTCATTCTTTTTTATGGCTGAGTAATATTCTGTTGTATATATGTACCACATCTTCTTTATTCACTCCTCTGTTGATGGACATTTAGGTTGCTTCCATGTCTTGGCTATTATAAATAGTGCTGCAGTGAACAATGGGGTGCATGTATCTTTTTGAATTATGGTTTTCTCCAGATATATATCCAGGAGTGGGATTGCTGGATCATATGGTGGTTCTATATTTAGATTTTTAAGGAAACTCCATACTGTTCTCCATAGCGGCTGCACCAATTTACATTCCCACCAGCAGTGCAAGAGGGTTCCCTTTTCTCCACATTGTCTCCAGCATTTATTGTTTGTAGAATTTTTTGATGATGGCCATTCTGACCAGTGTGAGGTGATACCTCCTTGTAGTTGTGATTTGCATTTCTTTAACAAAAAAGGTGCTCAATATCACTAATTATCTCATTCTTGAATTATAATTTAGCTGGGTATAGAAATCTAAACAGGCATTTGTTGATGTTATTCCACTGTCTTCTGTAAAACTATGTTGTTGATGCGAAATCTGCTTGCAACTATCACTCTTTTATAGAAAATGACTTTGTTTTCTGGATCTATTCCTAGGTGAATAGAAAGCTTCCTCCCTGCCTCACTGGCCCAGGGTTCTTTGTCCTTACTTCACGAGCAGGGCTACCCTTCAATTTCTTGGCCTTATAGGGTGTATTTGTTCTAGATCCTCTAACTTTGTGTAAACTGAGGCCACTTCTATCCTTACATGGATTTTAAAGTCCCAGCTTCCCATTCCAGAAGGTCTATTTAGTGGTCCAGCCTCCCTGTGGAAACTTGCAATATCTGCTCTTTCTATTTTGAGTTTTTTTTTTACCACCTGATAATTTCCCTGCCTTTCTTTGTTGATCAGTTATTTTATATTAGTGTAATATTTTAATTTGTATCACTAGGTGCTTACAGCAGGAAGGAAACTCATATTAGTTTAGTCCATCATTATGTCACAGCCCAAATACATTTTTAAATTCATTTTTTCCTAATCATACATTATATCTCATTAACTACATGCCATAAATATCTATGCTAAAATATTCCCTTAAAACCTCTACTCTTTGGGATTTAATTTTTTCAGTTATGGAATTTAATTCAGAATAAGACAGTTCCTGGACATTCTGAGCCCCAAGTAGACTTTTAGTCCTAGGGGAGAGGAAGGCTCATGTGAAAGAAAAGTTAGGGTTAAAACACTTTGTCATTCACAGTATTATAGGAAACAGATGGTTCCCTTAAGTGGAAAAATTAAGGAAATTTGATGAAAGTACTAAATGAAATGTTAGAAACAGAAAAATCAAGTCACAGTAGAGCAGTTTGGGGCTAGCAGAGCAGAGGGTATTTCCACCCCAGGCTTGGAGGGAATATGGAATCCTTCTGGAGAAAGCTGTAACCATAGCTCCAACTGCAGGAGGTGATGAGCAGATAGATAGCAACTGTGGTCACAGTAGAGAGGGGTGGCCAAAGCAGCCAGTGCCTGGCAGACAGGAAAAATGACAGTGGTGGTGGTGGAGATAAGAGGTACGGTGACCTCTCTCCTCCCTTCTCATCTCCTGATGGTGAGTTACTGTTTCTAGGAATATTTGCATTTTATCTATATTTAAATTTATTGGCAGAATATCATTTATATTATAATGTAAATTTTTATTGTTTAACCTTTCAGCATCTTTCTAATGTCCCGCTTTTACTTCTAATATTATTTGTACCTTCTCTTTTTTATTTCTGAAAGATTTTGTGATCTGGCTCTCAATTCTCAATATGGATGCTTAGCTCGCTAATTCAGCCTTTTAAGTAGGATATAAACATTTAGGATTATTAATTCCCCCATTGCCTTTGCTTCATACCAAATGTTTCAATATGTAGAATTTTATCATTCTGTTCTAAATGTTTTCTAAATATCTTAGTTTGCTTGGGCTGCCATAACAGAATATCATAGACTGAATGGGTTAAACAGAACTTTCTTGACAGAAATTTATTTTGTCATAGTTCTGGAGGCTGGAAGTCTGAGATAGGGGTGTCAGCGTGGTCAGTTTCTGGTGAGGACACTCTTTCTACCTGCCACCTAAGAGATGTATTCTCACCTGGCAGAGAGAGGATGAGCAAGCTCTTTTCTTACAAGGGCACGAATTCCATCATGAGGGCCACACCTTTGACCTCATCTAAACTTAGTTCCCTTCCAGAGGCCCCTGTCTCCAAATAGCACCACCCTGGGGGTTAGGGCTTCAACATACAAATTCTGGGGGCATACATTTCAGTACATAGCACTATCCTTATAAAGTATCCTTATAAAGTTTCCTTTGAACCATGAGTTAGAAGTAAATGTCTCAGTTTGTAAACATATAAAATTGGAGTAGAATTGCTTTACAATGTTGTTACTTTCTGCTGTACAATGAAGTGAATCAGCTATATGTATACATATATCCCCTCCCTCTTGGACCTCCCTCCCACCCCATCCCACCCAACTCAGGTCACCACAGAGCACCGAGCTGAGCTCCCTGTGCTATACAGCAGGTTCCTACTAGCTATCTGTTTTACACATGGTAGTGTGTTTATGTTAAACCTAATCTCCCAGTTCATCCCACCCTCCCCTTCCCATATCCCCCGTCCACACGTCCATTCTCTACATCTGTGTTTCTATTCCTGTCCTGCAACTAGGTTCATCTGTACCATTTTTCTAGATTCCACGTATATGCCTTAATATATATTTGTTTTTCTCTTTCTGACTTACTTCACTGTGTATGACAGACTCTAGGTCCATCCACGTCTCTACAAATGACCCAATTTCATTTCTTCTTATGGCTGAGTAATATTCCATTATATATATGTACCACATCTTCTTTATACACTCATCTGTTGCTGGACATCTATATTTTACTAGTTTTTTGTTATTGACTTATCACAAAATTGCCTTGATATCAGAGAATGTGATCTGCTTGATATTACTTTAAAAATTGTTGACTCTCTTATTGAATATTTCAACTATTTTTGGCAATATTTTATGTATATGTGCTTAAGATATATTTTATTGAAAAATAGTCTTATTTTGTATTGCATTGATACATAAATATATAGGATATATATATTATATATATATCCTCACATTATAAAGGATAATTTGTATTTTTTGTTGTGGTTCTGTCAACTTTTGCTTTCTATACTTCATAATGTGTTATTAGGTTTACATATGTGTCAAATTGTATTTTCCTGATTATTTGAACAGTTATCATCATACATGTATCTTTTACATCTAGTAATGATTATTTATTTTAAGTATATTTGTATATAAGTTAGCTTTATTGGTTAACATTTCAAGTCTTTTTACATTCCAAAATAGAATACTTTATTTGTCCTTCATTTACCAATTTTTTCTTTTTTTTTTTTTTTTTTCCATGTTTAGATAGACTATTTTTTGCTCATTCTATTTCTCCCCAGTCAGAAGCATTTATCACAAAATTGCCTTGATATCAGAGAATGTGATCTGCTTGATATTACTTTAAAAATTGTTGACTCTCTTATTGAATATTTCAACTATTTTTGGCAATATTTTATGTATATGTGCTTAAGATATATTTTATTGAAAAATAGTCTTATTTTGTATTGCATTGATACATAAATATATAGGATATATATATTATATATATATCCTCACATTATAAAGGATAATTTGTATTTTTTGTTGTGGTTCTGTCAACTTTTGCTTTCTATACTTCATAATGTGTTATTAGGTTTACATATGTGTCAAATTGTATTTTCCTGATTATTTGAACAGTTATCATCATACATGTATCTTTTACATCTAGTAATGATTATTTATTTTAAGTATATTTGTATATAAGTTAGCTTTATTGGTTAACATTTCAAGTCTTTTTACATTCCAAAATAGAATACTTTATTTGTCCTTCATTTACCAATTTTTTCTTTTTTTTTTTTTTTTTTACCATGTTAAGATAGACTATTTTTGGCTCATTCTATTTCTCCCCAGTCAGAAGCATTAATTTATCTACTCTTTTCCTATTCTTACAATATTTACCTGAGAAATCAGCACACAGTTTATTAAAGTCAGACTTGAATTGATATGTTTAACTTTACACCCCTCCCCGTCCCCGTCCCCCCCCACCAAATAAAAGGCCTACGTAGCACTTTAAGTCAGATCTCTCTGCTCCTGATGTATCTTCTGTTTTGGTCTATTTTAAACTTCCATTTTGTTTTTCTTTTAACCCCACTCATCAGGGGTTGTTACTGTTGTATTATCCAGACAATTTTGTTGTGTAGATTTATTCATACATTTACCAATTCCTTTTCTCTTCTTTTGTATAACGTCTCAGATCCCATTTACAAGGTTTATTTTCCATGTCTTCCTTCTGCCTGTGAGATGTCTTTTAGGGACAGTCTACTGGTAATGAACCTTTCAGGGCAGTGTGCTGAAGTCTGCTGCTTCTCCTTAGATCCTTGGTGGCCTCCTTCTTTCTGATAGGATTTTGTGTTTTCTTGGTTAATTAAACTGAAACTTTGGTTCTAAATTTTTAGTGTGTTTGTGTGTTCACTTGTGTGGGTATTTTCTTTTTGTCAAACAGCTTATCAAATTTTTTATAATGCAGTTTCCCTAAATGAACAATAGAGATGAGTTGACATTGACTTAAAAAAAAAAAACTCCTTTACATCAAATATTTCTCAGTCTAAAGTTTATCGCCATTGCACTTTTTTCTTAATTTCCTGAACGCATTTTTGCTTATGATATAATTAAGTCGGTGCCTAGGTAATATCTGAAGTGGTTTGATAATCTGTCATAGCATGTATGAAAATATTAAGTAACTTCAAAATAGGTAGATTAAAAGAATTTATATTGGGCTTCCCTGGTGGCGCGGTGGTTGCGCGTCCGCCTGCCGATGCAGGGGAACCGGGTTCGCGCCCCGGTCGGGGAAGATCCCACATGCCGCGGAGCGGCTGGGCCCGTGAGCCATGGCCGCTGAGCCTGCGCGTCCGGAGCCTGTGCTCCGCAACGGGAGAGGCCACAACAGAGGGAGGCCCGCGTACCGCAAAAAAAAAAAAAAAAAAAAGAATTTATATTTAGATAGAAGTTATTTTGGCTTCTTGATACCTTTGAGAGAGAAACTTTCAAAATAAAGTGCTTTGAATGTGTTTTTGTGCACTGTTAAAAATGATTAATGTTTAAACCCAAGTCATTAACTAAAAGCTGACAACAACCAGTAATGAACAAGAATAAGTGCTTGTAATTGAGATGTTTTTGTACTGTTTTTGTACTCCACTTTTGTACTGTTCCTTATCCTTCAGACTCTTGTCACAGGACCGTTGCGATCCGTAGGACACTTGGGCAGGTATGATGCTTGTTTAGCCAGGGTTCTGCAGTGTGTTGTAACCGAGGCAGATGGGGTGACAGTGAGAACACTCACCTGGGTTTGCCTCTTTGGTCATCAGAGATCTTGCAGTTTTGTTTTGGAGTTCATTGTATTCCTGTATCTAGACATACCAGTATGAAAATAAGTTATTTTATATCTGTGCAGAGACAACAGAGATGACAAAATATGACTTAAGATTATGAAATCATTTACTTTATACTTAATTAAAGCATGGACACACACACACACGCGAAATAAGCAAACTTGAAATGACATGCGACAACATGTTTCTGGTGTTACCATCCAGTATTTCTTCATCAGGGAATTGGTGACACTTGTGGCAGATATGTCTCAGGGAGATGTTCTTATGATGGTCCAGTTCGTATTCTGTTTCAACCTCATTTTATATCTGCTTCTGCTCCAGTTCCGAGTGTGGCTGTTGAATATTAGCAGACAGTTCCGAGTTCTCCACTACGTTTGCTGAAACCAAATTCTAAGACTGGTGTGGCCTTTGTTTTTAAGTAGTGCTCTGCAGAACGAAGGCTCTGTGCTTTCGCCGGGTGGCTTTCCTCTCTCTGGGTGGTGCTAGTTTCTCTTTGCGCTGAGTGCTCAGATCTGCCTCTAGAACTCTCTCTCTTCTCCGCCCCACCAAGTGTGTGCGGTGCCCAGTGAGTCCCCACGACATGAATCTGGAAGTTCTTTTTCCTCCTCCCCACCAAATCAGTGGTGACGACCTGCTAATTTTATATGCTAAATGCTCTTTAGTTATTTTTACCTTTATTCAGGTACAGTTGATTTACGGTATCTAAATGCTTTTTAATTTATCCACTCTGGTTTGGTTTCACTGTCATTGTTTTCATTATTTGTCAGTGCTATTCTTTCCAGAACCCAGATACAAGGGAATGATCATTTCTGGGTGAGCTATTCAAAATGCAGTTCTGACCTTATCAGTCCCAGGACTGCCCTTAGAGCCACCTCCTTAGAAAGAGTTACATAACAAACATAAACCCACCCTGACTCGACCTCTGCTTATTTCTCTCAGTCTTTTTTCTTCTCTTCCCATTCTCACCAACGTTTGCATTTCATGCTGTCGTGCTTCTAAAATGGTTTTCACCACCTATCAAGTTGCCTTTAATCACACAATTTTTTTCTGCTTGGAAAGTGCTTTCTGTCCTTTTTCATCTAATTCCTATTCATCCCTTACGTCTCAGTTTAAGTATCTTTAGCCCCAGGAAAGCTTTACCTGGAGGCTCCAGGCTTCACATCGAGCTAAGTGGCCTCCAGTGTTCCCGGAGTGCTCAGCACCGTATGCATAATGTTGAGATGATGTCTCTCCCCCCAGACAACAGGCTATTCTGGCACAAGGACTCTCTGTTACTCATTTGTGTGTATCCAGCCTTTCACATAGTATATGCTCCAAAGTAGCTAAATATGTAATTTCTTACATAGGTCTAAATTGGATCTTTTAAAAGACTCCAAATATTATTATCCAACAGGATCTCCAAATTTATTCACAGAACAACTTCAAGAGATGAAAATTTGCTCCCAACAAGAGAGATATTAAATAGAACGTGTTGTATACTTTGAATGCAGTGCCAAAGGGCGATTTTAAAGAAGTTTGAATACTGCCTGCTTTGTTAAAATAAACCGAGTATCTTCCCCAGATGACCAATTCGAAGAAGTAAACAACCATTTGGATGTAAGTTGGTTAAAAAACCATAATTTTGTATTAGCATTCATCTTTTTTTAAAAAATAATTGTACCAACATTCAAGTCTAAAGATGTGTGATTTGGAGTCTGTGACAATACAGGGCTTCAGTGGAGTGAGGCCAAACAGGGAGAAAAGGGTAAATTAAAAAAATCTATGAATTATGATCATAATAAAAACCATGTTTCCCTGAGGTTGTCATCAGTCTCACATCCATTCTAAAGCCTCTTCCTTTTCTTCCGCTGTATATATATATATATAATATCTTCTCCTCCTAGAGGTACTGTGTCTTCCAAGTTTGAGCAGGTGTGACACCCCCTGCAGCATCTAGGAAGACAGGGTTGTGTTTAGGAGGACAGGCACAGCTGCAGCATGTTATTAAATGAATACTAAAAACTAGTAAGAATGTAAATCATCCAACAAATTGTGCATCCTTAATTCTCAATGCCAGTTTGAGGTTGGAGAATAAAAGTCTTTACCTCCTACCAAGTGCACTGTAAAATTTCTCAAATTTATTTTGATAAATCTGTGTTTCAGTAAAAATCACACAGGACCCAGCACTCTTATAAATTAAGCAGAAGCATCACGGAGAACGGACTTAATGATAGAGGGAAGCATACTCAGCTTTCTTTTACATTTTACTGTAGTACATAAATTTGCTGGTAGGAAACACCGTTCTCAATTATCTAAAGAAAGAAAACAAAGGATAAAATACTTGGCAAACGTAAAGTTCTTAAACTTATTTTTGCTGACTTGTAGAAAACCCTCACTGATATGAAAAGATTCTGGTTGCTGACAGAAGATTTGTAGGATTCCAGGGCCATTCTGCAGCTGAGCATTCAGTGGGAGAACTGCCCCCATAAACGCATCACTCCCTTGAGATAAAATGATATGCACTTTGATGTTGAGTTCCAAAGACATAGGAGTGTTTGGGGTGTGTTTGTAAATTTCTCTTAATTTTTAAGGGGACTCATGAGCTTTCTGAAGCTATTGCTATATGACAGTAAGTGATTGGTAATGGGGAAAAAATCATGTAACTGGTTATTTTCTATAGACCAAACAATTCTGATGTTTTGTTTCTGATCTTAAAACTTTTATCTAGTTGCAGTGATTAGAGTTGATCACTGAAGTTCTTGTAAAAGACACACGTTGTATATCAGGGTGTGTATAGAATCATGAGTGGCAACTAATGGGTCTCCTTAGTATAAAAGCTCGGTATAAAGACAAAGCCCTGGCTGGGTTTTGGTAGGATGTATAACTTCTGATAGGCTTCGAGGCTGTAGGAGAAGTACTGGTGTCTCAGGTTCCTTAAATGCAAACTGTATAGCTTGAATTTTCAGAAGATTCTTAATCTGAATGGAGTTCAATTCAGGGTCTTTAATAAGAACTCTTCTCAAGTGAGAAAGACTAATATAAAAACAAACCAATTATTTTCCAAATTTCATCCTGAAATAAAAGGAAAGCACATATACATGAAGGCAAAGTCTGTCTTCTCTTGGTCCCAGTTGATGTTGCCTAACAAAAGTGGAAGAGGCCACAGTGGCAATAGATGAACAAAATCATCTGTTGTCTTAACTGTAGGATGGTAATGAAACAAATTGTACCCTATGTGGATGACTCTTTCCCCTGCAGAACAACCTTGATCTGCAGCAGCTCCTTGAGGAGTTTATTTGGGGGATTAAGTACAAACAGCAATGCAAATCTGCAGCCATAGTCGAATGCCCAAAGAGACCAAATTTTGTGTTGAAATGATACACGGTAGGGTAATAAAGCTGAGTGAGTGGGGTGAAATCCTTCTTTTAGAAAAGTAATCTTTAAGGTATTAAAGTTTTTGGGCTCCTAGGCTTTTGGTGAGCTTATTTAAAATCTTTGGGGGGAAAATTAGCAGCTTAAAATGCTGACAGCTTTAAAAAAAAAAAAAAAGCAAGAAATACTTGATTCTTCAAGGAAGTCCGTCTTCCACTCCCCCAAATGGTCTGATTTTCCTATTTATCTCCTTTGTCTTTTGATGAAAGCGAACACTTTTGAGAGGACAATTTTGCGGTCTTAATCCATACTTCTTTCCAGTTTATCTTTTACATTCAAAACAAACACCTTTAAAAGACTCCTTTTTGGTACTAGAAAGCTAAATGCTAAGCTTAGGTATCAGCAGCTAATTAGCTTCACATCTGGCGGGGGGGGGGTTGTCCATGAACTCCTGAATATTTATTAAAGGATTTGTAAAGGATACGCTATTTTCAGAATATTGGCGCCTGTGGAATCTTCTTGCCTGCGGTCAGTTAAGTGGGAGGACTGGGGTGTATTGGCTCATCTCAACCCTGCTTTACCAGAGATTCAAAGAGTAAAACCCAGTGTCTGCATTGTAAGGGGCGTGTGCCTTATCGATCTCATGAGAAACGCTGCTTTTCATCTCAACGTCTTAATTGACTCCTACTTTTGAAGAAATTTCACTATGTGCCCTGGAAATCCCGTGCCAGTTCTGATGGCCTCGACTCTCAGCATGGCTTTGGCCATTTTGTTTGCTGTTCCTTTGTGCGTTTGGGGCTAGGAAGGTGTGCCGCCGGTGTGTAAGGGATGCCCGAGGGCGGCTGATTTGCTGCATGGAAGAATCTGTAATTCTGGGCTTGGGGTGATGACATGCTCTATCACAGGCTCTGTTATTGCGTGGAGTTCCATCGTACTGCTCTCTCCATCACCACCTCTGCCTTTGCCAGGGCCGTTGCCCGTGTCTTCACAGCCTCCTGCATGTTTCACGCGACTGCTTTGCCAGCACGATGCCACCTGTGCCGGCACTGCCTCTTCCACCAGGGCTGCCGCGGCAGCGTCTTCCAGTGCTGGCACCTTCCCCGCCACCCTGCACGAGACCTGTGGCCAGTGCCGTCATCAGGATCAATGCCACTGCTGCTCTTCTTTCCTCAGAGGGGCCTCTCTTCTTTTTCTGACTTCGGCGGAAAGACACAAATCAAAATAAAAATGAAAAACAAACTGGAACAAAATTTCCTCCCCTGGGGTTCATGTAGCCCTCTTTACACTCTCCTCTTCCTGATCTGGGAGCTGAGAATTCAGAGGATCTCAGATTTTCCATAGTCCTCTTAGTGGGCTTCAGCTGTGCTCTCTCACCAGTCTGGAGAAAATCGAGGCGGGTGAGTACAGAGAGGAGAGACGCCGAAGAACAACCTAATCATCAGCTGAATTCAGTGCATCCTAAGTGAGCTGGAGTTGCAAGTTGACTGATGAGGAAAACAGGGTCTTTGATATTCCTCCCACCTGTAAGCATGCAGGAAAAGAAGCACAGAAGGTAGATAGCATCATTTTGTCTAGCAGCACATTGGGGGAAATATACTCAGGCAAAAGCAGTAATGCTTGGTGATCAGTTTTTGGCAGAGGGGTGGGAAATTTGTGAAGTTGACAGAGACGTCAACAGCACTAGGGAATCCAGAAAGATGAGCATGTTAACCGGTTTAAACTCACTTGTACCCTGTTAGGTTTGTTACTGATGGGATGTAAGGGTAAATTTGTCTAGGAGGAAGCAGGTAATTCTTGGTGAAACTTGGCTGAAGATAAAGATTTGGGAAAAATAGAGATGATAGCTATAACTGAGAGTGGCGAGACTATCAGTTTAGGGAGGAAAAAGTGAGAAAATAAAACCTGAGGAGAGAAATAGGGGCTTAAATTTATGTGGAAGAAGGAAGAAGACAAGGGCAGAAAAGGGAAAGGATGATAGAGGTAAAACTGAGACAGTAATACCATGGAAATTATTAGAGGAGGAGAGAGTATTAAGAAGGAAGGAATGACCATTATCAACTCGTGTGTAGACATTAAGAATGATTAAAACTAGGATGAAAACTGTATTTGGTAATTAAAATGCCATAATTCATTTTGAGAGAGTAATTACATTAAAGCAGTGGTGACTAAACTCCTGTTGCAGACAGTTGAAGAGATGTTGATAGCAAGGCAAAGAGTCCAGCCACACGTATTATTCTTTCCAAATGTATCCTAGGATTCTTCTTGGACATACTCTAAGGTTATCATCACACAGGCGTACAAAGATGCAGGCAAAAATCATTACTGCCGCGTTGTTTATAATAGGAAAATTAGATACCTAACAAATAACCAATACCAGAGATTTGGTTAAATACTCCATTCAGTCAAATAAAATACAATCATTTTAATGATGATGAGATTTACTTTTATTGCCATGGAAATTCATTTGTCATAAATATTGGTCAGTGAAACATAGTATATGTTGAATTTTTATTAAATATGCTCCCTTATGTATTTGTGAATACCTTTAAATAATAACACTGCTTATAACTGTGTAGCAATCTGATATTCTTTTGTAGTTTTTATATTTTGTAATTTTGCAGTAAAAAAATGGTTACCACTTTTGTAATAAAAAACGGGAATGAGTATGAGGAAAGAACCTGAAGAGAGAGGAAAGAGTCACCAAGAGATCACTAAAGAAATCAAAGAGGAAATCAAAAAATACCTAGGAACAAATGACAATGAAAACACAACGGCTCAAAACCTGTGGGATGCAGCAAAAGCAGTTCTAAGAGGGAAGCTTATAGCAATACAATCCTACCTCAAGAAACAGGAAAAATCTCAAACAACCTAACCTTACATCTAAATTAATTAGAGAAAGAAGAATATATACACTACCAAATGTAAAATAGATAGCTAGAGGGAAGCAGCTGCATAGCACAGGGAGATCAGCTCGGTGCTTTGTGACCACCTAGAGGGGTGGGAGGGAGGGAGATGCAAGAGGGAAGAGATATGCGAACATATGTATATGTATAACTGATTCACTTTGTTATAAAGCAGAAATTAACACACCATTGTAAAGCAATTATACTCCAATAAAGATGTTAAAAAAAAAACAGAAAAATGCCAAAGTTAACAGAAAGAAAAAAATCATAAACATCAGAAATAAATTAAAAAGAAATGAAGGAAGTGATCACAAAGATCAATAAGACTAAAAACTGGTTCTGTGAGAAGATAAACAAAATTGATAAATCATTAGCCAGACTCATCAAAAAA